>NC_085843.1:217235045-217592545 GCF_035594765.1 Anolis carolinensis
GCAAGGTTTCCCCTGAATGCACATCCCTAGCCAGCACCAACTTTAAAAAAACAAAAACAAAACAATTTTCTGTTTAAAAACTTCATAGTTTGCAGATTTATTCTGATCAAAACTCCTATGAACAAGATTTATTTAACTGAATGACAACCTTATTATGTCTTTGTCTCCATGTATATAATGTGTGACAAATCAGGGATGGTTTCCTTCTGTATTCCAAAGCCACTCCACTCTCCAGGAGTAAATTGACTTCCTTCTTGCTGGTTAGGTTTCATCATGAACTTAGTGCAACCTTGCAGTGATGCCTAAGCACAAGGGCTCCTTGGCCCAGACACAACATAGAAAATCCAGCGAAATTTGTAGTGCCACATAACTATGTCACATGCTGCAAACATTTTTCCTTTCTAGTGAAGTCATAGAGAGCTTGATATTTAATTAAAAGGCACAAGGTAATGGTGATTTTATAAAGCATCTGTCAGATTTGGTTTATCCACTGATCACAAGTCTATCCTGGGAAGAAGGAAGATAGTTCTAATTGCTAGTGCAGTTTCTATAGCAATTAGATAGCAAAAGCTGGTTGCTGAGCAGCAGATGCCATGTTGAGCTCCTAAGAAGACCCAAAAGACTTACCTAGTCTAATATTCTTTTCCTTTGATACCCAAATGTCTATAGAAAATACCTTGAGCTGAGCATGAGTGTGGCATTCCTTTCATTACATTTTGCACCAGCTAATAGTGAAAGCAATACTGCTAAGTAGTGTTGATAGCCTTATCCTCCTATCTTACAATAGTACATTCAAAATGCACCTGGATGTTTCTGGTAGCCTTGGTGGTGGTGGTGGTGGGGGGGGGGGGGGGGAGGAACATGACACTTCAGGAGCCATCATAACATGGGAGTGGTACATTACTTAAAGAGGTACATTACTGTAAGTATATCACCATTTGCAATGCTTAATGATAGTTTCCATATCACCAAGGAAGTGAGTCCACTCATGTTTTAATCTGCATATTAAATTAGCTACCAAGGGTGCTAAAGAATATTCTTAAGGTAGTTATTGTCCTTTTGGGAAAGCCAGTGTGGTGTATCCAGACTGTGACTCTGGAGACAAAGGTTTGATTTCCCATGGAAGCCATTGGGTAAGCGGGTCACCCATTCTTCAGAAAATTTCATGATAGGTTCACATTGGTTGCCATAAATCAGAAACCGCTTATAGAAGCACACAATCACAATAGCTATTTTTAAACAAAGACTAAAATCCAGAGCATATTCTCACCCTACTGACACAGAACCACCTAGCACCACTGTCTATTGGTGTAATCACTGGGAGCGTACTGTACTGATATCTGTAATGATGTGTTAAGCATAGTGCATTTATCTGATAAGAACTTGAAGTTGGCACAATGCTTCCAAATTTCTGACTTGACTGCCAATGAATGAAAAAACAGGTTGAGTTTTTGTAGTTGTTACTTTCCTGTTTCCTTTTGTTTACTAAAAATAAGACAACTGGTATTATTTCAGGCTCTGTCCTGGTACTATGCTGGTTTCTGTATTGTTGAGATTATACATTTAGGCTTGTAAGGTTGTTGAATGTTATCTTTGTAGCATAACAAGTCAGATCCTAGATTTTTAAAGCACCATTGATGATTCTTAAGTGAAATAATCACATTTAGACTTGATGTACCTATAAGAACTCCAATTCTTAACATTATATTCTAAATACATTTTTCATTCTCCCCCTTTTTTTCTCTTTCTTTCTTAATGCTTGGCAATCACCAACTGGTTCTTGGAACCAAGAACTTGGTATGGATGCATCTTGAGTAGTGCAGAAGAATTTATAATGGGGAGCGATGCAGTCTGAATTCAGGAGTGCTATGAGAAATATGTGGCGCACTTTTGCTTCATTCTTTCCCATGGGTAAATCCTGATATCTAGCCTGCCTTTTACTAAAGTTCTCGTGTATGATCAATTCTTCTATCTGTGGTGGGACACAACTATGCTTTAGCAGTGGTGAGGCGAACCGAAGTTCAATTTTAACTATTTACCACAGTTTTTTTTACTACTGTGATTTATTTCTGTCCTAATAGTAGCATCTCTAGCACACTGATCTAACCACAAATAATGGATGTTTAAATGTGGCCTTGGAATGTATTCTCTCTTCTGCCAGAATACTATGTTTCTTGACTTTGGAGAGGATAAAAGCCACATTTGGTATACTTGGACAAATAAGTGGTGAAATTCCACTTAACTTGCGCCAAAGATAACTTGCCCATTGCATCAGTGAAAGTTTTCCCACCAATGAAAAATATTCATGGCCAGATGAGAAATCATAATCCTTTTACTGTTAGGTAAGTGGTTCTCAACTTGTGGGTTTCCAGATGTTTTTGGCCTTCAACTCCCAGAAATCCTAACAGCTGGTAAACTGGCTGAGATTTCTGGGATTTGTAGGCCAAAAACATCAGGGGACCCCAGGTTGAGAACCACTGTGTTAGGTGATCTATTACATACCAATACTGTTTTGTTGGGAAACTACTTCTAAGAATGGACATAGTGACACAATGAAGCTTTCTGTACCTGAGCAGTGGTACGATATTCTGGGACTCAAGAGCATCATCCCGTTGTTGCTCCATTTATAGTTATCATTATCACCATTCTAAGTTTCAATTCAATTATGTTCATGGGATGTCAGTTTGTGGAGTTTTTCCACTGTAAATTGACTGATTGCCATCTTTTCAGGAAAAGCAGCTGTTGGTTTCCTAAAAGCAGAAGTGGGCAGTAAGTAGATCAGGATCCACTGGTAGACTGGCAAGAGTTTCTATCTCCCCATAGTCTATTGATTACAACAGGGAACAACCATTCTTCCTAATTAAGCTGCCATAAAAGAATGCCTGGGGAAAGCTAGGAGTGTATTTCTGTGTTTGAAAGAACTTCCAAATCTGATTCTGGTGCTGACCACAGATGGGCATGTAAAGAGAGGCAGCTTAATTTTAATTCTCAGCATGTCTCTCCTTTTCTTCTTAGCAGCCTTCAGGGAAGAGTAAAAAGAGAAAACAAACCCAAAGTGGATCTGACCAGTCTGAAGTCTACCCACATCTTCCTTATGAAACCCATGGATGGCTTTCATATCAGTAGACCGTTTCCTGCCCTGGATCTTCTCATGTAACCAATATCCTGTTCACATCAGGGAGTGACAGCCTCGGGTGCCTGCTTTCCACTGCCATTGTAGTTGTAGGACATCTCTCTGCAATTTCTGGTGCCTCTCAACCATTCATGGTACTGTCCTTGATATTTCAATAGATTATTACACATTTTCACTTAGCCAGTTAGACTTGATCATATTCAGTACTTCTCTGTAGGTCACAGGATTAGTTTTGTAGCTGGGATCTTCAGGAATCTGAGATGCAAATGCTCTTTCTTTCTTTTGCCCTAATTTGGTATCCTAGATTTGACTGATAGTTGTAGCAGTGCATTTCTGCTCAGTTCTTTCTAGTCTGTGAGCTTAAATAACAGGCCCTTTTGTGAGATTTTTTTTTAAATACATCTTCATAGCAAAAAAGGAGACTATACTGAAAACTTGGATAGTCATTTCACGAGGCATCTCTCAGTGTTTTTGTATCTCTAGTTTAAAAAAAGTTAATGTTTCATTATGTGAACAGAACTAGTTTATAACTTCCTAAAACGGACTGCAGAAAAGAAATTCTCCATATGCAAACTTGGTGTGATGATAAGCTGCTTGCCTTTTTGTCTCCCTCATCCTGACATTATGCTGCACAGGGAGTATGGTAGGTTGAAAGGTTTGCTTTTGTTAGCCATCAGCAAAACTGGGTAACTGTGGAAAAATGAGAAATCTCTAGCGTGGAGAGAGGATGAGTGCAAAATAAATGTGTACGTGGGTGGATGTTTATACACACACAAAGATATATATATATGTATATTTTACTTTTAGGAAAAAATGAGAACTGTATTGATTCTTTTAAAGTTAAGAAACTATACTTAGAGCTGATGTATATATGGAATATCTGGTTCAACATGTGATACATCTCTAGAAAATCAGCTTTACAAACATCAAGAATAATTTTGCCTATAATGGAAAGAGGCATGTGCACTCGGAACTAGATGGTTTTTTTAAATGTGTGTGAATCAAACAAGAGGTGAGGGAATTAATCAGCACCTTGGTCCCTGTTTACACGAGGAACACAAGACTTCCCTTGCCCCTCCTCCATATTCCCTTTTGTGTCTGCATCACTGCGAGATGATTATCCAGTGTGCCTTTCTTCGCCTGAGACAGGAGAAGAACTATTTATAATACTATGGGGCAGCTCACTTTCCAGGCTTTTGGTGGCCACCATGGGAGAAGAGATGGGGCTGCTGCCAATAAGATGACTGAATGTCCTTTACATGTTAAAAATGTTTGATTATGTATCAACCTACCCCATTCCCATTTACTGCTCCTTCACTTCCTTATCCCCTGTATCTTCAATTAAACATTTTAAAAAAGGAAAATAGGCCAGCAGGGGTTGTCTGAACAGTCCTTCGGCTACTTCTGTACAAATTCGGTTTTTACTGAAACAGGTGTTTTGGGAAAACACTCTCACCAATGGTTGCTGTTACTGTGAGATCAATAAAAGATCTTAATTATATCAAGCTACAGTGTTTGCTTTATTGGGGCAGTAAAAACAATTGGGGCCCAAGCATGGAAGGAGGAGAAAACTGTTTCTTTGCTTACAGATCATGTGATGATTTTTTCACTGAAATGATTTTACTAATACAGAATGGGCAGCCACAGCCAGCAGTAGCTGGCTTACTGCATGTGTGCTGCTGGGAAGGAGGGCAAAGAACTCGTGAGTGGTTTCTTAATAATTCCAAAACCCACACATAAGGTTTTTGTTTTGCTAGTAGGGTTGTGCGATCAATAAATAAAAAAAGTTTCAATACTCATAACAAAATTAGGCGGTGCGGGGAAAATAAGTTTGTGACATTGGATGGGGTCTGTATCATAACTATAATGAGTTAACTACTTTTTCGTTACTTTTTGTTAAGTAATTAATTGTGCCAATGGGGAAGCTTCAGGGGCGCCTTTCTCCCTCATTGTTAGAGCTATTGGCATGAAACGTGCTGCAGTTATAGAACTTAGCCCACGAAGTTTCAGAACGTTTTACTCATGCATGGATTTTTTGAGATTTTAAAAAGTTTTTTTTAAAAAACTACAAGAGCTACCTCCTGGATTTTTTATACAATGATACAAGATAACAGGGGATCTCTCCCCCCCCCCCCCAAGTTTCAGAAGTATTCATACATCTACTGATATTTGGGAATTATTTAAAGATTTGATAAAAACATATTTTTTAAAGCCACAACAGCTATCTCATTGAATGTCTCTCATATTAACAATAGAACTTCAGTTTAGGGATTTCTTCCCAGCCCAGCACTGATTTACTTACTTGTATAGAAGTATCAGTCAGTCCTCCTCTTTGCAGATTCAACTATTTATTGGAACTCAGGCAGCTGCTAGAAGAGACAAATTTATCCCCAAATGGGGCTTTCTAATGCTGAGCAGAATTCTCATTCTGATTATATTTGTCTTATTTAGGTTACTCATAAAACTGCAAGTAGCAGGAGACGGAGTACTGCTGGAAAGCAAATACAAAACTCTTGTTCTGGAGCCATCACATTAAAATTCCAATAGATTCCATGGAAGTACTGCAATTCTAGAATGCATCATGGATCAGAAGGGCCTTTGCCTGGGAGGCTGAAAGATTCTGACTCTCTAATTAGCAAGGGCTATCATCCTGTATGGCACAATGTAATATAATACTTGCACAAGTAGTATACACAGAGCCATTCACACACACTGTGGACTTACCGTAAAACTACTGAAGACCAACCAAATGATTACACTATGTAACAAAATTTGAAAAAGGTTCTGTTCTTGGTTTGGAAGTACAGTAGAGTTCCGGTTATCTGACATAACGGCGGGCCAAATGTTGGATAACCGGAACTGTTGGATAATAGGGAGGTGCTTGCTGGAGGGAAGAGTCATGTCCCTCCGGCAAGCATTCCGTTTAGGGAAGTCCCATGCGTGTTGCTGCCTAGCAACACACACCGGGCTTCTCCAAAGGGATAGTCCCTCCGGCAAGCACTTGGTTTAGGGAAGCCCCATGCATGTTGCTGCCTAGCAACACGCACTAGGCTTCTCCAAAGTGCCCGGCCTGGCACGTCGGATAATACGGTAAGTCGGATACTTAATTGAAAGTGGTTGTTATACTCCAGACACTTTGTTTTTGTGGCTGCCACAAACTATGTTGAATAGGTTGAGACTATGAGATATTCATTGAAAAATTATAGCAAAAGGTGCTGCAGGATGTCCCGCAAAAACAAAGTTTTTGCAGTTTAATAAACTTTCCCCACATTTTTATGATAGAATCGATTAGGAAATGACAGGAACAAAAATCGTGTTCCATAGCATTATTCAATGCCTGAAGGAGAATGCCAGGAGCGGGGTTGGCAAAGCATCTGTTTATGTCCCCATAACCAGATGCAAAATTATGACATAGTCTGCCGGGGTCTTCTGAGCACCTGAACAATTTGATATCAGTTCCTGTCTGGCTACCAAATGTTTCTTTGATCCCACACATGCAGCTCACTACTTGAGGGAATGGCTGTTGTAAGTATGGAAGACACTAATCTCTGCATCAACCAAAGACATGTTGGATTGACTGACAGGATGCCAGCTAGTATTCGTTAATTTCCAGGAATTTCCGCCAGCATGACAACGGGTAATGGTTGGTTAAGAGTCACTGTCTACATTGCCTGGAGGCCAAACGTTCCACATCCTTTTATTAAACAGTTACCACACGTATGGGGTGTTAATAATCCCCATAGGAAAGAGAAGGGCTCTCAAAACTTTTCTTGAGACTCCCCACCTGAAATAATACTGCAGCTGTCCCCTCCAATCTCTTCCTAAGTCAAAGGGAAAAACACAGGATGGGAATACATGAGTTTCTAGCATGTTTATAGTAACTAAAAGAAACGTGGTATTAGGAAGCAAAAATGGAACCAAGTCTTGAAAACTAGCATAGCAGGTAGCGTGCTAACTGGGACAGATTCTATGTGTACATAATAGCATGATAGCAGCTGGCTTCATCTAACTAATGTATAACTCTTGGATGTTTTTTGTTAAGAGTCCAACAGGCCTTTTCAAGACAATCATCTCAAGTAATATGCTACCGGTACATCACAACCTACAAGATACGATGGGATAGTGCTAAAATAAGAAATGGGCACTCATATGAATACAGACCTACTTTTTACATCTACAATTGGACCACAATTCTAAGTTCATTATGAGGGTTGACCCACTTTACCTTGCCATTCTTTCATGTGTGGGACAGCAAAGAGCAGAGTTTCTCAAACTGTGCTCCTCCAGATGCTCTGAACTTCAGCTCCCACAATTCCTTAACAGCTGGTAAGGTGCCTGGAATTCCTGGGAGCTGAAGTCCAAAACCTGGAGGAGCAGAGTTTGAGAAACACAGTTCTAGAGCTTTTGAATTACCCTTTTTGCCACACAATGTATGGTACTTGGCATCTTAACTCTGCATAATTTCAGAGTTAGCTACTGAATTGAGGCTAATTGTCATAATTTCGCTCATATGGTGAGATGATACTTTGCTTTGGGCATAGCTGTGACTTCAAGAACTCAACTGGAGTATCTATTTTGTTATCTTCAAGTATACAGGACAAATGAAATTTAAAGGCAGGAAACTTTCAATAGATGAACATTCTAGAGAGAGTTGTCATCTGCACTCAGAACATAACAGCAATGACTGACATCCTATTAGTGAATTACAATTATTTTGGTCAGATTTACACCATTGCAACTCATTTTTATGGTTATTGCATCTATCAGAATTCTGTTCAAATCATGCAATAACCAAAATCCACCACAAAAACTCATTTTGTAAGCAGCACAGCTCCCCAGCATAGCCAATTCCGTGTTTTCAGAGAGAAAGGGACATATCCCATTATTTTCTTGTAGCCAAACATGTTGCAAATTAATTAACTACACAACTCATAAGAACCCCCGGATACCTGCTTCAGCTCATCCTTACACTTTCTGATGACATGGAAATTGACATGTTGTCAGGGTGGGGTTGTGCTGCTTACAAGGTGAGTTTTCACAAGACATAGATAGACATAATAACATGAAACATGCTTGGAAACTCGAGAATAAAATTGCTATCACTTTGTAGTCTGGGCATTCAGTTATAGGGCACCTACTGGGCATTAACATACCAAAAATGAGGAACACAAGTATATGGGAGCTGTTTCTGTCACTTGCAACCTAGCTTTCATGTGCATACATTTACAGATAACATTTTTGGTCATATCTTCATTCAAGTTTGGTAGAATTTCTGGCCTCCAACAAGACTGATTTGAGGAACTTGTTATAGCATGCAGGCTATTAGTAGAGTATCTGTCAACTCTTTTTCAGTCACTGTCAATCATGATCATACATTTTTTCCATAAAAATGCAAGCCTCTAAATTATTAAAATATTCCATTTTAAGGATCAAAGGAGGATTGAATGACCTTGAAGCATTTAACTATCCACTTTCATTGTAAAGATACCTAAAGCTCTACTTTCTTCTCAGTTATTTTATTCTGTCAGTGACAGAAGAGCTATTTCTATTTTTTAAAGTTAATTGGAGTAGTGGGAGAAATAATACTCTTTTTTGACTTAAACAGATCATTAAATGTTACTTCACTGGTTAAGAGCAATGAAATGAAATGTTTTATCAAATACGACTTTTATTTACCTGTGTGACAAAGATGTAAACATGTAGGATTAGTTCATGTCTGGCACACACTGTCTCATCAGGTGCTTACAACTGAAAGCTTCCCCATGACCTCAAAGTGTAAGATCAGAGCACTTGTTGCCACATTGGCACAGCAAATGATAGTTTATTGGCGTTAAACAGTTTATCAGATCATGACAGATATCAGTGTGTAAGGATAGGACCATGCATTCACTTGGGATCATGAGAGACGTCACTGCATGATGAAGATCTTTCTGTAGTCTACTTTATAGTATTTTCGACTTCTCAGCAGACAGTCAACTTTCATTCTCACTTTTAACAGTGGTGGATGGAAAACTAATACCTTTGGCAGCCCACGGCTTTGCTTTAAAAGGGGCCTGTCTTCCCAGCTGATCTCAGCATCAAATTTTAAGGACACCTTCATTACAAGTCAAAAGCTCACAAGCTTTCTTGTCCATGAGGCAAGTCTTCTTTTATCTTCTCAGTTTAGGAAGGGCTCCCGCCCCTTCCTGCAGTCTCCTCAGCGACATCCACACTCTTCCACTATCATATCTTCATGATGACCTAAGCTAATCCGTCCTTCTTCATAATAGAGCAGGCTTAGCGGGCTCAGTCTCACTGGGATGCAGCAGGCAGTAGGAACTCGTTCAGGATAATGGTATTTCAGCACACTCTGGAAGAGAAGTGTATTTTTCTCTAAGAGTTGGAAAACATTTATAAGGTGGAACACAAAGTCTGGGTTCTGTGTCCCGAGAACTTATCAATCCCTTACATTGCATTACAATCACACTGCAATTTATTACATTTAGTTAACTTTTTAAGAAAATCATTTTCCCCTTGTCCAATGACATCATCAACTTCACAATATGACTTTGGCTCATGGCATTTACTGCAATCATACCATTGAGTTACTACTGTGTGGCAGGGAGGTGACAAAGTTGATGTGTAATGAAATAGTGGCATAAATCCAACACTGCACAAGCAAAAAGCACACTAGTAACAATAAGTTTTTTAAATGTCCCCTTAGTAACCCACACTGCTGCCAGGAAAAAAAAACCCAGGTTAGGTTTTGAGGGTTTATAAAGGGCTGAGTCTGTTGTACTTTATCCATATAATCAAAATAGATGACTCATTAGAAAAGAATATAATGCTTGGTAAAGGGAAAGACAGTAGGAAAAGAGAAGGACTGTATTTTGTATGGACAGAATTGATTTGAGAAGCTACAGCCCAGGGTCTGCAAGAACTAAGCAGGGTTGTTAAGGATAAGATGACTAGGAGGTCTCTCATTCATAGGGTCACCATAAGTTGAAGTTGACTTGAAGTTAGTTAACAGCAACGACAAAGGGCTGCAGGAGGAGGAGGAGAAGCATCTCTATGAGCAGATTCCGTTCTATCCGCCAGAATAAACCAATATCTTGCAATTGTTTACAAGTGACAATGACAGAAGACAACAGAATATTGAGACAGGAAGGATGTAGGCAAATGAATATATACACATAATAAAATGAAAATCTGTACGTGTGTATGTGGCAGGGGTGTCTGCTTACACACAGACAGCCTCTGGCCTCCACAAACAGCTTTAACCCACAGTACTGAGGAGCCACCAAAGCACTCCCTCCAAGGACATTGCAGGTTACAGTGAGCACCACATCCCAGGGTTCCTTTATCTCTCCATTGGTGTGGAATTTGCATGACCCCACCCACTTTCTCTCCTTTAAACCTTTCCTATTATTTTCTATGGCACACAGCAACTGAACATACCAAAGAGGTTTGGGGAGAATTCACCATGATTTATAGGAGTTCTAAGGACTAGGATGTATAGTTCACAGGGACTAGAAATGTACCTGCAATATAAGAGCACTCTGAACCCCACCAATGATGGATTTGGAACTAACTTGGCTCACAGACCCAACACAGCCAACTATGCATACTGGCGGGGTTTAGGAGTGATTGACATTGGCATCAGGGAGTTATAGTTCACCTGTATTCAGAGAACACTGAACCCAGCAAATAACGGATCTGGACCAAATTTGGCACACAGACCCAAGATGGCCAACTGTGAATACTGGCGGAGTTTGGGGAGGATTGACCCAAGATGTTTGGGAATGATAGTTCACCCACATCCTTATGCATTTTCTAATGGGAGCATTCATAAAAATCAACAGGAAAGACTGAGCTTTTCTAAGAAATAGCATAACATATGACCAAACTGATATTATTTAATATTCAAAAACAAACAATGCCCTTTTCAAATAACTCGAGCTCGTTTGGGAATAGAAATGAAACTGCACCAACTCAGAACATTTTTTCGAGGGGGGGGGGGGTGGTATTCATAACTAACAGTATTTCTTTCCATTGTCTCAATTTATTCAAAACGTTTCTCTACCTACCTGCTAACAAACCACTTTAGGTTAAAAAAAGAAATCCAAATTCTTTTTTAAAGGTGCAGTGTAAATAGATGCATAGTTGAATTCTGCTGAAGAGTGAAATCTTAGACGAAGTTTGATGTGAGACTGCAAATTCTAGGAATCAGTATTCCATTCGTAATTGATGGAAAACAGAGTCTCATAGCCATTAATAAAGTCATGTTGAAAGCGTCCTCCTGACTGAAATTACTGTGTCAAAATGACTTAACTTTTGAACATGTTGCCTTTTGAAGTCTTTAAGTTAACCAAGAAAGTGCTAGGGCTAGATAAACATCTTGATTGGCAATCTCTAAGAGAAGCAATTTAATTCCCTGGTTGTCCTATAAAGCTCTGATACTTTTAAAAATACATAGATGTAATGGCCAACTTTGCAGTAGCCACTTCTCCCTTGTTTTAAAACAGATATTAAGGGCATTTTATGTCTTGCATTGTTGTCACAGGTTCATCCAAGAAGTGTCAATGGTGCTTAAGAAAGCCTCCCAGCCTCAAGGCATTTGTAACAGGGAGCAGTCTGGACTCAGAAGTTTTCAAGTATCTTTTGTCCTTTCTTCAGGGCACTATGCATGCACAGAAATTCCTCTGATTTGCAAAGTGAGCATTTTAAGATTATTCAGACCTTCATGTCTTGAATTTCTACTTGTATTCATATTTAATTTGATAGGATGACCAACTGAACTTTAACCCTGTTCTCTCTCTTTGAATTACAATGCTGTATTTCTAAAAACTGAGACTGAAATGCTCTTAATAAACCCAATTAGCACAAAATCAGTGGGATTTACATATGCATTGACTCACCAGTTGATTCAGTCTCCTCTAACTGGGATTACCAATAGATCTCAGACCAAAGGTTTTATTTACATTACTGAACTTTTAGAAATAGAGTAGCGAAAGAAAATTACATGAATGGAAACAGTTATATTTTCGGTGTGATTTTGTTCTAAATTGCTTCCTTTTTGCAACACCCTTGCCTTGATATCTGAAGATGAGGATACGACATTCTACATTAACTTGTCATTGTTTGACTTCAGGTCATTTCTGAAGGTATGGGAGTTTTCTAGGCAAGAGGTTTGCTTTGAGGCTGAAATAATATGATGTTGGAAATAGCAACCTTGCACAAACCTCCTATACTAATTATTTGTTATGTATATAATTCAGATTGCCTACTATATTGTATGTATATTTCAATATGCAGTTTTCCCTGAACTCTATGTTGTTTGAGGTTGGGGGAGGAGAAGGTTATAGACCATGTGACCAGATCTGGGACTATTCAGACTGAGACTTCATTTTAGAAGTCAGTTTGCATCAGAAGCAGTCAGTACAGTTTAGAAGACAGTAGTGTCAGTATGCTGTAGTGTGTAGTCGGTCTATATTGAGTCAATATTCAGTAATGCATTAGACTGAAGAGAGTGTTTGCAACAAAGAATAAACTGAGGCACCTTCCACACAGCTGAATAAAATTTTCTGCTTTGACCTGGAATATATGGCAGTGTAGACTCAGGTAGCCCAGTTCAAAGCAGATATTGTGGGATTTTCTGCCTTGATATTCTGGGTTATATGGTTGTACAGAAGGGCCCTGAAACAAAATGCTTTAGAGAACTTACTGTTTAAACTCTCAACCAAGAGGAAATTTACCTATATGCTGAATACATGAAGTTTGTAAGTAAATCAACTATGCTACTTTTAATGAAGACTACTTATTTTTGGTCTCTTGAGAGTATGATTTAAAAGCAATATATTTTATGGGAGAGTAGATGTTTTTGGGCAACTGAAATAACACTTCTGAAGATCTGCTATATATTTTGTGCATTGGCATATCTTTGTTCCTAATAGTTCAGAGAGATGACCGAGTATAACAGTCTAACAAATGAGAAACCCAATTTGCCTTGCATAAATACTAGTAGATATTTACCAGTAAGGAGAAGATTCACCCAAATGAGTATTTTAACTCTTCTCAGGAAGGTCATACTTTACAAAAGGGTTATGATTATTCAAAATAGTGTGAATGCCAATTAATCTCCAAAAGGGTCACATTTCTAAAAGGCTATGGAGGTTTCTGATTTCCCAAAAGGTTATGGTCTCTAAAAGGTGACTTGCTTAAGTCCACCCAATGAGTTTCCGTAGCTAAGCAGAAATTTGAACCTTGGAGTCCTAGAATCTTAGTCCAACAATCAAACCACTACACCAGGCATGGGCAAACTTCGGCCCTCCTGGTATTTTGGACTTCAGTACCCACAGTTCCTAATGGTCAGTAAACTGGCAGGGACTTCTCAGAGTTGATGTCCAAAACACTGGGGGGCTGAAGTTTGCCCATGCCTGCACTACACCATACAGCCACAAATGTATATACACAGATTACAAGGCTATCTGAGAAACGTAAAATTCTTAGGAGGCTCGGTCTGGTCATTTCCGCAAAGTCTAAAAGTGCCAGAGTTTACTTTCAGACTAGAAGGCACAACAGACATCTAAAGATATGACCTTCCCATATTTCAATGCAATACTGGAAGTGCCTAATAATGGCCTACAATCATTTCTTTTTATCTCTTACCATCTACTGAGAGATGACTAAGATACTTCCTTTTCTATTCCTGTGAAAGACTTTTTCATTTTCTCAATAAAAATTTGTAACATTCCTGAAACTTCCCCACTGTGATGTCTCATGGGCCTTGTAGTCCCGTTCCTAGTATTATTGTGGCAGACGAAGAGGAAAACATGGGATTTACACCGTTTCAGCCAGAAACGGAGCCCCTGCACCTGCAAGATGTTTGCCCTCAAGAAGTTAGCCAAACAAGCCTTGGGCAGAATTCTCCCCCGTTTTCTCGAAAGGACAATTATAATAAAGATAGAGGCGCTAGGGAGGCGAATCGCCGAAGCGCCAGAATCGCAGCCAAACAATTAGCTGATTAGGTCTGCTTCCCTTGGGAAATTCTAAGGAGTCATGCATCTGGACAGAGATGAGTTTCACTTCTAGTTCTCCAGGGAAAGTGTTCTTCTGGCGGGAAACGAGACCCTATTTAGAGGTTTTGCCGCGAAGGAAACCTTGCGGAGTCAATTCGTCAGCTTGAGGAGTGAGATCGTGTGTAGACTTCGTACTCCAGTTCCCTGCTTCCCGGATCAAGTTTCCAGCCTTGCCTTGTTCCACGGACTTCTATGGACTCAATTCTTGTTTCATGTTTGCCTTGTTTCAAGTTTGATCTTGCCAAGTTTCAAGTCTTGCCTTGCCTTGCGTTTTAAACCACGGACCTTGCTTCCTAGATTCAAGCCTTGTTTTCCAGTTTCCTTCGGATTTACCTTAAGCCTCGAAAGACTATGGACAGTTCCCCACACTATTGCTTGCCAAATAGTGTGTGTTTCGGTCAAGTGGATTATAACTTTGGACTCTAATATCACATATTGGACATTGTTTTCCTGGACTATATTTGACCTTTCCTGAAAGGTCTACTTCTGAACTATATTCTTCACTTGTTTTTATTGACTTTATATATTTCCTTAATAAAGATATTAGATAGATTCTGGTCTCTGCGCATGGTTATTGGTGTTCTGCAGCCTGGGTCCTGACACCCACTGATATTTGAAGTATTAGCTGCGACCAGTGTTTCAAAGTTAGAGTTGGTTTACAACAGCCATCTGCATACAAGTGAGTGACACCCCAACTTCAAGCTGAAGGCATGATTTTGGCAAAAATTTGTAAGAAGTCCCCTTCATTTTCCAGAAGCGAATTGCTTGAAACAATGAAATAATATATAGTACTATGTCAGGCATTTGTAACACTGAAAGACTGGGCAGCATCAACTGTCTCCAGTCGAAATAACGTTGGACATTTTATTGTTTCCCAGGAACTATTTAATATCACATTTTTTTCAGTAAGTGGTAGATTATTCCTCTTTCCTTTCCTTTAGTGTTTGGCCCCTTTCTTATTCTTCATTTGCAATTCATAGCAACAAGTTTCTTCAGGACACAAACACCTCTTTAAATACAAGTTTGTAGTACTGTCCACTTCATAATTCATTAAAATGCTATTGATTAGAAGCATACTTTGCAGAAATATTCTGTGGTTTTTCAAAACATTTGCCTTGTTACAAACATCACCAAGATGACCATCTTCAAAAGCCACCGTTTATTTCTGCTTTTTCTTGCAGTTCTTCCCATGTTCATGCAAATACATTATGAAACTAAGGCAACCACAAGAATGGGAAAATGTCCTGGAAACATTGACACTTTGGAGAAAAATGTGTCCAGTAATTATGATGCTTGGTAGACAATGGGCCAATTTCCATAGAAGCATGTAAATAACACTATCATATTTCATGTAGAAGAATGGGAATATGGAAAGACAGGCAAATAATTGGATCTATATATGGATCACCTGAATCCATTTATGTGTGACCTGAACAGTTTTGGTCACCTTTGTGCACAATGTGTGCTGGGAAATAAACAGGGGAGTGTCTCCCTCTTAGTTTTGCTGGAACTTTTCTCAACTTTTGATAGTAATAGCCTACTGGGATGAGATTTGGAGATTACTGTTTTACAGTCAAGCCTCAACTATCACTAAAAAGAACCACCAAAAAAATGGAAAAGCTGTGCATAAAGAACTCATTATTTTAACCTGAGAAAACATATCTCCAGGGAACCTTTAGTTTCTCTAGTGCAGTGAAGAGCCCCTGTAAAAGTAGGGAGGTGGCATGAGAAACGAAATAACAGTAGAGTTCTGGTTATCTGACATAAACGGACGGGCTGAATGTTGGATAGGGAGGCCCTATTATCCCTCCCGGCAAGCAGGGTGCTTCCTGGGAGGGAAAAGCCTCCTCCCTCCCAGGAAGAAACTGGCTTGAAAAGGCTCCCTGCTGCCTAGAAAAACAGCTGAATTTCTAGGCTGCAACATGCAGGGGGCTTTTCCACGCTGGATGCTTGGCTGGGAGGAAGGAGATTGTTCCCTCCCAGCAAGCAACCGGCTTTAAAAGGCTCCCTGCTGTCTAGAAAAACAGCTGATTTTCTAGGCAGCAATGCACAGAGGGCTTCTCTATGCTGGGTACTTGGCTGGGTGGGAGGAGATTTTTCCCTCTCAGCAAGCAACTGGCTTGAAAAGGCTCCTTGCTGCCTAGAAAAACAGCTGATTTTCTAGGCAGCAACACACAGGGGGTCTCTCCATGCATCAGATGCTTGCCAAGAGGGAAAAGTCTGCGGCGCTGGGCACACGCTGGGAAGGCCAAGACATCGGCACGTCGGATAATACCGTGTGTCGGATAAGCAGAAGTCAGAAAACCGGAACTCTACTGTAAAACACTGCAAAAAAAAAAACCTGAGATAAAATCACTCTAGGAATCTGTGGTCAATGTCTGTCAGAAGCTGAACACAGAGTTATGCCGGAGGACTCAGAGATTCCTTAAGACCGTGGTTCCCAACCTGTGGGCTGCGGCCCTCTGATGGGCCACAAGACCTAAAATAAGGTTCGCGCGATATGCAGGGAAAATCAGCTCTATATTATTAAATATGGTTTTCTGTGGGTGAGCAGATGGAGACTACTAGATGGCATATGTTCTGTATCAGAAACTAGAGCTGATTTGGTCTATCCAATGCAATTTTCTGAATCAGTACCCCAAATAACTAAACCAAATCTAAAGTTGACCAAAAACTGATTCGTAACCCTTTTGGTACTATTTTTGAAGAGTGGTTCCTAGTCAAAGTGTTTCCTGGTCAAAAAAAGATTGGGAACCACAGTCTTAAGAGATGTTCTCTCTAAGATTATCTAAGTCCTCCAGGGGCAAACCAAGAATGGGCAACTTGGAAGTCCCTAAATAGACTGAGAAACGGAGTGGGCAGATCAAAAGACAACCTGGCAAGATGGCACTACCTGGAGGAATCTTCCACCTTGTGCGACTGTGGAGCTGAACAAACAACTCCTCATATGTATGCCTGCCCACAATGCCCTGCCTCATGCACAGAGGAGGAGCTGTTTAAAGCTACAGACAATGCGATTGCTGTTGCCTGCTTTTGGTCCAAAACTATTTAGCTGTTTGTGATTCCTTTATTTTATCACTTTTAAACTTATTTATTATGCAATGCTTTTGACACGAAATAAATAAATCTAAGTCCTTCAGCAAAACACTCCCCTTGAAGACACAGGTTTGTAGTTCATACTCTTAAATTCATCTCTAGCTTTGAAGTTTGGGACTCCAATCTTTTTGAGATTTTTTTTTACAACAAAATTCTAAATGGCCCTGAAATACTAAGATTGAGGACGACAGGAATATGACAGTAAGCAAGCTTCTGATATCCTTTCTGTGTTGTATTGGGTTGGGTACCTGGTCTTTCAAGAGTTCATGGACAGCCTACTTTGACCACATGACTGATAGGTGTTTTCTCTATACCAAGTGCCCACATAAAGAGCATTTGTTTAGCCCGTGAAGGTGACTGAGCAGAAGACAATCTAGGAATCCTCTACACACCACTTCGAACCAAGCAGAAAATTAAGTATTCAGGTCACCTTGTTCTAAAATCTCTAGAAGTTACTTTTAGCAATCTTACCTGCATATAGGCATTGTTTGTTGGCTGGAATTCTTCTCTCAATGGGACAGGACACATTCCCTCACAGCGGAAGGCATTGTATTGCTTGGGATATACAATCCAGGAATCCCAGCCTATCGCCTCAAAGTTAATAAGGAAGTCCACCCTTCGACACAGTTGTTTGAGCTCTAGCTCTTCCGAGCTCAGTGAAGATGAATCTTTGGGGTTCTTGTGGCGCCTGTGCCTCTTGCTGTTCCAGAGGGATACTGTCTTTTTTGGTGTCTCCTGATGAATGAATTTTGAACCCTTCACTGTCTGGAGTAAAGTCGGGCCACTTAATTCTTTCTTTCCTTTGGAAAGTCTTAAGAAAAGCACCAATATGGCCCTTCTATCCACAGATCCACACTTGCTGGTTACTGTCTTTGGAAGATTTTTTTTATGTTGCTGTCTTTGATTTACAACTTCCTTGGCAGGATCCTTTGCTGAACTGCTATTGGCAAACCACTTCTGCAGCTGCTCTGTGACTTCCAGGACTATCCAGTTTGAAGGTGCTGATGGGGATACCCCAAAGGAGCCTAAGTGGTTAATATGTATGCAGCTTTGGGCACTTGGGCAATTTATTTCCTGCCGGTGATACAGCTCCACTGACACTGGTGTACTGTTGAAAGAAGAGTTCCTCTCAGACCTGGGCAGGTGAAGTCTTAACTCAGCTAGCTGCAGCTCTTCTTCTTGATAAATAGAAAGGTTGAAAACAATGCTCCATTTTTGTCCCACCTGATGGACACCTGTAAAATGAAGGAAATGGGGATAATGAGCAAGAAAGGATGGTTTTCTACAGGAAGCAAGTACTTGCTTCTTTCTGGGACCTAGCTCTCATTGAAGTGGTGATCCATATTAGACTGAACTACTTCAAATTGCAAAAAGGGCATTCTCTTTGTTTCTTTCTCCTGCTCTTCATATACACATATCCACACAAAAAACTAATCATAGGGTGAACAAATCCAGTCCTGTTTCTTAAGATAGTATTCAATGTGTATGCGATCTTTTTCTATAGAAAAAACATTTACTTGATGGTGTAGTCATGTATGCGGTCTGGTACACCACAGACATGTGAAAACTGGGTGTAGGATTTTGTCCACTTTTGAGAATTGGTTGCCAAGTGCAGAATTGTCGATACCAGAACAATGAAGAAAGCTGGCAAAAAAAGAATCAGCTAATTTGAAATATGGTCCTGGAGGAGAGTTCTAACATACTATGGACTGCCAAAAAGAGAAATAACAGATCTTAAAGAAAATCAAGGCTGAACTCTCCCTGGAAGCCAAGATGACTAAACTGGAGCCATTGCACTTTGAATAATATGACACGACTCACTGGAAAAGATAATAATGCTTGAGAGCCAGTGTGGTATAGGTGGTTTGAATGCTCAGCTAAAATTCTGGAGACCAGGGATCAAATCCCCAATCAAGCATGGAAACACTTAGAAAGTCACGCTTTCTCAGCTTCAGAGGAAGGCAAATCTTGCCAAGAAAACGCTGTGAATAAGGAGCCTTAAAGTCCCTATAATTTGTAAATGACTTGAAGACAAACAACAACAACAAAGTCGAAGAGCAGTATGGAAAGAGAAAACTGCATTACAGATGGATTCATTCAACAAAAGAATTCATCATCCTGGTTACTCACTTTTTATTTTATTTTTATAGCAGTAAAATTCCACTTTAACAGACATGTCTGCATCCTATGACTGCATCCTTATGCATTATAAGGTTTTGTGAGGCATTACAGCTCTCTGGCTGAGAACTCTGAATACTTTTTCATATTGGAGGACATGCATATTGAAAAAGATTTTAACACCACACTAAAAAAAAGTCACAAAACTAAGAGTTTTAATCAGATCAACCAGTATTTACAATCCTTCTAGAACATGGCCATACAGCCCGGAAAATTTACAACAAAACCCAGTGATGCCTGTCATGAAAGCCTTCAACAACACATTTTACAATACTTTCTTAAAAACCCTATTTAAAGAAGAAAGTTTTAACGTGGCATGGAAAAGAATGCAATGTTGTCGTGAGGTATGAATCCTGCAGGAGGGCGTTCCCACATAATGTTTAATAATACAGAAAAAACTCTCTCTTTTGTATATAAGTGCCCTATAGAAGACATGTAAGGGATATACAGTAGTACTCTTGATATCAACCCTTCTCTGCCCCAATTGTATTCTATCTAAGGTACTGCCTCATTTACTTTGTAATTTTTTTCCCAACAGTGCTGCTGTGACTTTGATCACACCACTCCATTTTAATTCGTTTTGAAAATGGATTGCCTACCAAGAAACTTAAAAGGAGTGTGCAATTGATTGGGAAGGGGTAAAGAATGAATTATCCTTTTCAACGAAATAATGGGAAAATAAATGGAGGAAAGCTATGGGATGAAACTTATTCAAATCCCTCAAACTGACTGTGAATCCTCATCTAGTGGTGATCTAATCTCCTTAAATGGGAAAGGAGAGCTTTAGAATGTGGATTGTAAATCCACTTGGATTTCTATAGCTACGGGTGTCTTGTCTGGAACACTGATCCCCATTATCTTGATGTAGGTTGCTGAAAAGAGGACAAAAAGCTATCCTCCTTCAGATGAAAGTAATGAAATAGATGGATGGGTGAATGAAAGACATTACCGATTAACACTTTCACCAGCATTCTCCCTGGGGTGAATGTTTTCAGACAGCGGATGTGGATTGAGACAGCTCAAGCTGTCTGGGTGTGAGGTGTAGAAGTTTCTCACTCATATATCTTCCCAGGCAAATGATTTAAAATTCAAAGACCCAATGTACTGTCGAGCTAGGACCCCCTGAGAAAAATCCCATTCAGCCACGGAAACATACTGGGTCACCTTTGGCCAGTCATACTCTCTCAGCCTTACAGGAAGTCAATGAGAAACCCTTTCTGAATAATAAACCTTGCTAAAGACACTCAAGAGTTGACTTGAAGGCCTGTAATACCAACAAATGAAAGAACTGCAAGCTCACCTGGAGGAACAATTTGACATGTGAAGAGTAACATGATATGGCCTGAGCTGACACAGTGCATGTGAAAGTTTCTGAACATCCTATATCCATAAATGGAAGTTATTTTTCAAACTTCTTATGGTGGGACCTGGAGACCTGTTTCTTCCAGCCCCTAGAAGCAAGATAATAATATCTTTCCAATATGCCAAGGCAAAAATAAGCTATGCAGTGCCTACAGAGACAATGGCTTTCTAGGTTGCTGTGAGTTTTCTGGGCCGTATGACCATGTTCCAGAAGCATGCTCTCCTGACATTTTGCCCACATCTATGGCAGGCATCCTCAGAGGTTGTGAGGTCTGTTGGTAACTAGGCAAGTGGGGTTTATATACCTATGGAATGTTCGAGGTGGGAGAAAGAACTCTTGTCTGAGGCAAGTGTGACTGTTGCAATTAATCACCTTGATTAGCATTGAAAAGCCTTGCAGTTTCAAAGTCTGGCTGCTTCCTGCCTGGGGGCATCCTTTGTTGGGAGGTGTTAGCTGGCCCTGTTTTTTTCTTGCCTGGAATTCCCCTGTTTTCTGAGTGTTGTTCTTTACTTACTGTCCTGATTTTAGAGGGGTTTTTTTTTTAATACTGGTAGCCAAATTTTGTTCATTTTCATGGTTTCCTCCTATCTGTTGAAATTGTCTACATGCTTGTGGATTTCAATAGCTTCTCTGTGTAGTCTGACATGTTGGTTGTTAGAGTGGTCCAGCATTTCTGTGTTCTCAAATAATATGCTGTGTTCAGGTTGGTTCATTGAGTGTTCTGCTATGGCTGACTTTTCTGTTGAGTTAGTCTGCAATGCCTTTCATGTTCCTTGATTCGTGTTTGGCCGCTGTGTTCATACTTGCCTCAAAGAGACAAAAGTTCTTTCTCCCACCCTGGACATTCAACAGATGTATAAATCCCACTTGCCTAGTTTCCAACAGACATCACAACTTCTGAGGATGCCTGCCATAGATGTGGGTAAAACATCAGGAGAAAATACCTCTGCAATATGGCCATACAGCCCAGAAAACGCACAACAATCCAGTGATTCCAGCCATGAAAGCCTTTGACAACACAATGGCTTTCTACTTTTGAAATGGTGTTTTTGCAGAAGAAAAAAAGCTGCAGTTCTCTGGAGGAAAAAATCTCATGTTTTGGAAAGTTTGCAATTGTGCCAAACTGAGTGCACAGACTGTGTGGATTTGATTCAAGCACATCACCACAGATCTTAATATAGTTTATATGTACAAGAGGGATGCCAGCAAATACTGTACAATAATTAAGAACAATACTCCAGGGATTAGGGTGGGGTTTGGAAAGACATTGTGCTTCTGTTTTAAAACACAATCTACTGACACAATACTTTGAAGCTCAGAAGGTGGTTCTTGACTTCCCAGCTTTTTTCATTGGTCCCTTGAATCTAGTCACCAGAAAGTGTAACCTGAAAGAATGGAAGGCATTATATTGCCATGTTGACACCAGAAAACAAATACATAAAAAGTTAATGCTTTTACAGCTGAGTGATTTGTTAAAGCCTCGCGTATCACTAAAAGTCTGTTGCTGTCTATTATTCATATGCACAAGGAAGACACACATGGAGAAGTATGCCTGCTAGAAAGGATGAGAACCTGACAGGAAGGAAGTTACTTTATAGGAGCAGAATCTTCAAGGGCACTTTGAGAAGGGCTCCTTGGCTCTCAATATAAACCCTTCCAAAGTAATTTTTATTTTTTTATTTATTTATTTATTTATTTATTTACGTTTTACGCCGCTCTATCTCAACCATGAAGGGGACTCAGAGCGGCTTCCAAATTGGCAATAATTTAATGCCACATTAGGACATAAAAACATACAAAATACATTGTGCATTAAAATCATAAAACAGTAACATAAGTACATTTAAATAAGCAATTTACTGAAACTGAAACACCTGCCTGAATGCAGATGGATTTTGGAGTCAGATAATCCAGTTCTAAGCAGATATTGTGGATTTTCTGTCTTGATATTCTGGGTTAAATGGCTGTGTGGAAAGGCCCCGAGTCATGAAACCCACTTGCTGATTTTTGAGCCAGTCATAGCTCCTCAGTGTCCTTCCACACAGCCATATAACCCAGAATATCAAGGCAGAAAAATCCCACAATACCTGTTTTGAACTCGGTTATCTGAGTCCACACTGCCATATGTTCCAGTTCAAAGCAGGAAATGTGGGGTTTTATTCAGCTGTGTAGAAAGGACCTCAGCCAGATTTACCCCTCAAGGTTTATGTAGGGATAAAGTGGAGAGAAAGACAGCCATTGGGGTGATTTTATTAGAGGGAAGGCAGAATAGAAAAGTAATAATCAAATAAAAAAAATGTACAGGTGTTAAGACACCCTCTATGGAAAATCCAGTGTGTTGTAATGGTGATTAGTGCTGGATATTGCTCCATGCAAATAATGCAACTTTGAATTTAGAATTCAAACAGCCAGGGTGGCATGAGGATTGGGCTAAGCGTCTAGGAGACCAAGGTTAAAATCTCTGCTTAGCCATGGAAACACACTGGGTGACCTTGGGCTAGTTATACTCTTAGCCATGCCATTGTTGCTGTTGGTGTGTGCCTTCAAGGCAAGTTTCTGACTTAGAGCAAGTTCATTGGAGGATTTTCTTGGCTAGATTTGCTCAAAGGGAACTTGTCTTTGACTTCCACTGATCCTGAGAAAGGGTGACCACATGCTGGCTCCCAGGCAAAACTCAGGCACAATAAAACTTTTTCAAGGTGAATTGTGTAAATGGCTTTGGCTCGCATTCAATTTCTATTATTCAAATATCTTCTTCTTGGTGTCTTTGCCTTCCTCTGAGGCTGAGAGTATGTGACTTGGCTATGGGGGGACTTGAGCCCTGGTCTGAATCTTAGTCCAATGCTCAGAGCACTACCTCCCACTGACTTTCTTCTCCCAGACTCACAGGAAGGGATGCGCAAACCTCAGGTGCATCTACATGTTAGAGAGTTTGCCATTTCAACTGCCACAGATCAGTGTTATGGAACCACAGAAGGAAGTTTTACAAGGACTGTCACCTTTTCTGCTAAAGAGTGCTAGTGCCTCAGCAAACACAGACTCCCATGATTCCACAACACTGAGCCACGGAAGTTGAAGGAGTCAAAATGCATATTGTTGTTATTATTACCCTGCCTTCCTGCATTGCTTCAGCATGATGATGATGATGATGATGATGATGATTACAGTAGAGTTTCACTAATCCAACATAAAAGGGCTGGCAGAATAAGAGAAAATGTTAGATAATAAGGAGGGATTAGAGAAAAGCCCATTAAATGTCAAATTACATTATGATTTTACAAATTAAGCACCAAAACATCATGTTTACCACAAATTGACAGAAAAAGCAGTTCGATACACTGTAACGTTATGTAGTAATTACTGTATTTACGAATTTAGCACCAAAATATCGTAATGTATTGAAAACATTGACTACAAAAACATTGACTACTAAAAGGCAGACTGTGTTGGATAATACAGAACGTTGGATGAGCGAAGTTTTGATAAGCGAGACTCTACTGTATTATGCTTGCTTAGAATCATAGAATCATGGATTAGGAAGGCCAGCCAGTCGAACTCCATACTGCCATGCAGGAGAACGCAATCAAAGCACTCCCAACAGATGGCCATCCAGCCTCTGCTTTAAAAACTTGAACAAGGTTACAAGTGGCTTACAACACTTAAAAAAAAACCCCAGTACAAATGACAATTTAAAACATAAGCATTAAAAGAAAATTTAACACAGATTAGTTAAAACAGTAAACATCACCAAAAAAAAAAACCAATTAAAACTATAAAATAAAACCCTTACAACACTACACAGGAATCCCCGGATCGGTAATTCTCCAATGTAATAGATGCACCCAAAGATAAAGGAGCTTTAGATTTTATTGGAGGGACGTTATCAACAAAGTGTGAATGTGTAAGGCTCTTTGCTTCAGCCTGGAAATGCTCCCCAAAGAGTACACCTGTAGAAATAATACAGTTTGACACCACATTTCCTGAGATTGGGAGTCCAATGAGGACTCTTTGGCAGGGAAGGCCTTGTCAAACTGCAACTCCCAAGCAGTTTAAAGTGAGGTCCAACTGCATTCCACAGTGTAGCTGAATAAAATCCCACATTATCTGCTTTGAACTGGAATATATGGCAGTGTGGACTAAAATAACCGAGTTCAAAGCAGATATTGTGGGCTTTTCTGCCTTTATATTCTGGATTATATGGTTGTGTGGAAGGGTCTGAAGTGGGACAAAGCTACATAACCCCTGATACTTACTGGAAGTGCAGGAAGGTCATGAAGATAATTCAGAGTAAACCTGAAACCCCTTCTACACCGCCATATAATCCAGATGATCAAAGCAGGTAATCCACATTATCAGCTTTGAACTGGATTATATGAGCCTGCACAGTCATATAATCCAGTTCAAGGCAGATAATCTGGATTTTATATAGCAGTGTAGAAGGGGTCCTACTCTTCAGGTGCTTTAACAATATCCCACTTTCTCTCTTCTTAATGTTAAGCTGTCTACAGTTTAATCGTGTAACATTAGAAAATGTTGACCATTTCCGCTACCTTGGCAGCCACCTCTCCACAAAAATCAACATTGACGCTGAAATACAACACCGCCTGAGCTCTGCGAGTGCAGCATTTCTCCGAATGAAGCAGAGTGTTTGAGGATCGGGACATCCGTAGGGATACCAAGGTGCTTGTTTATAAAGCTATTGTCCTCCCAACCCTGCTATATGCCTGCAAAACGTGGACTGTTTACAGACGTCACATTCAACACATTCCATCAGTGTTGCCTTCGAAAAATCCTGCAAATCTCTTGGGAAGACAGGCGGACAAATGCCAGCAAGCTGGGAGAAGCAAAGATCACCAGCACTGAAGCAATGCTTCTACGCCATCAACTCCGCTGGACTTGCCACCTTGTCCAAATGCCCAAAGATCATCTTCCAAAGCAGTTACTCTACTCCCAACTCAAGAACGGAAAACGTAATGTTGGTGGACAGGAAAAGAGATTTAAAGATTGGCTCAAGGCCAGCCTTAAAAACTGTGACATAAACAACAAGAACTGGGAAGCCCTGGCCCTTGTGCACTCTAATTGGAGGTCAGCTGTGACCAGCAGTGCTGTGGAATTCAAAGAGGCACAATGGAGGGTGAAAGGGAGAAACGTGTCAAGAGGAAGGCACATCAAGCCAACCCTGACCAGGACCGCTTTCTGTCTGGAAACTGATGTCTTCACTCACTGCGCAAGAACATGTAGGTCAAGAATTGGTTTCCACAGCCACCCACCGCCACTTGGAGGGCCATCATCCTCGAACCACGAGGGATCACCTAATAATAATAATAATAATAATAATAATAATAATAATAATAATAATAAACTTTATTTTTATATCCCGCCCCATCTCTCCGAGGGGACTCTCACAACAGGGACAAGCCCGAAACAACGACACAACATATTTGACCTAAGTAAGTAAAGTAATATCCCAGAATATCAAGGCAGAACATCCCACAATATCTGCTTTGAACTGGGTTATCTGAATCCACACTGCCATATATTCCGGTTCAAAGCAGATAATGAGGGATTTTCTGCCTTGATATTTTGGGATACAGGGCTGTGTGGAAGGGCCCTGAAATCAAAGTGCAAAGGTGGTTTGTACTGCATGCAACCCCCTGTGTAATAACAGCATACAGACAAACACACAGGCTTCCCAAGTCTTCAGTAAGGGCTGCGCCTCCTCTATGCAGTGAGCAGGCTGAATCTGAGGCTGCACCTGCCCAGGTGAGCGGTTCACTTACTGTGGGGCCGGAGGCTGCGGACGAGGCCGGTGGGCGGGAGGGCGCTGCTGCGGGAGAGGCCTAGCAGGTAGGCTGGCCAGGCGGCGCAGGGCCTGCGGGTGAGGGCCGAGGAAGCGCCTCCTTCGTGTGCCAGGCCCGCCAGCAGGAGCAAGAGGAGCAGGAGCAGCGTCTGCATCGTGGCTGAGCGTCTGCGCCGCCTTTCATCGCCCGGCTCGGCCAAGGAGAGCCGGCCTTCGCTCCGGGCCCGCCAGGCCTCCCCTTTTGACCCGCAGGCCCGCCTCCGCCATTTTGTCAGATTGCAAGGCTGCCTGAATCCTGTAGTCATTTCCACAAGGCCTCAAAAGACCACTGTTTAATTTCAGACTAGGGAAGGAAGGCAACAAGGATCTAGGGAGAGATGGCCTTCCCATAGCTCTGTGTAAGACATCCATACAATACTGGACGGGCCTAATAATGGCAAACAATCATTTCCTGAAGGATTATTTCACCCTCTTCTAAGGCCCCTTCCTCACAGCTGTATAAAATCCCACATTGAACTGGATTATATGGCAGTGTGGACCCAGATATCCCAGTTCAAAGCAGATATTGTGGATATTCTGCCTTAGTATTCAGGGTATATGGCTGTGTGGAAGGGCCCTGAGATAACTATGGAGCTGTATACACAGCTGAATAAAATCCACATTATCTGTTTTAAATTGAATTACAGTAGAGTCTCACTTATCCAAGCTAAACAGGCCGGCAGAAGCTTGGATAAGCGAATATCTTGGATAATAAGGAGGGATTAAGGAAAAGCTTATTGAACATCAAATTAGGTTATGATTTTACAAATGAAGCACCAAAACATCATGTTATACAACAAATTTGTCAGAAAAAGTAGTTCAATACGCAGTAATGTTATGTTGTAATTACTATATTTATGAATTTAGCACCAAAATATCATGATATGTTGAAAACATTGACTACAAAAATGGCTTGGATAATCCAGAAGCTTGGATAAGCGAGGCTTGGATAAGTGAGACTCTACTGTATATGGCAGTGTAGTCGTAAAAGCCCTTCCACACAGCCAGAATATCAAGGCAGACAATCCACAATATCTGCTTTGAACTGGGTTATCTGTGTCCACACTGCCATATAATCCAGTTCAATGTGGATTTTATACAACTGTGTGAAGGGGCCAAAGTCTTTGGCCCCCTCTACACTACCATATAATACAGATTATCAAATCAGATAATCCACAATATTTTCTTTGTTCAAAACAGATAATCTTCATTTTATATGCCAGTGTAGAAGGGGCCTTTGATTCGGTAGTTATGTTTATTCACCATTATCTGGTGGCTTAGTGTGTTAAAGCACTGAGCTGCTGAACTTGCAGACCGAAAGGTCCCAGGTTCAAACCCGGGGAGCGGAGTGAGTGCCCGCTGTTAGCTGCAGCTTCTGGCAACCTAGCAGTTCGAAAACATGCCAATGTGAGTAGATCAACAGGTACCGCTCCGGTGGGAAGGTAACGGCGTTCCATGCAGTCATGCCAACCACATGACCTTGGAGGTGTCTACGGACAATGCCGGCTCTTCGGCTTAGAAATGAAGATGAGCACCAACCCCCAGAGTCGGACAGGACTGGACTTAACAGCAGGGGAAACTTTTATCTTTACCTTAGAAAGGGCCTTTGATTTGGTAGTTATGTTTATTCACCATTATAATGTAGTTGTATTTTCCTGTTCCTTTTCTGTGTCACCCAGAGCACTATAGTTGTAAGGTGACTTATGAAATGAATATATATATACTTATTCATATATATTCTACAAATTCTTTCAATTGAGTGTATCTGCAATGAAACTGGGGCCACTTCTCTAGTAGATACAGGTTGATTATCCCCTCCCTGAAATGTTTGGCTCCTGAAGTGTTTCGGATTTCAGATTCTAAAAAAACATATACATAAATAATGAAGTACTTTAGGCCTTTTATACACTGCCATATAAAATCCAGATTACGGCTTTGAACTGGATTATATGACAGTGTAGACTTATATAATCCAGTTCAAGGTAGATAATCTGGATTTCTTTACTGAAGAGGCTTCCTTTCTTATTCCTGTGAAAGACGCTTTCATTTTCTAAATACAAATCAGGAACATTCCTGCAACTTTCCCACTGGTATTTGAAGTATTTACCTGTGACTAGCATTTCAAATTTAAGGGCTGGTTCACAGCAACTATCTGCATCCAAGTGAATGACTCACCAACTTCAAGACATTGTGTTGGCAAAAAAAAAAAAAAAGCGAGAAGTCCCTTCATTTTTCAGAAGTGAGTTCCTTGAAGTATTAAAATTATATGTAATATTATGCCTGGCATTTGTAGCAAAGAGGGAATGACAGGACAGCACCTGTCATCAGCTGAATCAACACTGGGCATTTTCTTATTCCCCAAGAACTATTTGATATCACCTGCTGTCAGGTCCTGGGATTTTTTGTTTTAGATTTAAAATAAATTTTGGTGCTGTCTGGAAACTCCCTAAATTTGCACTATTCTTTGGGATATTTCTCTCCCAGAAAGTTTGTTGTTAATGTGCCTTCAAGGTCCCTTCTGCACTGCCGCATAAAATCCAGATTGTCTGATTTGAACTGGATTATGTGGCAGTGTAGACTCATATAATCCAGTTCAAAAATAATTTGGATTATCTGGTTTGGTAATCTGGATTATATGTCAGTGTAAAAGAGACCCAAGTCATTTCTAACCAAATGTTGTCAAACCATGATGACCCCCCCCCCAAGAGATCTATGGTTCACCAAGGGCTCTTTAATAAATAGATTGTTTTTATTACAGTATTTTAAAAAATACTTTTTCATTTTATTTTGAAGCAGTGATTGAGAACGGACTGGTAACAGCTTTAAACCCCCTCCCCAAAAACTTTATAGTTCCAACTCTTTAATAAATTGTATCTATTTCCCTTGTCTTTCTGTTCAACTTGTATCTTTCCATGTACTGTATCTATTTCTTTTATATAAAATGTATAAACTTCTTTATAAAGTGTGACCCAATAAGACCAGAGATGGTCACCTCTTCCTAATGCTGCTGAGGGATCTCCTGAGAGCAAATCCTTCTTGCTGTTTCCTAGCCAGGCAATACATTTTATTTATCATGCCAGAGGTGAACCGGAGGTACAGGTTGTAATATATTTGAAAACACAAACAAAATTTAAAAAAACTTGGCATTATACTAAATGTCCTTTGACCAGTAGTTGGCCACTTGGAGTGCCTCAGGAGTGCTAAGGTTGGCTCTGCATCTCGTGGTGCCAGAGCGCAGTCTGTTCAGCACCTTCCAAGTCACCCAGTCTTCTGTGTGCCCAGGAGGGAGTCTCTCATCCGGCGTCAGCCACTGATTGAGGTTCCGGGTTTTAGCCTGCCACTTTTGGACTCTTGTCTGTCTTTTTTCCTTCTTCCTTCTAACTAAATACCTTAACGTGTGGGAGTGGGGATCCCCATTTGTCCTTCTATCTCAGGAAGCAGAATGTGTTTTGTTTCTTGCCAAAGGGCCTCTGTGCATTTTGGCTGTTTCCTTTTTCACTGCCATCCCTTTTTATACTTCGGCCAATTCTCTCACTCCAGAAGCGACTCAAGTTGCTCCTGACATGAAAAAAAAATCCACATAATGCACCATGACAATGTGGCGTATCATCTTCCTCACACTCTCAGCTGTTTCCTCAGACTAGAAATCTCCTCACAATCCCTGTGCAAATTCCCTTTCACCCCTTTGCTCACTGTGTCCCCATTACCGGTGAGCTTGCCACCCTCAAGGCTTCCCTCTTCCTCCATATTTCTTGGCTCCAAGGCTTGTTGCAGCACGTTGCTTCCTTCCGGATTTACTGATCCAGTGATAAGCTCTTACTTCATTCCAATCCTTTCTCAATCTCCATAGGCCTTCATTCTCAACCTCGGGTCTCATTCCTGATAATTTCCTTTAATTCGCGATGGCTTATTTAAGAGTGACAAGCTTCTATGCGGGCAAAGCTCTGTTGCCGTTCTCTAGTTACCATTTTATTCCGTCAAAGGATGTCATCTCTCAAAGCTTTATACCACTTTTCCTTCCTTCTTTTAGTCATTTGGTGTCCTAGCTACATTTGACTACTGTGTGATATTTCTGGCAATGACATTTGAGCAATAATTACACAACTTCCTGTCCACGTGTAACAGATGTGGTGCTGCAGATCTGTGCAACAAAAGGTATAACAACCATTGCTCATACACTCCACGGATAGATCTGAATAACATACATGAATCTTAGGAAACACAAGTAAAAAAAGAAGGACAGCCGAGTTATTCTTGAGCAACTGTGCTGCAATCTGAGACATACTTAAGGGTAAAGCTTAAGGTTTTCCCCTGACATTAAGTTAAGTCATGTCTGACTCTGGGCGTTGATGCTCATCTGCATTTCTAAGCTGAAGAGCCAGCGTTATTCAATGACACCTCCAAGGTCATGTGGCCGGCATGACTGCATGGAACTCCAAGACATACTTACCTGGGAGCAAATTCCATTAAACACAGTGGGGCTAAAATAGAGCTGCAAGTGCCCTTCTTTTCCTTTCCGTTAACAGTTTTTATGCAACCATGACAAAATCTTAGGGTATAATCTGGAGCAGTAAGGCTCTGTAGTATTCTACTTCATCATTCTGGTAATAAATGGCAGAAATGGTGTGCTAAACACCCAGATGTTTTAAAAAAGCAATATATATATATATATATATATATATATATATATATATATATACACACACACACACACACACAACAGTATGAAAACTTTCCAAATGATACAAGTTATTTTACAGTAGGAGAGTCTCCTCTGGAGGTTTTTAAGCCGAAACTTGATGGCCATCTGTCAGGAATGTTTTGATTGTGTATTCCTATGTTGCAGGAGGTTGGACTGGATGACCCTTGGAGTCTCTTCCAACTATGATTCTGAATATGCCTGTATGTCTGAATATATATGTGTATTTAAAAGGTGTCATGAAATACTGATCTGATGAATCTGTTTGGAATTTAACTTTTAGTCATGTGTTAACTGTTCGATATGATTTAATTTTCACATGTATGCTCGGCATTGAATTTTGCCATTAGTATGTTTTAAACCGCTTTGAGTCCCCCTAGGGGTGAGAAAAGCAGTATATAAATACTTTAAATCAGGGGTCCCCAAACTAAGGCCCGGGGGCCACATGCGGCCCAACGAAGCCATTTATCTGGCTCCTGCAGTGGCAACTCCCTCCTCCTCCACCGAGGAAGGTGCATGCCTTCCAAAGCTTTGCTTGTTTATAATGGTATTTTAATTATTATTTAATTAATAATTAATTATTAAGGGGTGCTTTTCTAGTGCTTTTGGTGCACAAAGGCAAAAGGAGGTTGGACTAAATGGCCCAAGGGGGTCTCTTCCAACCCTCTTTATTATTTTTACTATTATATGATTATGATTGACATTGAGGCTGTATTTATTCCTGTTTTGTTTTTTTGTTTTTTTACTTCAAAATAAGATATGTGCAGTGTGCACTGCATAGGAATTTGTTCATAGTTTTTTTTTTTTTAAACTATAGTCCAGCCCTCCATCGGTCTGAGGGACCGTGAACTGACCCCCTGTTTAAAAAGTTTGGGGACCCCTGCTTTAAATAAATAAAATAAATAAATAATCCTCGCTACACAATAGAGGAAGATGCATAGATATGGGTTAATATCAACATGTAGTATTTCACATCATAGTGGCTGCTTTTCTAAAAGGAGAGAATGGGAAGTAAACTACAGTTTAAAGATGAATACTGTCATGCTTCTAAGTCCCATTGAAAATCTAACAGATTGAATAAATTTGAGACAGAGAGTCACTTGACAGAATTCTCAGAACTTGACTATGAAATTCTAAACACTGCAAAATCAGGGGTGTTATTATTGGCATGGGTTTTCTGCAAATCATTCCCACCACTTGTGATTTTCCATCACATTTCAGATTGTCCTATTCCCTAAGGATAGCAAGTATACCCTTATTCTTGTTTGTTGGTTTTTAGAAGTGTAAAGTGCATTTAAATGTAAAATAATTTTTTTTACAAAGTGTACAAGTCAGCCTAAATTTAAGATGCTTTCTTTACAACATTTCCAATGACCAACGTTGCTCCAGAAATAAATAAAACACACCCACACTGCCTGGCTCTCACAGCACAATTCAGCATGTTAGGAGATGCAAGAAAATAAAGGTGAGATGAATGTACAGAATACATCATGCAACCTTTTGAAGCTCCAGTAACTTCTTCATTGGGAAAAGATGCTGAAAATCATACAGGAGAAACGTGATGCTTATAGAGTCACAAATATGCATTTTATATCAGATGTTGTTTCTGTTGTAGTTCCACTGTTTCTGGGGTGATCTCAATGCAGGCAGAGGTCACTTCCATTAGCAACAGAAAAGTAACTTCCCTTGAGATCCAGGCTGCACTGAGATCCCTTAGCACAGAGGTCCGCAACCTAGGGTTCCCAGATGTTTTTGGCCTACAACTCCTAGAAATCCCAGCCAGTTTACCAGCTGTTAGGATTTCTGGGAGTTGTAGGCCAAAACATCTGGGGACTCCAGGTTGAGAACCACTGTCTTAGCATCATCTAAAGATCCTTCTACACTGCCATATAATCCAGATTATGAAAGCAGAGAATCCACATTATCTACTTTGAACTGGATTATGAGTCTATACTGCCATATAATCCAGTTCAAAGCAGAAAATCTGGATTTTATATCGCAGTGTAGATTAAGGCATTAGCTGACAAGTAGGTCTGTGACTAACACTATCACCTTTCTTCTTCTGTACGGTATTTAAGATTGTTGCCTGATGAAGAAACCACCTGTCTTTTGGTTTGCTCCTGAAGCTCCTGAATTTTGTCCAAACGGGAAACTTTAACAAGAAGCAGCAATGGACTGGGGAATCTTCAACAAAGATAAAACACTTATCTTTGATTGACAAGTTTTAGTTATACAACAACTAAAAAGTTTTGCAGATGCAACACTCCCGGGACTTATTGAGAAATCCAGTGCTCTGTGCATAAGAAAAGGGAAGTTGGTTTCTCACAATATAGGAGAAGCCCAGATAGTTATTTTTTCTGTTGCTAATGGAGTTGAAATATTTATTACCTGTCTTTAAATGCCCTTTGTACCTGGTCATCACATGGCCAAGATGGGGAGTGGTGTTAGTGCTAGATTTAGGACAAATGAGGCTCTGTACTTGTTATGAAGCAGCTTACTCGGACCCTGAAGGAGGTAGGCCCAGTATGCCTACACTGCCTGCATTGTGACACACTCCTATACACAATCAACTTTATAATTATGGGCTCCTATGAGTTTTTTGGGCTGTATGGTCATGTTCCAGTAACATTATCTCCTGACATTTCACCTGCATCTGTGGCCAGCATGAAACGTCAGGAGAGAATGCTACTGGAACATGGCCATACAGCCCAAAAAACTCATAGCAATCCAGTGATTCTGGCCTTCGACAACTCATTGGACATCCACCATTATTTCTGGAATCATTTCAAAACAACGCCTTTAGATTTAGAATTGCACCATGTAAGCAAAATCCATTCTTCTCAATGGCCAGAGAGAATGTCAGCAGAGATAGCCCTCCAAAGAAATGACATACTAGCAAACACATGGTTTTGTTTATAGTATTTTTGACAGAAAGAAGCAGTACAGAACAATTGGAAATTGCCACATTGGTTCCTCATTGGTCCTGGTGGGTTTCGGCTAGGATTCAGAACCTTATTGGAGGAAGCACGAATCCACTTCTGCCTCTGAGAAATCAGAAACAGGCACTGTAATTCATGGATTTTAATTCTTGTGTCTATTGTAAGTCCTTCACAGAGATAAGGTGTGTCTGGGTGGAATGCAATGTGATGGGTGGTTAATGGGTTCTGATGGTCCGATGCCATCGAGAGAAAGGAGGTGCTGGCCAATGGACCAAAGGTGTTTGACACACAACTACATACAATGGAGGAGTCACAGAGGGGGACTGGATTACTGCTGCTGATCAGGCAAGATGCCCAGGATGACATTTTAGAAAAATCAGATAATGTTGGGAAACCTTTGTGTCTCTTTGGGTCCTTCCACACAGCCTCGAATGTATAGATAGATAGATAGATAGATAGATAGATAGATAGATAGATAGATAGATAGATAGATAGATGTTTGGATACTTGCGGTGTAGGAGGAAAAGTTGGGGATGTGTGCCCCTGGAAGGAAGGAGGGTGGGGGGGGGGAGGAAGGAAGTAAAGAGAGAGAGAGAGAGAGAGAGAAATTAAGGAAGGAAGGAGAGAGATTGAAAAAGGAAGGAATGAGAAAAAAAGGAAGGAAGGAGGAAGGAAGGAAGAAGAGAGATAAAAGAAGGAGAGAGAAAAAGGAAGAAAGGAAGATGAGAGAGAAAGGAAGCAGATAGAAAGAAATGAAGTAAGGAAGGAGAGAGAGAAAAGGAAGGATTGAGAGAGAAAGGAAGAAGAAAGAAAGGAGAAAGGAAGGTGAGAGAGAAAGAAGAAATGAAGGAAGGAGAGAGAGAGAGAAAGGAGAGTAAGGTAAAGAGAGAGGAAGGAAGGAAGCAGAGAGAAAAATGGAAGAAAACAAAAAAAGAAGGAAGGAGGGAGAAATAAAAGAAGTAGAGAGAAAAAAATGGAAGAAAGGAAGGTGTGAGAAAAAAAGAAGAGAAAGAAATGAAGTGAGAAAGAGATAAAAAGGAATGAAGGAAAGAAGAAAAAGGAGAGAGAGGAAGGAAGGGGATAGATAAAAGAGGGAAGGAAGAAGAGAGAATGAAACGAAGAAAGGAGGGGAAAAGTGAGAAAGATAAAGGAAGGAAGCAATGAGAGATAAAAGAAGGAAGGAGGGAAAGAAAGAAAGAAATGAAGGAGAAAAAAGGGAAGGAAGGAGAGAGAGAAAGCAGATATTGTGGATTATCTGCCTTGATATTCTGAGTAATATGGCTGTGTGGAAGGGCCCAGAGAGACAAAGAAGGAAAGAGAGGGAGAGGAAAGAAGAAAGGAAGGAAGGGAAATAAAAGAAAGGAAAAGGAAGGCAAGTGTGAGAGAGAAACGAAGGAAGGAAGGGGAGAAAGGAAAAGAAAGGAAGGGGGAAGAGAGAGAAACAAAGGAAGGAAGGAGATGGAGAGGAAGAAGGAAGGAAGGACGGAAGGAAGGAATGGGAGAAAGGAAAAGAAAGGAAGGGGGAGAGAGAAACGAGGGAAGGAAGGGGAAAAAGAGAAAGGAAAAGCAGGCCGGAGGGGCGAGAGTGGCTCTGTGCAAAGGGCAAGAGGAGCCAGGCGCTGAGGGGAGCCATCTGCCTCTAAAGGTGGCAACAGCTGCTGCAGCTGCAAAGCAGCCTCCCCGCTCCATTCTTTCCTCCTTCCCGGCCGGTTCTTTCGCACATGCCCCGAAGGAGAAGGAGGAAGGGAGGGAGGGGGAACTGAGCGAGGACCGCCATCCGGGGCTTGTGGGAGCCCAGGCGGGAGCCCAGCCGAGGAGCGCCTCGCCTTGGGGTGGACAAAGGGCTCCCTGGGGCCCGGCGGGAGGTGCAGCCCCTCCGGTGAGCGGCCCGGCTCTTCCGCCTCTGCAGACCCCTCCCTCTCTCTCTCCCGGCAGGAAGTCGCGCCTCGCCTCGCGCCCTGCCGCCTCTCCCGGGGGTCCCCGGAGGGTCTTCCTCCATGCCGACTTGTAAGTAACGACCAGATCTGATTCAATGGGATGCACTACATTTACTGCCTTGGCTCAGTGCTAACGGATTCCGGGGTTTGTAGTCTGGGTTTTTGTTTTCTCGTGTCAGGAGCGACTTGAGAAACTGCAAGTCGCTTCTGGTGTGAGAGAATTGGCCGTCTGCAAGCACGTTACCTAGTGGGACGCTCGGATGTTTTTGATGTTTTTACCATCCTTGTGGGAGGCTTTTCTCGCATGGAGCTGGAGCTGCAAGAGCAGGCATGGGCAAACATGGGCCCTCTAGGTGTTTTGGACTCCAACTCCCACAATTCCTAACAGCCTCAGGCCCCTTCCTTTCCCCCCTCAGCTGCTTAATGGTACAAAAAGCAGAAGGTTGTGGATTAACTACAACCGACATCATGCCAGGTAAACTCCAAGAAACTCCATCAGTACTTAAAGTTTGTTATTTTGGGCCAGTTTGGTCTGGTTCAGTGTGCTCTTTATTTGTAGGATAAACTACAACTCCCACTATGGTGAGTCAGTCCCCTCAAACCCCTCCAGTAGATTGAGTTTGTCATGGTAGTTCTGTGTGCCAAGTTGGATCCAGGTCCATCATCGATGGAGGTCATAGTTTCTCTGGTTGTGGGTGAACTACAACTCCCAGAAAAGGTCAGTTCCCCTCAAACCTCTCCAGTATGTTCAGTTGGTCATGAGGGTTCTGTGTGCCATGTTTGATTCAGGTCCATCGTTGGCGAGGGTCACCGTTTCTCTGGTTGTAGGTGAACTACAACTCCCAAAACTCAAGGCAAATCCCCCCAAACCCCTCCAGTAATCAAATTTGGGCATATCAGGTATGCATGCCAAGTTTAGTCCAGATCCATTGGCTTTTGAGTTCACAGTGTTCTCTGGATATAGGTGAACTACAACTCACCCAAATCAAGGTGAATTTTCCCCAAAGACCTCCAGTATTTTTTGCTATTTTTGCTATTTGTGGAAGTTGGAGTCTGTCTGTGTAAGTGGATACCCCTGCCACTTACACACATACACATTTTCACTTTTATTATGTGGATAGATTTATCTCTCCCGCAGAGGGCTCAAAGCTTCACATAAAAGCATCAGCATACAATTTAAAATATACAAATATAAATATGAAAACGTTAAAACAAGATGAAATAAAGTGTAGGTGCACCCCCGCCCCCCAATCTGTAGCCCTGTCCCTTACAAGGAAAAGAGTTGGTGAAGCTTCAGTCTGTGGCTGGGAAGGGATTCCAAATCTTGCGCTTTCAAACCTCTAAGTCAGAGCAGGAGGAAGGCTGCGGAAAATGCTGCATCAGGTAAAATATTGTGCAATGTTTTGCTTGGTAAGGAAAGGACCAGGGAGGCAGCTGGATCCAGCTTTTGATGAATAAATAAGCTTTGTGCCTGGTCTGGTGATATTTCCGAACGCTCCCTGGGATTACATCTATGGCTGGATCTAAAAAGTAAAGTTAAAAGTTTTTCCCTGACATTAAGTCTAGTCGTGTCCGACTCTGGGGGTTGGTGCTCATCTCCATTTCTAAGCTGAAGAGCTGGCGTTGTCCGTAAACACCTCCAAGGTCATGTAGCTGGCATGACTGCATGGAGTGCCGTTACCTTCTCGCCGGAGCGGTACCTATTGCTCTACTCACATTTGCATGTTTTCAAACTGCTAGGTTGGCAGAAGCTGGGGCTAACAGTGGAAGCTCACTCTGCTCCCTGGATTCGAACCTCCAACCTTTCGGTCTGCAAGTTCAGCAGCTCAGCGGTTTAATCCACTATGCCCCCAGGGGTGCAGCAGATCTATACTGCCCTATATCCCAAGATCTGATCCCAGATTATCTGTTTTGAATTGGATTATATGAATCTACACTGCCAGATAATCTGGGATAAGCATATAATCTGGATCCTGGACTATAGGGCAGTTTAGATCCAGCCTACGCTTAATGTAGTTTGTCACCACTTCAGCTGCACATCTTTAGCTTTCTCTGCCCAAAAGGGCTGGTGTCTCAAAATCCTTAGGATCCCATAGCATTGAGCCATGTCACTTAAAAGTGGTGCCAACCTGCCATATTTATACAGTGTAGATCAGGCATGGGCTAACTTTGACCCTCCACGTGTTTTGGACTTCAACTCCCACAATTCCTAACAGCCGGTAGGCTGTTAGGAATTGTGGGAGTTGAAGTCCAAAACACCTAGAGGGCCAAAGTTTGCCCATGCCTGGTGTAGATGCATTCCATATCCAAGAAAGCCTTTCCCAATCCAGTGTCTTCCTAATGTGTAAGACCTAACCGTGTCTCTTCAGGATTATGGGAAATGTATTCCTACAGAACTCAAGGATGCGAGCATCAAGGACCCATTTGTGAAGTGTGTCATGATGTAACGAATCACGTGATGTAATTTGTGCATCTTGAAAGCATTAATATCATTGTGTTGATGAAGACTTTCATAACTGGAATCACAGGATTGCTGTGAGTTTTGGGGGCTGTATGTAGCATTCTCTCCTGGCATTTCACCTGCATCTGGGCTGGCATCTTCAGAGGTTCTGTTGGCAGTGAAGCAAGTGAAGTGTATAAATATCTGTGGAATGTTCTTCTCTGTTTAAAGCAAGCCATGAAGTTACAAAGCCAATCAGTGAGGGTATCTCCATAGAGGTAGCTTGGCTGTTATTGCCTGAGGGCCTCCTCTGTTTGGGAGGTGTTCACTGGAAATTTGATTATTTGCTGTTTGGAATTCCTATGTTTCTGAGTGGTGTTCCTTATTTACTGTCTTGATTATGGTGTTTTTTTTAAATACTGGTAACCAGATTTTGTTATTTTTGTGGTTTCCTCCTTTCTGCTGAAATTGTCCACATGCTTGTGGATTTCCATGGCTTCTCTGTGTACTCTGACATGATGGTTGTCAGAATGGTCCAGCATTTCTGTGTTCTCAAATAATATTCTAGGTCCAGGTTGGTAGCATAGCAGAGCACTTGATGGGGTTCTTACTCTCACCCTGGACATTTCACAGTTATTAATACACTCCACTTGACTCATTTCCAGCAGACCTCTGAGGATGCTTGCCACAGATGCAGGCAAACGTGAGAAGATAATGCTACTGGAACATGGCCATACAGCCCGAAAAATTCACAGCAACCCATTAATATCATTGTTCTTCTTTACGTGGTGTTTAAGACTCTGATGACAGTGGACGTTTATACCACCAAGAATAAAATGAGTTGCAGTGCTGGGAAATCCTATCTTTGCTTTCTGTAGCAGAGCATCATCTTTAATTCCCTTTATTTGATTCTCTGGAGGCAGAGAAAGGGTGGCATTCTCTGTCTTCTCATGTGATCACTCATAAAATCAATGCTCCCCAGTGTAGCACAAATGAACGACATCTTCTAATTTGCATTAACATTTCCAAGGAGCACATACAAGTTACTGCTATTGTCCAGGACATGTGGCATCCAAGACAGTCTGGTCTCCATCCCTTGGCCTGCCTATCCTTTGTTCCTTTGTAAATGCATCACTTTAGTATTAGGTCATAGGAAACATATTTTTATTATTAAACAACTCATCCTGCAATTGTGTTTGGAAGGTCTTCCTTAATTTTCCCTTTTTTATCTCTGCTCCCTAGCCACAACACAATTTAAAATATTTTGTGGCTGTGAAAGTATGTCATGGTGCATGTTCCTTCACAAGTTATTGACTTTGTTATTTTGATCTGCTAAAAGAGAGATAGTTTGGTCTTTGACTGCATTGTGTCCCAACTTCAGCACCCTAGAGATTTCCAACCTCCTTAAGTCCCAATTAGCTTGGTCTTTGTTAGGGGGTAACACAGTGTAACATGATTTTTGTTCCTGGGTTATAAATGTCATTTCCTAATTGGCTCTGTCATAAAAACATGGAAAAGGTTTAGGTAAAGGTAAAGGTTTTCCCCTGACATCAAGACCTATTGTGTCTGACTCTGGGGGTTGGTGCTCATCTCCATTGTCTAAAGCCGAAGAACCAGCGTTGTCCATAGACACCTCCTAGGTCATGTGGTCGGCATGACTGCATGGAGTGCCATTACCTTCCTGCAGAAGCGGTACCTACTGATCTCACATTTGCATGTTTTCGAACTGCTAGGTTGGCAGAAGCTGGAGGTAGCAGTGGGAGCTCACCCCGCTCCCCGGATTTGAACCGCAGATCTTTCGGTCAGCAAGTTCAGCAGCTCAGTGGTTTAATCTGCTGTGCCACTGGGGGGCTCCTGGAAAAAGTTTTGTTTTTGTGGGATATCCTTCAACACATTTCAGTGAATATCTGATAGAGTCTCAACCAATTCAACATAGTTTGTGACAGCCACAAAAACAAAGTTTCTGAAATATAACAACTACTTTCAAAGTGAGTATTTTTTAATACATTGTTCCCTCACTACTTTGCAGGTTTTCAATATATATTAATGTACACCATTTATTGCGGTATTTTCACTGTTTTGTGGATTTTTGCGGTATGCAAAGGGTTTTGGAAGGGGGGGGGAGAGAGAAATAAAGGAAGGTAGGGAAGGGTTGGAAATAAAAAAGGGTTATTTAGCTTCCATTCTTCTTCTCTGCCGGTGTATTGTATATTGAAACTGCTAAAATAAAGTATAAAATACAAGTATACAAGTATAAAATAAAGTAAATATTAAAATAAATATAGTGTCCCTACTTTGCGGATTTTCACTTATTGCGGGTGGTCCTGGAACGTAACCCCCACGATAAGTGAGGGAACACTGTATAGTGTAATGGGAATAGTCATTCTTCAAGATGTGCAGATCTACAAATTCCCTGATTTAAAAGAGCTTGGGTAACAGGGTTGGCAAATGCCTTTTTATGGGTCAACCTTTGGATAGCCATTGTTACTGGATTTGGTAGGCTCTTGCTTTTTATGTTACTTAGTATTAAATATACTCCTTTCAAAATCGTGTTAAATCTTCTGTTTTTCTGGAAGGAAGAGATACTTGTTGGCATTTGGCCTCTGGTTTACCAGAAACGTGTCTATGGGTGCAAATATTCATTGTTTATTTCAAACAGAGCTTTCCAAACGGTGTTGCGTGACACGTTAATGTGTCAGCTGCGGTGTGTAGGTATGTTGTGTGAATGTAACGAGGAATGACCAAAATCTTGAAAATGTATGTCTTTTTTCCTTACAAATCACATATTTTTAAAAAGATAAATGAAAAGTTTTCATTAGATACAGTGTTCCCTCACTTATTGCTGGGGTTAGGTTCCAGGACTACCCGCAATAAGTGAAAATCCACGAAGTAGGGATACTATATTTATTTTAATATTTATACATTATTTTAGTAGTTATACACTTTAAGTCTTTATCAACCAATCGTGTGTTGATAAATTGCCTCCTTCTCCTCCCCTTGCTGCTTGGACTCCTTTGGCTTCTCCTTCCTCCCTTCCTTAGGCTGTAAATTGTAATTTTTTATGATTTATAATAGTCTTTTAGAGTTTATTGAAAAACCGAGATACATCGAATCCACGAAAAGTGAACCGCTAAGTAGTGAGGGAACACTGTATGTTGTGTCCCTACACATTTATGTATGTGTCCTTATCTCATATAAGGGGTTGGTTCGACCTCCTGTGTGCTAGTAAAACTGAATTACTGTGTTGCAAAATGATGTGTGTCAAAAAAAGTGGGTCATCAACATGAACTGGTTGGAAAGCTCTGGTTTAAAGTAGTGCTTTGGTGTTGAAACATGGAGCATTTTTAGTACCTGTCCTTGTTATGCAGACAGTATCTAGCATAGATGATGGTTTGGTTGGAGTTTTTTCTCTCCCCAGCTGTTTGCTGTAGTCATTGCTTTTTCAAGCAGAAGTCCTTATATGCTTAGCTACCTCATTACACGAAGCCTATGACTTCAGACTTTATGGAGAGCACCTGCATTTAATAGCACTGCAAGGGATAGGCAGGCTCTTGTGCTGTCTCTAATGGTCTAAATCAGTGGTTCCCAACCTGTGGGTCCCCAGATATTTTGGCCTTCAACTCCCAGAAATCCTAACAGCTAGTAAACTGGTTGGGATTTCCTGGAGTTGTAGGCCAAAACACCTGGGGACCCACAGGTTGAGAACCACTGCTCTAAATCCTTAAACGGGGAGATAAGAAAGTCTTGCTTTTGCTTACATTGAATTGCATAGTCTGTGCTGTGGGAGTGCTTGCCTGAGCATGTGTCACATTGAAGGAATATTTAGCAATATTACTCTTGTTTTACCAGTTGCTTGTGGTAAAGAATTGCTAGGCTTCCCTTTGAGCATATGTGGAGCAAGGACAGTTTATGAGCTTTGTGGTGTGAGTATACGTGCAATTCCGTTTTGGTTATTTAGGCAGTATTTTATTGCATTTTGATGTTATTTGAGACACCTTATGTCTAATACAAAAGTTGGACTACTGTACAACTCTTGTATTTACAAGACCTGCTCCTGTGGTTTCATTTACCTTTTCTCTGTTCCACCTGTCCTATAAGATTTTATGCCGATACTGACACCGTCTGTTCCAAAGCTATGGAATTCCCTCAGAAAAACTAATTTACTTCCTCACTTCTGTCTTTTTACTACATCTTCCTTTTTAAACAGGCCTTCAGACTTAACTGACCACAGTAGAGGAACATGTAATTAGATGTGCTGTTTTTAATATGCAATATGTGTTAATGTTGTAATGTTAATGTTGTAAAAGACTGTTTTCATTGCATTGATAGCTTCATACTTAAAAAAACTTTTGTACTTTGTTTTTATTTACGTTGTGAGCTGAATTGAGTTCCATCTGGGAGAAAAGCAGGATGCAATAAAAATAAAATCCAATGAATAACATATAATATTAGGTGTAACATGTATAGGGTTGTTGTGTGTTTTCCGGGCTGTATTGCTATGTTCCAGAAGTATTATCTCCTGACATTTTGCTCACATCTATGGCAGGCATCCTCAGAGGTTTTGAGGTATGGAGAAACTAAGCAAAGAAAGTTTATATATCTGTGGAAGTTCCTGGGTGGGAGAAAGAACTCTTGTCTGTTGGAAGACAGTGTGAATGTTGTAATTAATCACCTTTGTTAGCATTAAATGGCATTTCCAGCCTCACATCCTGGCCTGGGGGAATCCTTTGTTCAGAGTTGTTAGCTGCCCCAGATTGATTCATGTCTGGAGTTCTTCTGTTTTCAGAGTGCTGCTCCGTATTTACTGTTCTGATTTTGGAGTTTTTTTAAATACTGGTAACCAGGGGTGACACTCTTATAGTGTTTGTTTTGCTGTCTGTGTCCCAGTTCAGAAGATTGTGTTCATTTTCATGGTTTCCTCCTTTCTGTTGAAGTTGTCCACATGCTCGACCACTCCAACAACTATCATGTCAGACTACACAGAGAAGCCATTGAAATCACAAGCGTGTGGACAGGCCAGGCCAGGATGTGAGGCTGAGAAGGCCATTTAATGCTAACAAAGGTGATTAATTACAACATTCATACTGGCCTCCAACAGACAAGAGTTCTTTTCCCCACCCAGGAACTTCCACAGATACACACACACACACACCTTCCTTGCTTAGTTTCTCCATACCTCATAACCTCAGAGGATGCCTGCCATAGACGTGGGTGAAATGTTAGGAGAGAATGCTTCTGGAACATGGCCGTACAGCCCGGAAAACACAAAACACTCCTGTGATCCCGGCCATGAAAGCCTTCAACAACATATCATAACATGTATACATTTTATATGCAATATACAGTTGCAGGAAGGAGGGATAAATACCAATGAAGAGGAACTATTTCAGTGTATTTGGTTTCAGTGCCAGACTAAGCTTTTCAATGTGTCTGTGGTCCAAGAGATTCTAAGTGCAAATTTTCGGGACAGCAGTAGTATATCATGCTTGTAACAACCTACTCTGTTTTTTTATAAAATTGACATATATGACATTGTACAGAGAAACTTAAATATATTCCTGCTTTCTGTAGGAGTTTATAATTTTAAGCTAAGGCAAGGACTACAGAGGATGAACCAGAACCAAATTCATTTATGTTTAGTGGCAACAGAAGAAAACAATGAGTGCAAAACTTTGTTTACAAGATCAGTTTTAAAGTGCCTTACATATTACATATTGCAGACCGAAAGGTCCCAGGATCAAATCCCAGGAGCGGAATGAGCGCCCGCTGTTATCCCCAGCCCCTGCCAACCTAGCAGTTCGAAAACATGCAAATGTGAGTAGATCAATAGGTACTGCTCTGGCGGGAAGGTAACGGTGTTTCATGCAGCCATGCCGGCCACATGACCTGGAGATGTTTATGGACAACGCCAGCTCTTCGGCTTAGAAATGGAGATGAGCACCAACCCCTAGAGTCGGTCACGATTGGACTTAACGTCAGGGGAAACCTTTACCTTTATCTACATATTACAGAAAGGTACCTCTGTTGTGATTTTCACCACAAAATGGAAATAATAATAAAAACCTTTATTTATATCCCGCCCCCTCTCCCCGAAGGGACTCACAGTCCGCAAGGTACAAACAAGGTGGAGGTTCTGTGGGTTTTTTCTTCAGTTGAATTTGTATTACATATTTAAGTGTAAAGGTAACTGTTTCCCCTTGCCATTAGGTCTAGTCGAGTCCGACTCTGGAGGTGGTGCTCATTTCCATTTCTAAGCCGAAGAGCTGACGTTGTTCATAGATGCTACCAAGGTCATTTGGCTGGCGTAACTGCATGGAGTGCCGTTAAGTTTTTAAGTATAACTTCAGCCTATATATATGCCTGCTTTGGCTAGCATAGGGAAGGGGTGACACTCTTATAGTGTTTGTTTTGCTGTCTGTGTCCCAGTTCAGAAGATTTCTCCTCACTTTCTGTCCCTGTGATAATTAGACTTTGAAAAATTTGGCTTGTTTGCAGAAACAAGGATTGGTGAGAAAGCTTTAGTGGAGGCATCTTTTCCCCATGATATCTCTTATAGGAATGAATTTGCCTTCCAAGGGGTAGATTTCTCTCACTTGCTATTGTCTCACCTCCATTTGTAAGTATGAGTCATTTGTAAGTCATATGTTTGTACCTCAGAAACTGCCTATACAATGGGAAGAAAACAGAACTTAGCAAGTTATTTGTAAGAAAAGCCATTAATTCTATAACAATGTTATGCACAATGTGTATGTAATTCTATTACCTTAAAAATCATTTTCTTGTATTCTTTTTTATTACTTATTTTTTCTGTTGCTTTCTGAGAATGTATTTCCACTAATTATGTTCTTTGTAACACGTTACTCCCGGTCTCTGGGTGAACGGTAGTAGTTAAGCTCTTTAAAAGTTTGTTGTTAGCCCTGTGTAGCATATACACATAGGCTTCCAATAATATATTTGATATAGATGAATGCTGCACGGATTTGCTGCATGAAGGTTGTACAAAAGAGTGCATGGGCTTAAGTTCATATTGCAAATCTTAGAACTGTAATCGTTGGCTTGCTTTCTGCTATTGGCCTGGGATGTTATCACATTAAGAAATACTTAGTTTCTGAGACTGTTTGAGAATGATTTTGAATGGGTCCGTCCCATCACATGGTGTTTGCCACGTCCCATCAGTATTCTGTTGGAATACATTGGCAAAGCATCGCAGAAACAGATTATTTGCAGACAGAATTCTAATTGTGTTTTTTGAAATACTATGGATTTTTCCATTGCTGAAGCGCTGTTTCTGCGTGTGATAGCAAAACTGTATGCATCCCATCAGCAACTGTACTTTTAAAAATGTCATAGAGTAATGTAGGGGGGTGCTTTGAATGGATTGGGTGGAGCCAGCCTTCTGTGGTGTGATGAGTCAAAACGCAGTATTTTCAAATCATAAGAATCGTAATAATCAGCTGTGATGAGGAGAGAATGCATTCCGTCTCAATACAGTATGCATCCAGTCCTAAAAATATATAGGATTCATACTCATATAAATGGATTATATCTCCATGTGATAAGGTCCCAGGTCACCACTTGAATGCCACATCCTTGAATCTGCCTTTCCAGCTTTGTTCTCTACATATATTTTGGACTATAACTCTCATTACAAACACATCATGAGGGCATGAGGTCAAGGGGAGCTGCATGCATTATTGTATGTAAGCTGTTTGCATGAGAATATCTTACTTTGCCAGGAGAGGTCAGCATTAGGCAATTTCCTGAAGGTTTTTTTTTTAAACTACAGAATTGGGATGAAGAAAACAAGCTGTCTTGGTTAAATGTGACAGAGGAACAAATAAAAGAATACATGGCCATACAGCCCGAAACATTCACAGTAATCCAGTGACCATGAAAGCCTTCAACAATACAAATAAAAGAATAGTATCCAAAATTTCAATAGAAATTTCCTGCTTTAATTCGTATGTTGAAAACATATATACTGAGAGTGTTTGAGGTGTAGAAGGAAAGCAGCATGTGAGTTCTGCTAGAAGATGCATGTGCACATTCGATGAGCATTACTTTTGATGTCTTCACCCACAACTATGGGCTGCTGACTTATTTCCACTAACTCGGGATACATCTACACTGTTGAATGAAGGCAGTTTGACACCGCTTTTATTTGCCATGGGTGAATACTGTGGAATCACAGGATTTTAGTTTTACAAGGTCTAAGCCTTCTCCGGCAGAGTGCTGGTGTCTCATTAAACCACAACTACTGTGATTCCACAGCATTGAGCCATGACAGATCAAACACAATTAATTCTCCAGTGTTGAATTCATCCTGTGTTTTGCTGCTTGAATCCAGGGAAATACCCTTGTCAATAAGAGCCTGGTGGGGGGACTTCTGGCTCAATACCAGAATTTTCAGTCTAGGACCTGGTCTGATTTCCTCATTTAGCTCACGATGAGTACTTAAGGAACTGGTGTAAGATTGGTTCAAAGAAAGCCTCCTCCATCAGCCTTTCGGCATCCCTTTTAACTCATCTGGACTTTGATATAGCTCTCAGATCAATTAACAGAGACTGTGGGACATTGCCTTTTGTGAGATATGTTCTCGTTCATATGTATTTTGCTCCCCAAGTGCTCTGTCCATATACTGTGTTGGGTCTTTCCACACAGCAAACTACTTAAAGAAGTTGACTGTGGCCAAATACCGCTGTCTATTTTCCAAAACAAGATGTAATGTGCTCTCGTTTGAACTGCTGCATGGGAGATTCGTGGGTATCCCATATAAAGAAAGACTTCGCTCATGTAACAAACAGGAAGTAGAATGCATCTACCATATTTTACTCTCATGCAGTCTCTATGAACAGGCTGGAGCACACATAATGTGATGCCTCATGGGCCTTGTAGTCCTGTTCCTAGTGCCATCGAGGCAGATGAAGATGAAAACATGGGGTTTTCGCCGGTTCAACAAGAGCCAGAGTCTTTTCACCTGCCGGATGTTGATGTTTGTACCCAAGAATTTAGTAAAACAGACCTTGGACATTCCTCGCCTCCGTTCCCTAGGAGAGAGTCCTATTGTGCTGACAGAGGAGTGAGGGAACAGAATCGCAGGAGTTTATGGATTGCTGCCAAACAACAGGCTGATTAGACCTGCTTCCCTTGGGAAATTCTAAGGAGTCTTGCATCTGGACAAAGTTGGGTTTCGCTTCCCGTTCTCTAGGGAAAGAGGTTGTTGGCGGGAAAACAAGACCCCAATATAGGTGCCTGACGCGGGAGAATCTTTGCGGAGTCAACAGAGCAGCTTCAGGAGTGAGATCGTGTGTGGACTTCGTAACCCCAGTTCCTTGCTTCCCGGATCAAGAATTCAAGTACTGCCTTGCCTTGCTTTTAACCACAGATCTTATTCCAAGAATCACTGTTTGCCTTGTACCTAGTCACGGACCTTGTTAAAGAACCAAGATTAATTCCAGCCTTGTTGTCAAGCTTCCTTGGATTCCTAAGACTCTGGCATTTCCCCACACTATTGCTTGGCAATAGTGTGTGTTTCGGTATTGGATTTAAACTTTGAACTCTAATATCATTTATTGGAGAATACATTTTTGGACTATATTTGACCTCATTTGAAAGGTCTGCTTCTGAACTATATTCTTCACTTGTTTTTATTACTTTTATACATTTCCTTAATAAAGATATTAGATAGAGATTGGCCTCCGTGTATGGTTCTTGGTGCCCTGCTGCCTGGGGTCTGACACATAATCCATCTTCTACTAAGAAACCTACTGACTAGTCCAGTGAAACTTTATGTGAAGTTTCTACTTGGATCTATTATTAGTTAGTTGCACCTTTACAGATGTCTGACATGTCGCAAAGAAAGAACTACTGGTATTATTCTTGGCAGGCTATTTGAATCTTTTCTCTAACTAGTGGTTATTATCTTAAAAAAGAAAATTCTACAAATTAGTAGATTAATATTCTATAGACAAACATTTACTGTTAGATCATTATATCTTTATCATGCTTTCTCTCTATTTGCATTACATCCCACATAATTCTGTATGACCAATCCATTTTTGTGTGATCCATCCCAATCTTATTAGTTGATGCTAAACTATCCATAATTCAAAATTTCTTAGGTTTTAGGTGGTTGCCTAATACAAAATACAAATGTATATATCAAATAGTAATAACATTCAGAGGTTTGAATCCGGGGAGAGTGGGTGAGCTCCCTTTATCAGCTCCAGCTCCCCATGCAGGGACATGAGAGAAGTCTCCCACAAAACCGAATCTAAAGTTGACCAAAAACTGTTTTGTAACCCATTTGGTACTAATGTTGGAGAGTGATCCCTGATCATGTGGTCCCTGGTCAAAAAAAGGTCTGGGTCATCTGCTTCATCAACTTTGATTCCTACACTTTCTGTATTTGAAGTCCAGCTACATCAATTTGGACCCATATTGCAGATTTCTTAATCAGACAGGATGATATAAGAAGTAACTTGGGGGAAGAGAAAGAAGTCTTGATTTTAAAATTGTTTTTTTGTCTGCTATCTCACTGATATTTGCAATTGAGAGGTGTCAACTCATTGCGGTCAACAACGCTAAAATTGTAACCTTACATCTTTATCACAACATTCAGTGTTTGATGGAGAAATATCTCTGAAAGACGTCTTTCCTGATCCTCTCCTATTTTCCACATTAGTTTTTCAAGCCACCATTAAAGCAAAATCTTAAACAAACTTTCAGGATTGTCATGAGTTATGGGCTATTGCAATACACCTCGTAGTTTCCTTAAACATGTTTTCCGGAATACAAATGCATGTGTCCCTTCTATGCCTTCTCTCAGGACAAACTCCTCTACAAACTTCTTTCAACAGAAAAGTTAATACTGAGCCGTTTCCTACCTTTCTTCATTAGTGCTTTGGCTTGGCAAATAGCTTTGTGGCAGCGACAATAACAGCAAAAATCTGTGAGAAGAAATCTCTGTTGCTTGGAAACAGCCTGGCAACAGACCTTATTTCAAAAGCTGGCATAGAGACAAACTAAAAGGAATCTGGTAGCAATGACAAGAGCTTTATTCCCTCCCCCACTCCCAGATTTTATTACTCTTGTTTAACCTTTAATTATGCTACTTTAAGAAGTTAAACATTCTTGCTGAGATTGTGCGAAGATCTAACTTTTTCCTATTGCCGATATTCTGAATTGCAAACCTGTGCCTACTAAGCAGGGAACAATCAATGGGACTTACTTCTGTATAAATATATGTATTTATAAAATGGTGCCATTAGGCATTTTTTCCAAATCTATTGTATTTCCAGTGTTTAATGAATGACATTTTTCTAACACTTAATATTTACCCGAAATGAAATGTTGGAAGTAGTGCCATAGATACCTTTCTTCCTCTCTTTCTCTGTCTTCTATTATAGTTTATATGGGAGTTTTATATTGGGAGTTTGATAGTTCCATGTGTTACACATATTTGTATTTTGTTTATCCTAATAGTCAGTAACACCAAACTCAGATTGAGGCAAGCCTGGCAAAACCAAAGCCATGGTATTCCCAGAAGGTAGACAGCAAATATTTATTTAAAAGCTACACTCTGGAGTCTGGGCTTAATTAGGAATTGACTTGGTTTTGCTATAACAGAGAAAATGTTGCAGTGCTTTGGACATTCTTACATATGACCAGCAAGGATTCCCGGTCATTTTGATGCTGAAAACATCGACATTTTCCAAGGACCCGTGGATACTGAGAGTGAGTGATATGGTGATATCCAGCAGAGCTCTGGATGATTGCTGATGGAGACTGGCTCAGGCTGAACAGCTGAGCTGGGATGTGTGCATGTGTGTGTGTGGAGTTGAGCTTTATGGAGTCAGGGGATTTGCTGCTGGTCTTAAGGACGGATGCCAGCGTAGTCCATCCTGGGAAACTTGTATGATTTCCCTCAGTGTCAGAACTATGTCCTTCTTTTTTATTAAGGGTGAGGATAGTTGTGTTCGATAACAATTTGTCCGTGCCAAAGTGGAATGTAATTCCTAACTCCAGCTAGTGATGGGTAAATGAAGTCTGGCTCTTATCTAACACCCATAACATGAGCATTGTGTTAACAAAACTTCGAGACTTCAAGCTTTACCATTTTCGGACACTGTCTGGATCCCGTTTACATTCCACTTTCCCCACTCCTCCTGATGTTTATTGTGCTGAATCCCTTTTCACTACTTTCCCTTCAGACTGATTCTATCCTATAAATATTTGGCTTCTTTTTGGCAGCTGCAGTAAAACCTGACAATGTTGTTGGAAGAAATCTAATCTAATATTTAAATGAAATATGTTCTCTGTGCATGGCTGGCGTGTGGCCAAATGCTTTCCCAGCTGAAATGTATGAACTATAGGAAGATTTCAGAAGATGGGGATGTGATAAGATTCCTGCTAGTGGCCAGTCCTGCCATTGTGCTAAGTGTTCATGGCAACTTAGACTGTGGGTGTAAACTTAATTCTCTCTATATATTGCATCTTACAGTGCATCTACATTGTAGAATTAATGCAGTTTGACTGCCGTGGCTCATTGTTGTGGAATCATGGGATTTTTTAGTTTGGTGTGACAGCAGCACTCTTAGGCAGAAAAGGCTAAAAATCTTGTAAAACTACAAACTCCAGTTTAGATGCACTCTTTGATTACAGTGACAGTTCAGTTCTATTCTGAGTCCATAAAATGCAGAATGGGAACTACAAGGAATTGACGATGAATATCTATATTTCCTTCTTTTTTCAAATTTGTAGTAACTATAGGCATTAGACGCTCCATGCAGCACTCCATGTAGTCATGCCGGCCACATAACCTTGGAGGCATTTACGAACAACGTCGGGTCTTTGGCTCAGAAATGGAGATGAGCACCAACCTCCAGAGTCAGACACGACTAGACTTAATGACAGGGAAAAACCTTCACCTAACCTCTAGGCATTAGAACCTGGGATTTTGAAATAGCCTTACATAGGAATGACTATATTTTTGCCCACTCTGATTTACCAGCTTCTGTAATGCTTTCCCTGTTAACTATTATTTTTCTTCTTTTTGCCAAGTGTTTTTACAGTGTGGCTATGCTTGCCATGTCTTAGAATGTATGTGTGTATATGCTTTACAGTAGCCTGTCTATTTATGGTGGCCCCACTAATTTCATAGGATTTTCTTAGGCAAGGAATACTAAGATGCAATTTTGCCAATTCCTTCCTCAGAAATACAGGCCACTGTGTATCATACCATTGGCAATATCTCATCCAAGTATTATGACCTTGCGTTTGCAGCCAAGATCAGACAGAATCTGATGCCTTTAGTATTTAGGAAACCATAGTGATCCAAAATGTATTAAAAAGACAATCACATAAGCAAGGAAATTGGATATTCTTTTAAAATACATTTGCTTTCCTTGTTCTGTATATATCTTCTCATATAATAGTTAAGATGACTTGCTAAAAAATTGCCAAAGTATAACTTGTACTAAAGTCAACAAGAAAAAACAGCTTATAGAACAGGCTGAAAGCAAGGTGAAATAAAAGGTGATAGCACAAAGAGATTATGGTATTATATACAGGTCTTACCTGTCTGAATGCATCTCTCCCATGAGCCAGCTAGAAAACTAAGATCTATTGGGGATGCCCTGCTCTCGGTCCCACCACCTTCGTTGATGCGATTGGTGGGGATGAGAGACAGGGCCTTCTCGGTAGTGGCCCCCCCTTCCTCCCCAGGTAAATCAGATCGGCCCACTCCCTCCTAGCTTTTAGGAAGCAACTTAAGACTGGGTTATTTAAGAAGGCATTCAGTGAATAACAGAAACATGTGGAAGTAGTTAAAGATTACCTTGGGATCATTGCAAGGCCTAAATGTTTTATGTAGTGTATATGATTGCTGTTTTTAGTTTTATAATTTTAATGATTGTAATCTATTGTTATTTTTGTTTGATGTGTGATGTTTTATACATGTAAGGCATTGAATTTTTGACATTGATTATGTTGGGAACCACTTTGAGTCCCCTCGGATGAGAAAAGCGGTATGTAAGTGCAATAAACAAATATAGCCCATTAACTACTCCATTCTAAATTATTAGTTAACGACAATATTCATAGTTGAAATTCATCAGGATACCATCCTCTTCAGACAGATGAAAATAGAATGGGTGGAGAGCAGAAAAACAAATATTGAAATATTCATAAGTTTTCCCAGTTTCATTTTCCCCAAATGGGTTCGATTGCAGTCTTATCGTTCCTAATCAGCATGATCCATGGAGGGCACCAGGATGGAAAAGTGTGTTCTGTATTGAAAACATAGTTTTCCGTGAAATGTTTATGATAGCTAACAGTCTATAAAACAAATAATACAACAGTAATAATTCAAAAATAAAAAATAGACGAATTGCGGAACTTTAAAAAAAGACAAATCTACTAAAGCAGATGACCAGAAATCACTAAACAGGATTTCCCCATGAAATAGCTTGAAACCCAGCACCAAGAGGGTCTGAACAATTTCTTATAGCTAGAAGTGGGGAAATTTAGGTCTTCCAGTTATTTTGGATTACTTACGTTTCCTACAAGTTCTTACTACTGATTATAGTGGAAGAGGTGGATGAGAATAGGCCAAAAGTTCTGGCGGACCACAGGGTCTCCATCCCATTATTCTTCATTCAAAGCCAGCTATGCTTTTGGCACATTATATTGCGTGTTTTTGATAACTATCTGATTATAATTTCATTTATTTTAAAATTGTTCTTCTATTCTTACTGTCAGAGAGAGAAGCATCAGGAATTTTCTGCTTCAGATATATATATATATATAACCTGGTCAGTTTTGAGCGTGTTTATTATTTTGGGGCTGGGGAGGAAGACCATTTCTTTGCTGTTCCAGCTCATGCAACAAAATGTCTTGCTGAAAATAAAGATCTTATCTTATGACTAGCTTGGGTACTCAGCTTTGTTCAGGTTATTTGAAAAAGTCAATTTTTAAATTGTACAAAATGTATAAGGTTGTGGATTAATTATAACTGACATCATGCCAGGTTAACCCCGAATAACTCCATCAGTAATTAACGTTTGTTACGTTGAGCAAGTTTACTCTGGATGCATCATTGGTGGGGTTCACTGTGTTCTCCGGTTGTAGGGTAAACTACCCCTCCCACAATGGTGAATCAGTCTCCTCCAGCTCCTCCAGTAGGTTGAGTTAGTCATGGGGGTTCTGTGTGCTAAGTTTGGTCCAAGTCCATCATCAGTGGAGGTCACAGTTTCCCTGGTTGTGGGTGAACTACAACTCCCAGAAAGGAAGGTCAACCCAAACCCTTCCAATAATCTAATTTCGGCATATCAGGTATGCGTGACACGTTTGGTCCAGATACATCAGTGTTTGGGTTCACCGTGCTCTTTGGATGTACAAAGAATCACAACTCCCCCAAATCAAGGTGAATTTCCCCCAAAGACCTCCAGTATTTTTTGCTAGTCATGGGGGCTCTGTGTCAAGTTTGGTCCAGGTCAGTTGTTGGTGGAGTTCAGAGTGTTCATTGATTGCAGGTGAACTATAAATGCCAGTACCTACAACTCCAAAATGTTCAGGTCAATTACTCTCAAAACCCACCAGTATTCAAACCAGGTATGCATGTGAAGTTTGGTCCAGATCCATCATTGTTTGGGTTCATAGTGTGAGGTGAAGTACAACTCCCATAAATCCCTCCAAAGATCTCCAGTATTTTTTCTTGGCTATGTGGGTTCTGTGTTAGTTCCAGGTCCATCGTTGGTGGAGTTCAGAGTGCTTTTAGATTGCAAGTGAACTATACATCCCAGTACCTATAACTCCTATAAATCACAGTGAATTCTCCCCAAATCTCTCTAGTACGTTCAGTTGCTGATCAATTCCTCTGTTTGCTGTGTGCCATAGAAAATAATAGGAAGGGTTATGGGAGAGGCAGTGGGCGGGGTCATGCAAATTCCACACCATTTGAGAGAGTAAGAAATATTGGAATGTCTGTGGTGGAAGGAAAACAGAAAATCTAGGATGAAATTGTCCCCGTATGAAAGCCTTCACTTGGGTGGTGGGCAATATGGTGTTTGTGGATGACATTGGCAGGGCTCTTGGTCATGTTCACAGCGCTCGCTATAACCTGCAATGTCATTGGAGGGAGGGTCATTGGTGTCCCCTGAGTAGTGGGACCTATATCTATTTGTGGAAGAGCAAGCTTGTCACATACATACACATGTTCACTTTTATTATGTAATAAATGGATAATGATGCTGGGGAAAATGGAGGGAAAAAAGAAGGAAAAAAGAAGAGGGACCGACCAAGGGAAGGATAGATGGATGGTATCCTTGAAGTGACTGACTTGACCTTGAAGGAGCTGGGGGTGGTGAGGACAGGAAGCTCTGGCGTGGGCTGGTCCATGAGGTCACAAAGAGTTGGAAGCGACTGAACGAATAAACAACAAAAATAGATGGAGGGCCATCTAAGAGGGAGTTAGCAATAGGCAGACAGGCCGGAGTTGGAGATACAGAAGTATACAGGTTTCAGATATTGGTTGGACAGAAGGGAGAGTCTCTATTTGTGATCATAATGAGCAGAAAAACTGGAATGGGGAAAGATGTTTCTTCTGTCCTAGATCCAATTCTTTATACTCTTTAAAGTCTATTACTGGCAGTTTGGTTGTGCGTGGAAATAGATCAAAGGACAAATGAAAGATGCGTAATGTGATGAAAGGCTGTAACCATTCTAGATGACTGAAAGGGTAACAGAATGTGGCCCTGAAGCAAATTTCTTTGCATCTAATTGATATCAGACAACAATAGTCCATCCTAATTAGTCAAGTGAAAACAAGTCATTTGTTGGAAGCAAAATCATTTAAAAGATCATCCTCTATTCCTAGAAACTGAGAAGCAATTGACTTTTCTCCTTATTTTTTATTTTGTTTTTGTTTTGTTGATTTGCCTTTCCTCCAGCAGTAAGAATAACTTCTGTGTGTAAAAATTCTTGTTCTTGCCAATTCTTTATTTAGAAATCTAGGCCCCATGTGGGATGCCATTCCGGCACAAAGCACAAAAGAAACTTTCCCTATCGTCCCATGCTATGCATTTCAAATTGTGAGTTATGTTTAAGTTTTTATGCTTCCTAGCGATCAAATCCTATTAAACCGTGGGTCTTCTGAATATAAATGTACACAATTAAGTTGTATCTGGTCTGCTTGAAGCATTAGGTTTCCTTTTCCTTGCAGCTGATTGTCTTGTGTCTCATGCAAGTCTTTCTCCTTCTGTTCTGTTCAGAGTTGCCACTTCTTCTGGGCAGAGCAAATAAATCTGCACCTGAAATTGAAACAAAACTTGTATTGTTGAAGGCTTTCATGGCCGGAATCACTGGGTTGTTGTGCATATTCCCAGCTGTATAGCCATGTTCCAGAAGCATTCTTTCCTGGTGTTTCACCCACATCTATGGTAGCCATCCTCAGAGGTTGTGAGGATGTCTGCCATAGATGTGGGTGAAACATCAGGAGAGAATGCTTCTGGAACATGGCTATACAGCCCGGAATATGCACAACCAGGGCTGTAGCCAAGGGGGCGGGGGGGGAGGGGGTTCACCCCCCTCAAAATTTTTCATTTTTTAAAAAAGCCTGGTTTACTCATTAATTTTAACTGGTTAACCAAATTCACTGAAGTTTATCTGTTTTGGAATTTGCTGTTTGATTTTTTTTCCATGTCCAGAGCGACTTAAAAAACTGCAAGTCGCTTCTAGTGTGAGATAATTGGCCGTCTGCAAGGATGTTGCCCAGGAGACACCCAGATGTTTTTGATGTTTTTACTATTCTTGGGGGAGGCTTCTCTCATGCCCCTGCGTGGAGCTGGAGCTGATAGAGGGAGCTCATCCGTGCTCTCCCCTTGTTGGATTCGAATCAGGAACCTTCAGGTCAGTAACCAACCTTCAAATCATCAGTCCTGCTTGCACAAGGGTTTAACACCACCCGGGTCTCCTGTAGTTTGATGAGGTACTTAGAGATTTCTATTAGAGAGTTCTAGTGTGCTGTCATAAATGTCCATTTCCAGGATGCCTTCAGTGACTGACTGTGTTCTGGAACTAAGAAGGATTATCCTTTTTTCTTAGGGTATCTTTATCTCTTGTATCAGTTTACAAATCCCAAGATTTCTTAGGATGGAGTCAGCAGTTTATAGTGGTATGAAACAATTATATTTGTTGAATCATCATAGACTGCTGTGTCTCTTTCACATAACAGTTCCACTCATGATGTGTGTATACGAGGCATTATTGTGAAAGGAGAAAAGAGGCTAACTTTAAAAAGCAAGAATATTTAGCAGAACGTCCAATATTGTACCATTATTCAATGAGCATTACATTTTTGTTTGTTCTCCTTTTGTCCTCTGTCCGTGTCGTGATGTTTCTCTTCTTTGTGAAAGTGAGACAAAATTGCACAGATGCAAAGAAAATGAGATAAGGTTGCAGTTATTTTGCTGATAAATGATTGCCACTGTTGTACCATGCTCATCTTCCCATCCCTCCATTCAGAAGTGACTGATATGCCATTTCTTGAAGTTAGTCTCCATTTATGAAATTGCTAAGTCAGCAACTATCCCATCAGAATTCGATGGACATGCTTTCCAAAAGATTAGAATGATTGTTGCAACTAGTGCTTGAAAAATACTAAAAAAAAACTTAAGCAATTTTTTTGCTTTGTAGGATTGTACATTTAAAAAAAGGTTCCTACTCCAAGGTTCTGTTTAAACATAAACACTGAGCCTGTTAAACTTTAACATATGAACTTTCCTAAATTTTAAGATCTATGCAGGAGAGAGGGTTTCTCTTGCTTCCTCACCTTCAGAGACTCAGTTCGTGAGGTCAGGGGAGGGAGACTTCAATGGAAACTCTTCCGAGGCTGTGGAATTCTCTGCTATTAGACTCAGCAGCCCCAGCCGCCCTTCTTTCACTGAAAAGTAAGGACCAATTTATCTGAAGAGGTGACTAATTTAGTGTCTCAAGTGCAGCTCTTTAATGAGGTGTTGTTATTGTCCTTTTATTGTCATGGCTTTAAGTGATTACATATATTTTAAAAGTATTGATGATTTAATAGGATAGCTAACTTAATTGTTTAGAAAGTTATTACTTTAAAATTTAAAATACTTTTTATTACAGTTAACCTTTCAATTACATTAAAGTTATTACTTATTTTTAATTCATAGCCCTTGTTTTGATTCATGTATGAACCATTATATGTCCCAGGCTGCATCTAGACCAAGATTACTCCATTGTATATTTGGCCTGAAGAAACTCCAAATTCAGTACTAACATGATGAATCTGGGGTGGGTGTCCAAACAGACCAAGGCTCCATTGGCCCCACTGTGACATTACAATTGCTTCCCTGGAGATCATCTCCTCCATGCTGGTCATGCAGGTGATCCATTCTGATATCATCAGCAGATGCCTTGAGTGGCGATGGTGACACAGATGAACTGTCCTCTTCCCCTACAGACAAGTTGATGAGGGGTCAGGCTGAAATAGATTCAGTCCAGCTGTCCCCACAAAGCCCCAGGATACTCTTGAGCAGTGGTTCCCAACCTTTGGGCCTCCAGGTGTTTTGGACTTCAATTTGCAGAAATGCCAGCCATCTTACCAGCTGTTAGGAAGTATGAAAGCTAAAGTCCAAAACATCTGGAGGCCCAAAGGTTGGGAACCACTGTTCTAGAATTTCTAACAAAACTCTGATTATTCTTAGGCTTGCCTGGAGACAGACAGCAGTGGATTCACAGTGGGTCCAGGTTTTCTGGGTAGTGTAGACAAGCCCTATTTGGGAGAAAGATGGAATGCATATAAAATAATATTTGGGGAGACAACAAAGTTAAAGCAGAGAAGATACTGGCAAAGATGTTAGGTTGAGTATGTGCATGGGTATCTAAAGATAATATTTTCTTACAGCTCAAGGACCTCACCAGCCTCCGTGGTGAATCAGGGGGCAGTGGGGTAATCCCGTGCTCCACTTCGCTGCCTGCTGACACTTCTCCATTATGCGTGGGGAAGCATCACCATGCAGCTTCCCCCCGCAGTAGCCCTGTTGCTCCAAATGAAACACAGGAGGCTCCCGTATTGGTGGTGCAGCGTCCTAGGACACTTCTGCCTCGGTTGAACCACAGAGCCCCACCGGAAGTGAGGCTATATCGTGTGATAAGCAGCGAGGGACTCAGTGGGTCAACTGAGACTGAAGCATCCTAGGACGCTGAATTTCTCTCATGTGATGCAGTCCTAAGTTGAGGCTGTTCTGGCTTCATAAAAACATCAAACTCTAAGCTTCAAAATGTACTCTGAACAAAACCATCCTAACAATCAAATAATAGCTCTTTAAAAACATGTGAATAAATCACCAACTTTCTAATAATTAGATATTGGGATGGAAATGGTGTGACCAAAGATTTAAGAAACCACTTTTGGAGTGCTGGTGTTTAGGTGAAGGGAAACCTACTGTTGCATTGTGCTGGACTAGGATTTTTGGAGACCTAAATCATCTATGGAAATCAACTGGTTGGCCCTGGGATAAATCCCACTCTCTTAGGAATTCAGTGGTAAACCTCCTTTGAGGAAATCTGGGCAAGACAACCTGGTGACATGTTTGCTGTCAAGTTGGAGTCAACTTTAGGGAACATAATAGCACAAGATTCTATGCTCCCATTTCCACCTACTGTATACAATCATGTATAAGTCAACCTCATGTATAAGTTGAGGGTAGGTTTGGGGCCAGAATTAAGGATTTTTATATGACTGGTAGATAAGTCAAGGGGGAAATGCCACTATCACCTTAGGGGCAGCAGCCCCTGACCATCACCACCATTTCCCTGCCCAGGCATTAAAAAAGACAAGGGACCTCATCACATGGATATTTTCCCCATGTTTTCTTCATTTTTACATGCTGATGAAGCAGAGTTCCATGGAGGCCATCACATGATGCATGGCCACTTCTGTTCGGTGGTCCCCTGTGGTACTCCGTCCTGCCAGCTTGCTATAAGGGAGATTAGACTCCTATCTCAGGACTTGGGGAAAGTGAAATGAAGACAGAGAAATGTCATGGGATGGCTGGCCATCCCCAAAGATGAACCCTGCTGGGAGAGAACATGATGTTTCCCCCACTCTTCCCAACACTTTTCCCTGCTTCTCTCCTGCCCATCTGATGAAGTCTTAGAAGTGGCACATAGCAGAAAGAAGTAGAGGGGTACTGTGCTTATTTTATGTTCTCCCAGGATGGACAAAGTTCTTACCCTTTGCCACTTTACTCAGAGAGGGGGTTGTTTTTACACTGACCCGTTTATACACTGATAGTTTTTTTGGGTTGATGTTTTGACTTAGATTTCTAGACTTATAAATGAGTATGTAGGGTAGTTTGTTGGATGTTTGAGGCAGTCCTCTAAAGGAAGACTAAAACATGAAAGCAGACAGTGAGACCAAAAGTGACGCCTAGAAAGTGCTGAGGTGGCTGCATTTCTAGACAGTGCCAGGGAAGCTCTCAGGCAAGCAGCCGGATTCCTGTGCTTTCCTGTTCCTTTTTCATTATCTATATATACTCGGCCTGGAGTCTCTCCTAGCACGTGTGGCTTCTGTGGCCAGGAGTCCTGAGCTTTCCATTGGTAGAGAAGCCCGTGGAGCTGGCCCTCTCTCTTGAAAGTCCACCCTCACATCCTTTTCAGCACACAGACATCCAGGCTGTTCCGCTCCGAGAGTGCAAGCCCCCATTGCTCTCTCTTGGTCCTGTTTTTGTTGGCAATGGCTGGGATTTGATCTCATGAAAACAAAGTGCTACAGTGTCTGCTTCTGCGGCCGGCCGGCTCCTTCATCGCTTGCTTGCTTCTCCACTTTTCTTTTCCCCACCCGCTGCTCTTAAAAAAGGAAGAAGATGAGTTTAACTGCTTCGTCACTGAAGTAGCAGAAGCAGCAAGTCCTTAATGGAATGTCTGAGAATTGGCAAGGAGAAGAAAGAACAACCCTGGTAATATTACAGCTGAAAAGTTGGGTGACATGTTTTTGAAGCCCTGAAATTCTGATTATTTTCCCCTTCCATTCAACATTCTTCAGTTCACCTGGGAGGACCCTGGATGCCCAGCCCTGCCGCGTGAAATCAGGTACCTTCACAGCTCCATTCTGCCATTCTCTTTGATGCTGTTCTAAGCCCTTGCCTTTTTCACATTGGAATGGAAAAAGGCATTTCTTGTATGACTTTTTTTTGTAGAAACCTCTTTATTTAAGCTTCCCATCTGCAAACAGGGTCCTGTTCCTTATTTCAGGTTTCCGATTCCTTAGCTTCATTACTTTCCATGGCCATTTTTCGGGAGGGGCTGCATCCTTTTATCAGTAGATCATGAATCCAAAGTGTTACAATAGCTCTTGTATATTTTCGTTTTTGTAATGCAGGCTTTTGAGGATCTCATATTCCTATATTTTGCATGTTGTCTGAATGCTGGTGAATGTGATGCGCTTCATATTGAGGAAATGGTGCAGGAAGATTGCAGTTCTCTGTGCAGGCTTTTGCTGGATTACAGCACCATGACTTCACATTCTGACAGATCCTAGATATAGCTGTAGGATAGGTTTCCATAAACTGAGTGTGCTCCAGAAGCCATGCTTACTAGGAATGATGGAAGTTGTAGTCCAACCCACCCAGCAAATTGGGAAGAGATGGTTGAGAAGGAATTGTAGTTTATCCTCCTGTATACTCCTATTCAATTGGTAATCTGAAATTGAGAAAAAGCCTGATGTAGATACACACAGACATTAAAACTTGTTAAGTGTTACACTCATATAAATCTTGATATCTGATAGGGAGTTATTTACTTTGGATTTTTTTTGTGGGCTGGAAAATTATTTCTTCTGCAGTCAAGAGAGGTCACAGCTGTTTGTTTATTTTTTCTTTTTTAAATATTGGGATTCTGGGTAATGTAATTTTCATTTTTGTACAATAAAACACCAGTGGAATTATAGATAGTCTGCATATTATTCATGCTACCCATGTTTTTGTTTAGCTCATATATTCACCATATATTTAAGCCTACGGATGGCAACCCTGATGGCAACATAATGCATTTCCAAGTTACTTGTTTCATTCTTTCTCTTGCCAGATTCAGAAAACATCCTTTGCAGCAAGTTTCTTTGATTTGTATCCTACATCTTATGTGCATCTTCTGGCTAGTCGCTTCTGGTTAGCAACCCCAGAGGCACTCCCAAGTGGCCAGCTACTGATCAAAGGACATTTAATATAATGCCAAGTTTTTAAAACTGTGTGTTTTCAAATACATTACAACTTGTACCTTCAGTTTGCTTATGACACATTAAATATATCCTCCGGCTTGTTGTAAGCCTAGCAGTTATCAAAATATTGAAATATAGCTAGGGAAAAGAGAAAAAACCCCAATGTGTACTGCCGAGGCACTCTCTGGTCAAAGCGATAGAAACAAAATGTCTTGTATGACATGTTGTTTAACATTTTAAAAAGCAGACTTAAGCTGAAATTCTGCATCCATTTTTATTGGCATTAGAGTATGCTTTCACCCTGAAGGAAAGCAATCTTAGGAATATGACTTTTTACTGCGAAGTTTTAAAACTGACCTATGTTCGTAGAAAGGGAATAGCTGTATTAGTACGAATAGCAATGAATAGCCTTTTGATACCTGATTAATGTACAGATCTATTGTGCCATAAACGCTTGTGAACCAGAATCTACTTAGTAGAAGGCATGAAAGAGGTCATCTCTCTGGTCTCTCTTCCATGGCTTGAACTTGGCAGGGGAGCAGTTTCATGGGTAGGGCACAAGCAGGCAGCCATGGCCTCCATATGCCCTTTAGAGGTCTTGGCTGCAACTCACTGTGTTCGGTGCCCAAGCCTGCTGCTCAGTTGTTCTTCTCCAGGAAGAGTGAACACATCCCCTCACCCAACTGATTGGCACTCTTCCCAGGGTCAATGGGACAATGCGGGGAGATTGCAGAGGAAAGATGAGAACTTCCCTGTCCCTGCAGTCACCAGATCCTGTCTGATCTTGGAAGCTAAGCAGGGTCAGGCCTAGCTAGTACTTGGGGGGACACCACAAACACATGCTACATGCTGCTTGATATTTCAGAGGAAGGCGATCGCAAATCACTTTAGAGTATTTCTTGTAAGAAAACTATTTGAAATTCATGGCTTTATCATAATTTGACAAGTGACACATACATCCCTGCACAGTTGGATAGGGTGAGTAAAAAAAATGTTCTGGTTAGATCCATTGCTTTCTTCCTGCATGTGGGGTATGGACCTCAACCCACCATCTATATTTACTGTGTCTCAAGGAATGGGGAAAAGTTGTTGTTGTTGTTTGCCCTCAAGTCATTTCCAACTTATGGCAACCCCTTATGGGTTTTCTTGGTGAGATTTAGAGAGGATTTGCCTTTGCCTTGCTTTGAGGTTGGGAGAATGTGTGATTGGGCCAAGGTGGGTTTCCATGGCTGAATAATAATAATAAGAATAAGAATAAGAATAATAATTTATTTATTGCCTGTCTCTCCTCATGGCTCAAGGTGGGTTACAACATTGTAAAACACACATTTACCTAAAAATATTCTTTAAAACAAACATATTAAAACATATTTCCACATGATACATATTAAAATACTTAAAACAGAGATTAAACATAAGATGCAAGTTTAAAATTTGTCATTAAAACTATCTGGGTAGACCTGCTGGAAGAAATAAGTCTTTAGATGGTTTTAAAATTCTGACAGCTCATTTTGATGTCGGACCTCTTCTGGCAGATCGTTCCACAGTCTTGGGGTGGCCGATAAAAAAGTCCTCTGGGTGACAGTCATTAATCGAGTCCTGGCTGGTTGGAGTAACCCCCACCAAGGACCTCAGTGTGTGGGGCGGATTGTACGGGAGAAGGCAATCCTATATGTAACCCAGACCCAAACCATATAGGGCTTTAAAGGTCAAAACCAACACTTTGTACTTTGCCCAGAAACCAATTGGCAGCCAGTGGAGTGACTTTAGGATAGGTGTAATATGTTCACTCCTAGATGTTCCTGTAACCAATCTGGTTGCATTTAAACTATTTGGAGATCATAGCCTTTTTTGAAAAGTTTGATCTTTCAGAAAAGAGCCAAAAACATTTTTGAGTAGAATCTTCTCAAGTGGTATACAGTGTTCCCTTGCTAGAATCATAGAATCATAGAATCGTAGAGTTGGAAGAGACCTCATGGGCCATCCAGTCCAACCCCCTGCAAGAAGCAGGAAAATCTCATTCAAAGCACCCCCGACAGATGGCCATCCAATCTCTGCCTAAAAGCCTCCAAAAAAGGAGCCTCCACCACTTTGTGGTTCGCTTTTCGTGGACTCGCTGTTTCAGGTTTTTTAATAAACACTAAAATAATATTTTAGCAGTCTCAGATCAGATCATGTGGTCTGCAGTCCCTTCCACAACCTCTCAGGAAACATAGAGCAAATGAAGCTGCATACCACAACATTCATACAAAAAATAAGCAAACAGAATCATAGTTTAACAAATTTCTAGAGGAGGCATAAAGAAGGTTGTAATTTCCAACAGATTAGGACCCTTGATGGAAAACAAGGATTGTCTGGATTCAGTTTCAATTTGTTTTTCCTCCAGGCATTCATTCAATGGAGATACGCTATCCTTAGCTGAGGCTGTTTTTGAAGACATGGAGAAATATATATGGGTTTCATCAGCATACTGATAGCATCCCATCCCAGGTGTGTGGATGATCTTTCCCAGCAGCTTCATGTAAATATTAAAGAGCATTGGAGGTAGAATGGCACCCTGTGGGACACCACATAACTCCTTTTTTGAGGAGCAGCTATCCTCAAGGACATTATCTAGAATCTGCCTGAGAGATACGACCAGAACCACTGCAACACAGTGCCTCTGAGTAAGATTTGAACCCCTTTATTCAGAGCCTTTGTCCAATGCCCAAATCACTACGTTATGCTGGCTCTGTAGTGTAAGATAATAGACCACAATATGAATATGACAGAAGATGTCTGCCCTGTAAAAGCTTTGACCACAGTCAGCTAAGTTTTAAAGTCCCACAAGATGGTAACATTAGCAAGCAGGAGCAGTGTCTGCTGAGTGTGTGTGTGTGTGTGTGTGTGTGTATGTATAAGACAGGATTTATTTGTATGCACCTGTTGGACTTCTGAATAAATGTGAAATGCATTTTGTTCTCACAGCGAATGTAGCTCTCACTACAAGCTAATGGTTGTAACACAATATTCACTTCCCGTGTAATGGATTTCTTGCTTTCCTGCAAGAAGGGCAGACGTTTCCCAGCTATCCACTTAGCCTGCAGGATCAGACCTTTCTTGAGTGTGCAATGTTTGTCTTTAGTTGGCATGCTATATGTGGAAATCTGATTCTCTGAAGGTATTGGTAGAGATATGTGTTCTGTAGGGCCAAAAGCCCATAACATGCTTACTGCTAATTGCTTAATATTCTTTCTAAAACAGTTAACACAATATTTTCTATTTATACTGGGTGGTCAACAGGATTTTAAAAACTGTTTTTGCCTTAAAAGTGATGGGTGCTATTTGCCAAGGCACCACAGCTTCTTTCTCGTATGTTTCTGCTGAGATTGCCAAAAGGCATGTCATGAAGCCTAACATGAAGTCCATTCATATCCCCCATTTACTTACATGATAGGTTTCCACCATGTATGGATGGAAATGCAAATAAGGAAGCTTTTTGGTCTGCAGGATTAGACTAGGTCTCTGTGTGTATGTGAGATAATGTGGCTCTCCAGTTGTTACTGGACTGCAACTCCCAGCTGGCTATGCTAGCTGGGTCTGGAAGCTGTAATCCAACAGCATTTTGAAGGCGGTGTGATTTCCATTCCTGGATCAGACTTTTCCATCCCAACCGTAATTATGGAGAAGGCTATGACTTTGACACAGGTCTAGTTTCCTTGGCTGAAGAAACTGTCCATCATAGTTCTTTTACTTCTGTGTGCAGACAGCTGAGAGCTTCATTTAGGGAGAAAGGGAGATTCATTACTGGAGGTCTCCCAGGAGCTGGGTTAGGGAAGTCCATCACCTGGAGTTTAGTGGGACTAAAAATGAGTACAGGGATACCTTGAGTTAAAAGTTTAATTCATTCTGTTACTGAGCTCTTAACTCAAATCATTCTTATCTCAAAGCAAATTTTCCCATTGAAATGTTATTAGTCCATTACACACCTCACCGGACCCCCCCCCCCCAATTTTTTATTACATATTTTAAATAAGAAAATGTACTTTATAAATAACAAATAATGTATACACATAATAAAAGTGAAAATATCTGTGTGTATGTGGCATGGGTTTCTGCTCACACAGACAGCTTCCGGCCTCCACAAACAGGCTATAGTTCCCAATGCTGAGGAGCCACCAAGTCACTCTCTCCCAGGACATTGCAGGTTACAGCAAGCACATCCCAGTGTTCCATTCTCTTGCCATTTGAACACTGAACCTATTTGATGACTGATCTGGACCAAACGTGGCACACAAATTCAACAGGGGCAACTGGGAATACTGGTGGACTCTGGAGGCGATTGACCTTTAACTCTGAGTTATAGTTCACTTGTATTCCGCGAACACTCTGAACCCCACCAGTGACAGATCTGGACCAAACTTGACAAACAGACCCAGCACTGCCAACGCTGATTGACCTTGGCATCATAGTGTTATAGTTCACTCATATTCAGAGAACATTGAACCCAGCAAGTGATGGATCTGGACCAAACTTGGCACACAGACCCAACATGGCCAACTGTAAATACTGGCAGGCTTTGAGGGTGGTTGACCTTAGCATCAGAGAGTTGTAGTTCACCCATATTCAGAAAACACAACCCAGCCAATGTCAGATCTGGACCAAACACAGCCAACTGTAAATGCTGCCAGGATTTGCAGGCAATTGACCTTGGTATCAGAGTTATAGTTCACCTGCATTCAGAGAACACTGAACCCAGCAGATGAAGGATCTGGACCAAATTTGGCGCACAGACCCAACATAGCCAACTGTGAATACTGGGGAAGTTTTGGGAGAGTTGACCCATGATTTTTTGGGAATTGTAGTTCACCCACATCCTTATTCATTTTATAATGGGAACATTCATAAAAAACAAAAGCAAAGACTGAGACATAGTATGACATATGACCAAACTGATATTACCAAACACTCAAAAACAAACAATGTCCTTTTCAAATAATCTGGGCATCACCGAGTACTCAAGCTAGTAGAACAATAAAAAGGAAATATGAACTTTAAAATAGTAGAAGCACAAAGTTGTGATAAGGAAGCGCATTTAAGGCAACAAAAATGTGTGTTGGCCAGTGTAATAGCAAGGCAAAACCTGCACATTCACATAGAACAATAAAAAGAAAGATCAACTTTTTTTGTAGAAGCACACATTTTTGGCAAGGAAGCACAAAGCACAAAGTGATGAGGGAGAAATATCCTTTTCTTCCCACTGCACTCATTCCAGACTCCCACCTCTCTTGCTCCCTCTCCCTCTGTCTTCATGAAGTCAAATATACCAGGAATAAAAACCACACAAAATCAACTAGCCCAAAGTTCTTCGAAGTGGAGAAGAGTAAAGCAGACATCAATCTCCCAAAGGAGACAAGAGCTTGAGGCACGAGGCACGGAAGTCTTCTCCCTTGAAGCCCTAAAGCCTTGTACTCTCACGCTACCCTCCCTCTTAAAACACTGCTCGTATGTCAAAGTGAAACCTAGCCCAAACAATGCCTCTTAACTCAAAACATTCTTATGTTGGGATGCTCGAGGTTCCACTGTAGTGTTAAGTTTATTTCAGTGAAGGACCTGGATCTACTGCAGTGGTTACCAGCCTTCGGTCTTCCAGGTATTTTGGACTTCAGCTCCCAGAATTTCTGACCTAGCTAGCTGTGGCTTCTAAGAGCTGAAGTTCCTATCACCTAGAATCATAGAATAATAGAGTTGGAAGAGACCACATGGGTCATCCAGTCCAACTCCCTTCCATGCAGGAAAACACAAAGTACCTATGACAGATGATCATCCAGCTTCTAAGAAAGGAGCTGCCACCACACTCTTGAGGCAGAGAGTTCCACTGTTGAACAGCTCTTAGAGTCAAGAAATTCTTCCTAATATTCAGGTGGAATCTCCTTTCCTATCATTTGAACCCATTGCTCCGAGTCCTAGTTTCCAGGGCAGCAGAAAACAAGCTTGCTCCCTCTTCCTTATGACAGCCTTTTACATATTTATACATGGCTATTATGTCTCCCCCAACCTTCTCTTCTGCAGGCTAAACATGTCCAGCTGGACAACCAAAGGTTGGGAACCACTAATGTTCCCAATTTGTTCCCCAGAAAGGCCACAAAAGTATACTGGATCTAGAGATGTTCTTTCTCGGTTCTTCAAGTGATAATGGAACATTTCAATAGAGAGTTGCTGGAATTTAAGGCTAGTTGTTCTACCTCTTTCTCATATGTATTGTCTACTTACTTATTCAAGGCATTTATTTATCACTTCTCAACCTACTTGTGTGCTTCTGGGGAAATGCACTGTGGGGGTAAAACACTCGAATAACATTAAACAAATACCCAAAACTCATTACAATCACTCCACATTCTTTAAAAATAATTTATATTGAAGTAGTACGGTATGTAGGTTTGACAGTAGTGAGGGAAATCGAGTTTGGAAAAGTTTCTTTTTCACTCAAATAACATGACTGGTGGCTGACCAGTGGGATTCAAGGAGTTGTCATCTTTTGCCATAACAACAACATTTTTTCAATACTCTGTTTTTATTGATTTAGATGAGCTTGGGTTGAACCTTACCATTGGTGATCATTGCCAGGGCTGAGTAAGACTTGCCTCAAGTTAATCCCTGGATGTTTTGCCGAACTCTAAAATTATACTTCTGCAGGCACTGCGATTAACACAAAGGTCTGTTATAGGGAGTACATTGCCGGCTGTCTGAGTGGATTACCCTTTGTTTTGCTCCTCTCCCCTTCTCAAAAACCATGTCTGGCAAAGACTTGTGTTAGTAGGCTTTTATAAGTAGTAGCAGAAAAAGAGACTGTATTTTTTTTATTCTGTAGACTTTTCATGCTGTGATTCCATCTCATTTATAGTACTTTAGTGACTCTTATGTGCTATGTGTGCATTCTTGTGTATATACTGATTGCTATATGCCAGAAAGTAATCAACAGTATGAAAACGAAGCTTATATTTAAGCTAGCACTGGGCGGGGAGTGGGTCCGTCTCATGAACCCTTTTGTCTTGTTCTGTAAATTACTGAAAGTCAGGAGGGGTGCCTTCTCGTGGTTTATAAAAGATCACAAAAGTGTTGGCCCAATGCGAGAGGCCAGTTTTATGTGGGGACCCTCTGTCCTTATTGCTGATTCAACAGGGCAGGCCATCTATATCTTTCTAAGGAACCAACAACGGAATGAAAAACTGCTGGTAACTTTTTACTGCTGTGCTATAGAGAGTGTCCTTACCTATTGCATCTGTGCATGGTTTGGTAACTGCACTGTAGCAGATAGGAGAGTGCTCTAAGGGTCACTACTACTGCTCAGAGAATCATTGGTTGCTCTCTCCCTTCTTTGGAAGAACTTTATAAGGTGGTCCATGCTCTTGTTACATCTCAAATAGACTACTGCAATGCACTCTACATGGGGTTGCCTTTGAAGACTGTTTGGAAGCTTAAGCAGTACAACGGGCAGCAGCCAGTTACTTACTGGAGCGTTGTACAGGGTGCGTACAACCCCTGTGTTGCACCAGCTCCACTGGCTGCTAGACTGCTACTGAGCACAATTCAAAGTGCTGACTTTAGCCTATAAAGCCCTAAACCAGTGGTTCTCAACCTGGGGTCCCCAGATGTTTTTGGCCTACAACTCCCAGACATCCCAGCCAGTTTACTAGTTGGTAGTATTTCTGGGAGTTGAAGGCCAAAAACATCAGGGGACCCCAGGTTCAGAACCACTGCCCTAAACTGTTCCGGTCCAGCTTACCTGTCCAAACACATCTTTTTTAATGAACCAGATAGAGTGTTAAGATCATCCGGGGAAGTTCTGCTCTTGGTCCTGTCGCCTTCACAGGTGCGATAAGGGGGTACGAGAGACAGGGCCTTCTTGATGGTGGCCCCTCAGCTGTGGACAGTATGAACAGTAAGTCAGATATTTGTAACTCGTGTAACTCGCGGACTGCTTGAACAGTGTTTTTGGATCAAGAATTTGCCCTCTTGCTGCCATATGACCAGAACTACATGACACCACTCTCCTATAATGACATCATTCTGCTGTAATGACATTGCTCCCTGCATGAGTCTGACCTGGCTGTGATCACTTGTGGGATAGAATGACTATTTTAAATGGAACCTAAGTAGTAGCTTTTGTTGGAAATAGCAACCTTCTTCAAGCCTCCACTAGTTATTTCTTATGTATATAATTCAGATTGCTTACTGTATTTTATATGTGTATATTGGTTTGCAGCATTCTTTAACTCCATGCTGTGAGAGGGGCTACAGACCATTTGAGCAGATCTGGGCTTTTTCATGACTCAGACTCCATTTTAGAAACAGTATGCTTTTAGACTTCAGTAGGAACAGTGTGCTTAGAGACTTCAGTGTAGGAACAGTATGCTTTTAGAACCGGTATGGCCTGGGGCTTGCATGTGATCCCTTAGGCTTTTTGCTCAGGCTCTCTTCTCTCTCACCATCCTATTAGCATGAGGACACAGTAGCCTGCTGCATCCTCATGCTATGTTAGGATTCCAGGGCTATGCCAGTACTCAGGCAGAGGTGAACCAACACAAACACCCAGCTTATGTTAAACTGTTTAATTAAAGCAGCACTTACTGTCTGGTTGTAAAACATAAAGACAGCAATCAGCCACAGAAACAAAACAAAAATTGATATCCAATGTCAATGCAAATACAAGAAGACACCATAGTCAAAAAAGGTCCAGTCCAATTGCCAAACGCCGAGAGTCCAAGGATCAAGAGTCTATACCATAGTCCAGAGGTTCCAAAAGTTCAAGAAACAGGTCAAAAATACCAAAAAATACACAAACCTGGGGAAAAACCAGTAGCATCCACAGCCAAAGTAGGACAAATACTTTTATCCCAAATATTCTCCAGGCTGGCTTCTTATATTCAGTACCACCCAGCTGCAACCTATCTCTTGCATGCCTCCACCCTTTCACCTCCTACTTACAGATTACTCAGCCCTGTAGAACTAAGACTTACATTAACCTCTTCCATCACCAACTGCTATGCCTGACAGCCCCAACTACTGAACATGATACATGACATGCTGAGAGGAGGGCCAGGGCAGTAACACACAACCTCAGCACCAGCCCTGGTTAGAGCCTCTTCCTAGCCTTCCTGGCCTTCCGCTCCTCACCAGCGCTCCCCTTTTTCCCCAACCTCTGTCCACCCCCCCCCCCCCGCCCTCCTAGGATTGTATATCAGGAGTAGGCAATATGGGGTCTAATGGATAGACCTTTTCTCTCCCATCCACTATTTCATCCTGACCAACACCAACCCTAAACTCTATTGAAAAAAGCGATCAGATTAGTCTAGCATGACTTGTTTTTGGTAAATCTGTGTTGGCTATTAGCAATGACTGCATTTGTTTCTAGATGTTCACAGACCACTTCCTTAATGATCTTTTCCAGGATCTTGCCTGATATCAACGTGAGGCTGACTGGACGATAATTGTTTGGGTCATTTTTTTCCCCTTCTTGAAGATAGGGACCACATTCGCCCTCCTCCAATCTGCTGGGACTTCTCCCGTTCTCCAAGAACTCTCGAATATGATTACCAGTAGTTCTGAAATAACCTCAGCTAGTTCCTTCAATACTCTTGGATGTAGCTGATCTGGTCCTGGGGACTTGAATTCGTTTAGAGAGGCCAGGTGTTCCTGGACAACTTGTTTCCCTATTTGGGGTTGGATTTCCCCTAATCCTTCGTCCATTCCATGTTGCTGAGGTTGAAGATGGCTTTCTTTCTGTGAGAAGACCGAAGCAAAGAAGGCATTAAGTAGTCCTGCCTTTTCCCTGTCCCTTGTCACCATCACCCCATCTTCTCCTTGCAGTGGCCCTATCGCCTCCTTGTTCTTCCTTTTTCTACCAACGTAAGCAAAAAAGCCTTTTTTGTTGTTTTTTATGTCCCTGGCAAGCCTGAGCTCATTTTGCGCTTTAGCCTTGCGAACCTTTTCCCTACAGGAGTTGGCTATACGTTTGTATTCTTCTTTGGTGATTTCTCCACTTTTCCACTTCTTGTGCATGTCTCTTTTGAGTCTTAGCCTGGTTAGGATGTCTTTGGACATCCATTCTGGCTTCTTTGCACTTGTCTTATTTTTTTTCTTTGTTGGCACTGTTTGCATTTGTGCCTTGAGTATTTCACTTTTAAAAAACTCCCATCCATCCTTAACTCCCTTAACTCACAGCAACCCAATAAATTTATACATTTGCAATATTTACAGATAATACTTCCAATATGCGAAATATTACAGATAATACTTCCAATATGTGAAAATGGCACTATGTGGACTTGTTCAATGTTTTACTTATATCTTGTTGAATGCATCAGAATGCATTCATTTTATATTAGAATAATATTTGGCATTTACAGACAAACATAAGATGCTTAAATACCCTAAAGGCACCAGATGCCATCTGATCTTGGAAGCCAAGCAGGATCAGTACAGGCTAGAAGTTGGATGGGAGACTGCCAACATATAACAGGTGCTGTAGGCCGTATTTCAGAAGAAGAATCTGGCAAAACCATGTCTGTGTAGTCCTTGCCAAAGGAAAACATATGGAATTCATGAGGTCACCGTAGGTCGGTAGGAAACTTGAAGGCACATACACATATGTTCTTTCAAATTATATCCCTGCAATATATAATTTAACTGAGGGTAAACGTGGTTGGAACCTGCATGCTCTCACAGTTACTAAAAGACTCTTACTCTAAGATGGGAAAGATAATTGTTCGGTAGTCAGAAGATCACACTGATTTAGCAATGTATGAATGTGTATTTTAGAGTTGTAAAGAAAATATGTTGGAAATATGGTCTGCTTGTGTTAATGCATATCCCTATTCGCAATTCTTTGTATGGACTTCCTATCTTTTTTTTTGCTTTATTCTCTTTTCCTAATTTTTAATTTACCCACCTTTCTCTGCAACTATATTTTTAAAAATCCAATATTTTAAAATAGGTAATTAACAGAAGGGCAGTTAATCGAATCCATCTTTTAGTCTAAACCTGAAGGAACTATTCAAGATATCAAATTATATCCCCAAAATAGATTCAGCACCTATGTTAGAGCTAGTGTAGTGTTGGACTAGGACTGCCATGAAAACCGCACGATAGGTTCGTCTTAGGGTCACTATAAATTGGTAATGAACTGAATGCGCACAACAACAACAAATCTTGAGTACTGCCTTTAAAATTTTGGCTAAAATACGAAGCATGACTAATAGACACAGAAACCACAAGTAGCAACTTATTAACAGTGTAATAATTTCTTGTTTTTAATATTTTAATATATTTATTTGTATTTTAAAGATAGTTTTAAATTAGTGTTGGTAGTTTCACCTCCATTTTAACATTGTTATTTGTTTTACCTATGTTGTGTTTTAATTTGTCATCTGCCATGAGTCATAGGACCTCTTCAGACGTGTCGCCAGAATCGCGATTCTGGTGGTACATGTCCAGGGGCGTGGGAACCCGCCACCCCACGGCCTGCACTATCCTGGCTTCACCCCTACTTTATCACATGGGGAAAAGCGTTTGCTGTTTTTCACTTGCAAGAACAAGAATTGGCTTTCTCTTCCATCAAAGTCTATCTAGTTGTGACATACCAATTGCCATCTCCTCCTGCAGCTACTCTGTTCACCAACCAGTTATCAGATGGTTTTTCATAGGTTTGGCACATCTGTATCTATCTCTTTCTCTGCCCCCTTTGCTTCGTTGCTGTCTCTGGTCTGGTTCGCAAGCCGTTTGCTATCATTGCTATCATTGAAGAGTGCCTATTTACATTAAAGGTAGCATACCTTGTTGCTATTACTTCAGCAAGACCTGATTCCAGTTTTTTTATGCCAATTTCGTGCCTTTGGGGTATAAAGTGAAAATCCTACTATGACTAATTTACTCGTAGATAAGCAATGCTGCATTATACATTATCTGGGTGATTGCTAGGTTTGGTGATTACTAGGTATTAGAGATGTGCGCAAAATTTTTCCCTTTGTTTCCTTTGTGCTTTTGTTTCGTTTCAACCGTTGGTCTACACAAAATGATTGACGACATTTTCGTAGGAAATGAGAGGCGACATGAAAATGAAAGCCGCACAATCATCGTGCTTGCTTTCATTTGCCTTTCGTTTAGGCTCCGTAACAATAAGCAGGTACTGACAGAGGGCTGCTTTCCCATTACTGCTAATGTGTACCAATGGGTGTTAATAATAATTTTAATATTAAATAACAATAGTTACTCTGGTACCCTAAGCTGAGTCTGAGAGAGGTCTGCTTCCCCATGACATCTGATGTGTACCAATGGGTGTTAATATTATTAATATTAATAACGATAGTAATTCTGGGACATTAAGCTGAGTCTGAGAGAGGAGTGCCTCCCCATCACATCATATGTGTACCAATGGGTCTTAATAATATTAATAACAATAGTTATTCTGGGATCCTGAGTCTGAGAGAGGAGTCTGAGAGAGGAGTGCCTCCCCATGACAGCTGATGTGTGCCAATGAGTGTTAATAATAATATTATTAATAACAATAGTAATCTGGGGAAGACCCAAACCTTTTAAAAGCTGGTGGGCTAAAAGGGGTCGAAATGCTGTCTGTATGTGGCGATTTTCACCCCACTAGCCCAAAAACTGAGGGGGGGGGGGAGAGTGAGCCTTGGAAGCCCTCCCATTGCAGCCTATGGTCTGAAAATTTTCATTTTTTCATAAGCCAGATGAAAATTCTATTTGTGTAGGCACCCCATTTTCGTCAGTGGGAACAAATACGAAAATGAGACAAAAAAAAAAATGAAACTACACAAAACCAACAGCAATACCATACAAATTACTAGGTACTGACCTAGCTATACTGGTTGGGAGATTTTGAATGTTGTACAAAAACTAATTTTTCCAAATTTTCTCCAAATTTGTTTTTTTAAGCTGCTTATTAAACTTGCTTCTAACCTATTGGTTGTAGTTCTAATTTGGGTTGTAGCAAATATGTAAATGTGGAGGTTTTTCGAGTTTGTTATCCTAAAATAGAAAGCAAAATCTCTACTGATGTGGCTTGTGATGTTCATTCCATTAATGGGTTTGATCACATTAGTTGCATATGATAAAACAAGAGTAAATTCGGGCTCTGGGCAGGTTTTTCAGGTATCTAGAGTAAATGAATTCAGAAAGACAGAAAAATCCCATTTAGATTTTTAAGAAATGTGATCTGAAAGGTCTTCACTCATAAACTGTTGCCCTGGACTCCTAACTGCAGCAATATGGGAGCAATATGAGTATCTTGTAAACATGATCCTTAGTGCTTGGAGAAGTCTCTTAATTGGCAGGAGGAATAGTGGTTTTGCTGTGAATAGAACAAAATCATAGTGCTGAGTTTCCAGATATAACTCCTTTTGTATGCTTGTTGTCCATTCGTAGGCCAAAACTTACACACACTAGTGTTTCATATTATCTTAAGTGCTATGCAGAATTTTGGTTTTTCTGTATGGGTGTTTCCTCTTGTCTGTGTGTGTGCGTGTGTGTGTATTTATTCTGGGTGAAAGATCTCATTGTTTCTTATGTTCTCTTTTCTTATTTTGGCCCATCATTTATTTTCTTGGCATTTGTGCTGAAAATTTTCTTCATGAAGAATAGTTCTTTTCAATATTGACTGGATCACTTGATAATTTGAGAGAAATAAATTTTCAGGAACAGATTGTGTGCAAACAGAGCTCCTTTAGGCTACAGAGACATAATCTGATCTACTTCTAAGTAAAATCTGTTGGAAATAGGAACCTTCTTCAAGCCTCACTAGTAATTTGTTTTGTATATGATTCTGTTTGCTTGCTGTGTTGTATATGTATGTTTTGGTATGCAGCTTTCCCTTTGTTCTATTTTTCTTGAGGTTGTAGGAGGGGCTGCAGACCACATAATCAGATCTGGGACTTCTCAAAGCTCAGACTCTATTTTAGAACACAGAGATGCTTTAGGCCAGTGGTTCTCAACCTGGTGTCCCCAAATATTTTTGGCCTACAACTCCTAGAAATCCCAGCCAGTTTACCAGCTGTTAGGATTTCTGGGAGTTGAGGGCCAAAAACATCTGGGGATCCCAGGTTGAGAACCACAGCTTTAGACTTTGGACTGTTAAGATCATGTTGTCTGTACAGAGAAACTACTTCAAACCTATCTGTAACTGGATTGACAAGTTATGTATCTGTATGCTGAATACATGAAAGTTGCGAGTAAACCAGATATGTTACTTTTAACGAAGTCTATTTTATTTTTATCTCTTGAGCATGATATAGAAAAAAGATATTTTATGTGAGTGTAGATGGTTTTGTGCATGGAAAAGAACACTTCTGAAGAACTGGTATATTTTGTGCTTTGGCATAATCTCTGTTTCTAACATATTAGAGACAACTAGGTTATCAGTCTAACAACTGAAAATCAAATTTCCTTGCATAAGAACACAAGAAGAGAAGATTTACTCAAATGAGTTTTGGCTCTTCTCTGGAAGATCATACTTTTACAAGGGTTATGATTTTCAAATGGTTGTGAATGCCATTTTTCTCCAAAAGGTTATGGAGATCCAAACGTTATGATCTCTAAAAGGTCATGCCTTCCCAAAAGTCAGTGAATATGGAAAATTGCAGTCCCCAAGAAAGGGGACATTGGGGATTGCAGAAACTGCAAAACCATGGTATTACTTTCCTGAGCAAGCAACGTTGTTATCAAACTCATACAACAAAATTATCATATATGGAGTGAGAAATGCCAGCTGTCCAAGCTGGATTCATGCAAGGAAGGGGCTCTAGAGACCATATTGCAAACATATGTTGGATAATAAAGTGCACCAAATAATTTTATAATAAAGTCAGCTTTGCTTTTCAGATGATAACAAACCCTTAGACTATATGGTTTGTTAAATGAATGGATCACTCTTGTAGGATATATGATTGTCCTGTTATGTAATCTATCATAACAGAATATAGAGAAACAGAATGGTACAAGAGAGTAATTCTAGGACAGAATAAGGAGAAAAAAGGATGGTTTCCAATTAGCAATAGGTTTAGGCAAACTTTTATCACTTTCTGTTTAATTTGTAAGTTTAAAACAAGATTAGACTCAGAGGAAGGGGGTATGAAAATGTGGAGATGGAACATTAATACATTAAGATATGGAGATGACATCATAATACCAGCAGAAAATAGCAAAGACTTCAAACAATGACTGAAGAAAGTTGAGGAAGAAAGTGCCACAGAAAGCTAACAGTTAAGAAAACATAAATATTGACCATAAATAACTACCACAGTTGATTTACATAACTTTAAAGGAAACAAACAATGAAAATTGAAAGAGTTCAAGATTTTCCATACTGTGGCTCAGTCATTAATCAGAATGAAGAGTGAGGTCAAGAAATCATAAGATTAAAACTTGGAAGAGTAGCTATGAAGGAACTAGACACAATCCTCAAGGATAAAGCTATATCAGGTTCAGGTGATACATGCCATCTTATTTCCAATTTCTATGTATGATTTTGAAAGCTGGGTAGTGACTAAAACTGATGGGAGAAAAATGAACTCACCTGAAATGTATTGCTGGAAGAAAGTTCTATGACTTTTTTGAAGGCTTTCATGGCCGAAATCAATGGGTTGCTGTGAGTTTTCAGGCTGTATGGCCATATTCCAGTAGCATTCTCTCCTGATGTTTCACTTACATCTGTGGTTGACATCTTCAGAGGTCTGCTGGTGGTGAGGCAAGTGGAGTGTATATATATCTGTGGAATGTCCAGGGTGGAAGAAAGAATCCTTGTCTATGTAAAGCAAGTGTGAATGTTGCAATTAACAAGCTTGAATAGCCAGGAAGCTGTAAAGTTAACCAGTGAGCATATCTCCATGGAGGTAGCCTGGCTGTTGTTGCCTGAGGGCATCCTCTGTTTGGGAGGTGTTAACTGCAAATTTGATTGTTTGCTGTCTGGAGTTCCTCTGTTTTTGAGTGGTGTTCCTTATTTACCATCCTGATTCTGGTGGTTTTTTAAAAATACTGGTAAAGAGATTTTGTTCATTTACATTGCTTCCTGCTTTCTATTGAAATTGTCTGTGTGCTTGTGGATTTTGATGGCTTCTCTGTGTAGTCTGACATGGTTGTTGTCAGAATGGTACATCATTTCTGTGTTCTCAAGTAATATTCTGTGTCCACTAAGTTGGTTTATCAAGTGCTCTGCTATAGCTGACTTCTCTGGTTGAATTAGTCTGCAGTGCCTTTCATGTTCTTTGATTTGTGTCTGGGTGCTGCATTTGGTGGTCCCTATGTAGACTTGTTCAGAGTTGCACAGTACATGATAGACTCCTGCAGTGGTTAAAGAATCCCTTTTATCCTTTGCTGAACATAGAATTTGTTGAATTTTCTTGGTGGGTCTGTAGCTTGTTTGTAGGTTGTGTTTCTTCATCAGCTTTCCTATGTTTTCAGTGGTTCCCCTGATGTATGATAAGAACACTTTTCCTCTAGGTGGATCTTTGTCTTTGCTCTCGTGGCTTGTTCTTGGCTTTGCAGTTCTTCTGATTTCTGTTGTAGAATAACCATTGGCCTGTAGAGCCCAGTTTAGGTGGTTCAGTTCACATTGGAGGCAGTGGGGTTCACAGATCCTGTTTGCACGGCCTACTAGGGTTTTTCTTGTGGTTCTTTTTTTTTTTTTTACCACAGATGCAGGCGAAACTTCAGGAAAGAATTCTACTGGAACATGGCCATACAGCTTGAAAAACTCATAGCAACCCAGTTTTAGGTATAGCTATAGAGATATGGAGAATAGATATATAGCGAAAGAACTACTCCACTCCTGAAGCATCTACATTGGCTTCCAGTTTGTTTCCGGGCGCAATTCAAGGTGCTGGCTTTAGCCTACAAAGCCCTATACGGTTCGGGCCCAGCCTACTTGAGGAACCGTATCTCCTTCTACCAGCCTGCTTGAGCCCTGAGATCCTCAGGAGAGGCCTTTCTCTCGGTCCCACCACCATCCCAGGCACGTTTGGTGGGAACAAGAATGAGGGCCATTTCGGTGGTGGCTCCACAGCTCTGGAACTTCCTCCCTAATAAGGCACGATCAGCCCCCTCCTTATTGGCCTTTCGTTTGCAAATTGAAACCTTTCTGTGGAGCCAGGCCTTCCCAGATGAATGGTAATAAGCACTGCCAGTCTGATAAATATTTTGATAATATTTGACAAATAACTTCAATGGCCGGAGGTTATGGATATCTTTAAATGGTGCTTGCTGTAAGTATTTAAATTGTTTTATTTGATATGTTAATTGGGTTTTTATATCGGGATATGAAATAATAATAATAATAATAATAATAATAATAATAATAATAATAATAATAATATGTTTCCAAAAAAGACAAATAATTGAGTCCTAGGGTAAATGAAGTCTGAATTCTGCTTAGAAGCCAAGATGACTAAACTGGGACTGACATACTTTGGAGATGTCATGAGAAGAAATGACTCATTAGAAAAGATAATAATCTTGGCATTCCAGATAGATGGACCATCAGGGATGTCTGGAAGACCTGAGTAGGGCTGTCGATGATGGTGTGACTCAGAGGTCTCTCATCATAGGGATGCCATAAGTTGAAGTTGATTTGAGGCTAGTTAACAACAACACTATGCGGTACCACCAGTATACATGCTGCTTTGTCATGCCTGCAGCACTAGAATTCAAAAGCAATAACAAAAAAGCAGATCCTTGCCTCAGGTCTCTTGTGGTGGCAAATGGTGTCCTTTTTTACGAAATGCAAGCATTCAAAGGCACCTGTTAAGAGTAAATATTTTCAACATTACAGCAGCAATGCTTTAAATTGGTTACAAACAGGTTTTAGGGCCAGGCCATTTGTTTTGTCTTAAGTGTGTGCAACAGACTATTTTTCCCAGAAAAAAACTTTATAATGATTGCTTGGAGAAGCTACTGGAAACTGAGATTTTAAAGCTCCACTTGGCTAAGTACTCATGTTCCAGTTTTCATAACAGTTATAAATTTGAGGGAAATTTAATCTACCCTCTTTATGCGGATACACTCAAGTTCCAATAAAGCTTGCAGTTTTTTGGGGTTTTTTTTGGCAAATCACTCTTCCTCTGCATAGACTTGATGAAAATTATATCTGTTTGGCAAATTGCTCTTCCTCTGCATAGATTTGATGAAAATTATATCTGTTATGTCTCATTTTCAACCATTTTGCCCTACACCGAAAACAGATGTTATTTATGCTGCTTGCTTGGCTACTTACTTGGCACTAGAATTCAAAATAGCAATGATGGGATGGATACCTTTTTTACTCTGTTTAATTAGACTTGTCTAGTCTAGTTTACTGACTGTGCTGGTGTGGTTTAGAATAGCAACAGAAGCTGCAATTTTTTTTAAAAAAATGCTAGAAGTAGTAGCCTGATAAGTAATATCTGAACGGGCGCTTTCTGTGGACCAGCTACTCAAAATTACTTTTACTATGTGTTCAAGGTAAATGTCAGGGAAATTGGTTTTCTAACGTTCACTGTCTATGCAATGTTGTCGCTGGGTGAGCCGTGAGCCCATGGGCTAAAAAACATGCTTAATGGGCTTTGGCTTTACAAAAGACAATAGATTTTGTAAGGCAATCCAGTCTCATTACTAGCTGATTTGCTGTTGTCAAAATAATTTGGCTTATTTCTTAGGCAGGCTCAGTTTCTGTGATGAAGGGTTTGAAGTCTTCCTTCAACCGTTCAAATGTTTCTTGATTAAATTTTGTTTGTCTCTCTCAGTGTTTAATTTCAAAGCAAATCTTCCTTGTTATTTCCTAGTCTCTTTACTAGCTGCTCCATTGCCTCTCCCCAGATTGCAGGATTGATGATTTAGTAGTGTATTGTAGCACATAAAGTAATCGAGTGATGTCTGTGCCAATTCACAAAGCTTACTGGTGGTTTCTTATAGACGACAAATACCGGGGGCTCTGAACAGAAATTAGATACATATATTTATTATTTATTTATTTAGAGTATTTTACCCCACCCTTCTCATCCTGAAGGGGACTCAAAGTGGCTTTACAGAACACATCTACGGCAAACATTCAAAGCCAATTATACAATTAACAAGGATAGAAAACACAGAAGAGATAAAGGCAGTTTTTCCCATGTTATTTCCAGCATCTTTGGAGGCTGTGCTTGACTCTGGCCATGGGGGGGCGGGGGTGCTGTCTTTCCATCTTCCATGCTGAGGCGCTTCCTCCCGAACAATGTCCTTAAAGGCGCCTTTATAACCTTCCCTGCTATTTTATGTACTTGCATTTCTGCTTTCGACCCTGCTAGGTGGGCAGGTGAGCTGGGGCTAACGGAGGGCGCTCATCCCCAATCCGGGCTCAAACTGTTGACCTTTCAATCAGCAGGATCTTTCTGCAGCACAGTGATTTGTCAATATAACACATCTGTTTTGCCAATTATGTTCACAACTTTTAAAATAAAAAAATTAAGCTTCTGTTTTTAAACTAACCACAACATCAAAGACAGATCATGATCAATATAAATTTATAAGCAATTCTGTGTTCATGTTTGCATGTTGAAGAGCAACCAGGAATCTAATTTTTCTATTTATATTTCATGTGGTTGTGTTCACTTTCCATTTGACAGCTCGTGTTTCTGATGAATTATTCAAAAGATATCTAGCCGCATTGATAGCAATTGACATCTATTGATTAGATGGTAGATGTGCTATGGATATTTATGAACGAAATATGTTTTGTGCAGAATACACAGTGTGCAAAAGTGGTCACTGGTGGCTGTGTGCATATATTCACTATTGCCCCCATAAAGGACATGCATGGTATAAGGCAAGTGAATTATTCTGAAGTTTGGCCAGGCATTGACATAGCCCACTATGAATTCACTAGTTCAAGGTTTACTTCTTAGAATCAATTTACGCAAACATCTCCTGGTGTAGTAAAATCATTCTTGAAATATTTAATTTGAGATTAAACCTGATAGATCAAATACAGGAACAGTATCCCTTAACTGGAAATCTGAAATGTGATTGAAGGAGTGATGCATTTGCTTTCTGAAGAATCATTGTACATAAACTTTGTTTCAGGCATAAAATTATTAAACAATCATGTGGATAAAATTGCCACCAGGCTGGGTGCATAAAATGTATATGAAACATAAATGATTTTTTTAGTTTCGATTTGGGTAATGATATTTGATTATCTTTGCATATGAAACTATTGATATTCCAAAATCTGAAAAAAAAAATCTGAAACCAAAACAAGCATTTCAGATAAGGAATATTCAGTCTGTACAGGAATGCCTGACTCACAGCAAATCAAGAGGCAGGAAAAGAATTAGAACTTGCTCTTCTGGATATGCAACTTTTATGCAGGATATCCTGCATAAACCAGTCCATACTCCAGGAAATAATGCCCGGCTGCTCACTGAAGGGAAGGATATTAGAGGCAAAGATGAAGTACTTTGGCCACATAAAGAGAAGACAGAAAAGCTTGGAGAAGAGGATGATGCTGGGGAAAATGGAAGGGAAAAGGGACAGGGGCTGACCAAGGGCAAAATGGATGGATGGTATTCTTGGAGTGACTGGCTTGACCTTGAAGGAGCTGGGGGTGGCCATAGCCGACAGGGAGCTCTGGCGTGGGCTGGTCCATGAGGTCACGAAGAGTCGGAAGTGACTGAATGAATAAACAACAATCCTTCCTCCTATGAGGCAATATTCAAATATATAATTCCCATCAACTTTACAGTCCTAAATGACTCATTTTTATTAAGGTGGGAAATCTAGGTTGGACCAATATGCATTATCCTTTTGATACCTCTTGCAGTATGAAGTGATCACTGAGTAACTTATGTTGCAGGGAGATTTGAGAGTTTGTATTCTTACTTGAAATCCTGTGTAAGTGAGAGACTCAGAGAGAGATCATTTATCTTCCTGTATCTTTAATGTACAAGCAAATATGCTTAACAAGGTTTGTCTGCTCAAAGTAAAGCAAACCTTGTGGTTCCTATTAGACTTGTGTGCAAATTCATTTTGGATATTTGTTTTCGGCTTATTCGGACGTCCATAATGGCAAAGACTTTGCCGCCATGTTTTTTTCAACTGAAACGGACCACATGGCTGTTAGTCGGTGCTACCTCTGTTGTATTCGGGATCACACAGAGCGCACAGAGGCTGCCCCGTGCTCGCATGGGGTTTCTCTGTGAGCCTTGGCTGTTGGGCCAATCAGAGTAGAAAAAAGCCATGACATGTCTTACACAATCTGTGTCCATTTAACTGGGCGAGTGCCTCCATTTCTCACTTGTGTCCTGGCTCTAGAGAGAGGTGCTTCAGTCCGATTACCTTGCCACTCACTCGGAGCTTTAGCTTTCAGCTTGGCTCATTGAATCTAAATTTATTTTGGAGTTTCCTTGATTTTCCTTGATTATTTTCTTTTTTTAATTTAGGGACTGGGAGTTAGAAAGTATGGGTGGGTAGGAGTGCAGCGTTTAGGGATTTGTCGGTGGGTGTGCTTTTCTTTTAGGGTGGCTCTGAGCTTTGAATCACCCTTTAGCCTTTACTAGAGCCTTTAGCTTTTTCTCCTCTCACCTCTGTTTCAGAAAGTACTTTTAAAAGATTATTGCTATTAATAATTACAAGAATTCCAGCAAACATGAGAGCTTCATTCTCAGAAAAACCTACCTACCTAAACCTACCACCAATACCTAATAATTTCTTTCCTTTGCAATCTCTTTCTGTTGTTTTATATTTCTCTCTGTGTTCTCTGTCTTCTTAATTTCATTTAATAATAATAATTTGGTTGTTGCCTATAATAATAAAACTATTGGGCATCTGTGGAAGCTTTGCCAAGCCAACAGAACCCATCATCTCTCTCTAACTCCAACCTCCATCAGGACATTAAAGATTATTGTTATTATTATGTGTACTATTCATAAGAATTGTACCAGCAAAACACCACTAACCCAAGTTCTGTCAGACTTCCTCTACCAATCATATCCTTTGCAATCTCTCTGCCTTCTTAATTTCATTTAATAATAATAATTTGGTTGTTGTCTAATACTAATAAAACTGCTGTTGTTCCTAGAGAAGTTATAGGGTGGGGCCAGTGGGAAAACATTTTTGGGAATTTTAAAAAGATTTTATTTCTAGAAAGAAAAGAAATTCCTAAAAATCAGGCGATGACCCAAACACTATGAAACTTGTTGGGCTGGTAGATGTGTCCTCCAATTGTGACCATTTTCACCCTGATAGCCCTAAGAATGGTGGTAAGGTAAGCCCACGACCCCCCCCCCCCCATTGCCGCCATTGGGCCAGATCTTGCCACATTTTTTGGCTGTGGACTGAAAACGGCTTTTTTGACCCCCCTTCCATTTTTGGGAGGTGCACGAAAATGGATCTGTGGGTCTACCGAAATTCAGATAGCAGAAACGGAACGTGGTTCAGCTGAACTGCACAAGTCTAGTTCCTATTGTAAGTTCAACTTTCAGTGTATATAATTCCAAGCATAAGGCTATAGAGGTTTTGGTGAAACATGTATATGCTGCCAAGTTCCATAAAAGAAAGCAGAAATATACTTGAAGTGCATTTGGTAATGTGATTGTTGCTCCTTGGATGATGAGTTCTGTAAACAAAAGTGAATATTTGAGTTCTCCACCTATGTGGATGTCCTTCATAGTGTTTAGCAACCATATTGGTGATGCTTGTGGAGGTATACTACTTGGTGCTCTACTAATCACAGTATCTGAGAACTCCAGTACATTTCAGAGGTGTTACACTATATCAGTGGTTCCCAACCTTTGAGCCTCCAGGTGTTTTGGACTTCAACTCCCAGAAATCCCAGTCAGCTTACCAGCTGTTAGGAACTGGGAGCTGAAGTCCAAAACACCTGGAGGCCCAAAGGTTTATTTATTATTATTTATTTATTTCTCACATTTATATCCCACCCTTCTTACCCAAAGGGACTCAGGGCGGCTTACAATAGTGGCAACAATTAGATGCCCATACAAATCAATATAAAAACAGTGCATATGAATTACAAAATATACATTTCAAACTACTGCACTATATCAACACATAGGTAGCAGTTGGTCATCTGGTCCTATCCTCTACAACTAGGCTTGCTTCTCCTAGAAGGCTGTAATTCCTGACATGTACATCTACAGCACACATGTCTTAAAACATTGTACAGTTGTTCCTCTACATTTACAGTTTTGATTGACTTTTGAGGATTTGATTAAAAATGTTCTTACATCCTCTGGGGGTTGTCTATTCCAGCCTGCCAGAACCTGACTGATAACCGTCATTGGCTGCTCCACGACTGTAGAAGAGATTTGATGGCTAAATAAGCTATCAGAATTTAAGATGTATTTGAAGACCTATCTCTTCTGGTTTTAATCATGAATTTTAAACTTGTGCCATGTGTTCACTATATTTTAATCTTTGTCCTATGTATTTTAATATATGTATTTTGTAAAAAATATGTGCATTTTATATAATTGGAGCCCCCGATGACGCAGAGGGTTAAACCGCTGAGCTGCTAAACTTGCTGACCGAAAGGTCGCCAGTTCGAATCCAGGGAGCGGAATGAGCGCCCGCTCTTAACCCCATCGTCTTCCAGCCTAGCAGTTTGAAAACATGTAAATGTGAGTATATCAATAGGTATCGCTCTGGAGGGAAGGTAATGGAGCTCCATGCAGTCATGCCGCCCACATGACCTTGGAAGTATCTATGGACAAGGATGGCTCTTTGTCTTAGAAATGGAGATGAGCACCAACCCCCAGAGTTGGACTCGACTAGACTCAATGTCAGGGAAAAAACTTAACCTTATTTTATATAATACTAGCTGTGCCCGGCCACGCGTTGCTGTGGCATTGTCTGGTGGTGTTGGTGAGAAATTGTTGAGGTAGTGGTGGTATTGAATGTCTGTTGTATGGTTGTCTTTATGTTTAGTATGCACACTGAAGTGGATTATATGGCAGTGTGGAGTCAAGATAATCCAGTTCAAAGCAGATAATATAAGATTCTAAATAGGTTATATAGCTGTGTGGAAGGGCCTTGAGTCTACATTGCCATATAATCCAGTTAAAATCTGATAATCTGTGGAAGAGGTCTAAGTGAGGCCTAACTGTGCCTGTCCCCTGGGCTGAGTAGGTTGCTAGGAGACCAAGTGGGCGGAGCTTAGCCTTCAAACTGGCAGCAATTGGATAAAAACTATTATTCCTCTCCCTGTAATTAGGACTTTATTTTTCTTTCCCTTTTTGTTGTATCAACCTAGAGCCGTGAATGATGGGTTGTGTTGTCAAATTTTGAGGTTGGGGGCCTGTAGTTTTGTTGTTTTGTCCGCTGCCCTGATGCCATCACCCTTTTATATACAGTAGAGTCTCACTTATCCAACACTCGCTCATCCAACGTTCTGGATTATCCAACGCATTTTTGTAGTCAATGTTTTCAATATATCGTGATATTTTGGTGCTAAATCCATAAATACAGTAGTTAGTACATAGCATTACTGCGTATTGAACTACTTTTTCTGCCAAATTTGTTGTCTAACATGATGTTTTGGTGCTTAATTTGTAAAATCATAACCTATTTTGATGTTTAATAGGCATTTTCTTAATCTCTCCTTATTATCCAACATATTCGCTTATCCAACATTCTGCCGGCCCGTTTATGTTGGATAAGTGAGATTCTACTGTATATAGATTTATATAATCTCATTGATGTTGGCTCTGATATTCAACAGTGGTCAATTGGATGATACTTGCTTGGATGGACCAGCCTTTTCCTGTCTTGAATATGTCATTGTGGCTGTAAGCCTTCACCTAGTCTGACTTCAGTTCATGAACCTGAAACAAGCTATGAATTAAAATCTGCTGTCTCCTGGATCCCTGTCAACAGGACTTAGTGAGGTGACACAGTAACATGTTCTAGGAGCGCAGTGAGAACTGACAAAGAGATGTTGCAGATTACAAATACCTCTCCTGTTGCACAGGATGTGTCTTTTGGCATGGAACTGACTTAATTAAAGCCGTTAACAAAACCTACTGTTCTGGCTTGGGGAGGGGGGGTTAACAGGAAGATGGAAGAAACCTCCCCCCCCCCTTCCCACTTCCCCAAAAATGCATGCCTAGCATTCTTTTCTGCTTTTATAAGAGATTTTTTAATTTCTACTTTCTTCCTTTCCCTAGAGCTTTTTGTCATGTCTTCAACTGGTTTGCGACATAATTTCTCACAACAAAAGCATTGCAGTGAATTTTTCCAACTGCAAAAGTGGACAGTTGGTTAGAGTTTGCATTTTTGCTGTTGTTTCGACGACACAGAAGGGCTATAAACTATCGTGGTATTGGAATAATACGTAATTGCAGCTAAATATAATGATTTGCCTTTGGATTGGGTTTGTTTACATGGCACACTAATGCAAGGATCCCTGGATGCGCAATATCCATATTCATGTGGATGAGCAGTATGCTGATGGCCCCTAGCCAGTAGCTCCTGCCTATTGTACACAGCTTGTACCTAAAAAATTGGGCTTCCTGCCTATCCCAGATTTATCATGTTGTGCAAAGGTATCTGATGAGTTGAACTGTTTGTGTTTCTGGTCCAATACATGTTGAACATCTTTCGTCTTTTGGTCAAAATCCAGAATACTCCAAAATACAAAATTGTCCACATGGCTGATTGAGCCACTAATGTCCTTGCCTTCTGATGGTTTAGTGTACGTAAAATGTATTTCATGCACAAAGTTATTAACAATATTGTGTACTAGCTTATGTACCCAGTGTTGCCTGGATTAGGTATTTTGAAATGCTATTTATTAGACATAGTCCTTGTTGAGTTTTGGATTTTATGAATGATCCCATTAGAAAAGGCATAATTGTATAATGGGGTTGCTTATAAAAGCATATAGAGGATGAGATGGAGAATCAGCTAGCTGCTAGGAGCCTCCGGTGGCCTAGGGGATAAAAGCCTTGTGACTTGAAGATTGGGTTGCTGACCTGAAGGCTGCCAGGTTCGAACCCCACCCGGGGAGAGCGCGGATGAGCTCCCTCTATCAGCTCCATCTCCATGCGGGGACATGAGAGAAGCCTCCCACAAGGATGGTAAAAACATCAAAACATCCAGGCATCCCCTGGGCAACATCCTTGCAGACGGCCAATTCTCTCACTCCCGAAGCAACTCCGGTTGCTTCTGACACGAAAAAAAAAAAAAAAGCTAGCTGCTTAAGGAGCAACGATCTATCGCCTGGCATGCCATGCTACCTTGACAGCCAGGAGAAACCTAGACTGGGATTGAAGGTAATAACAGAGATTTAATTTACTTTCAGGCCTGAAAGGATGTCTGATACAGAGTCTGCACTCAAAAGCAATTGGACATAACCATACAATACAGTGCAAGACATTTTATTCCATTTGACAGCCATTCAAACCACCTGTTCCTGGCAGTGACCAAAGGCAGTTGGCATTAAGATGATACTGCCCTTTTCCATGGAATAACCCTTGACTTACTCATGGGTCACATCAAAATCCATAATTAGATCCCAAAACAATCCCTCAATTATTACATGAGGTCGGGTGTATATGGATTTATAGGCAAGTGTATGTGGAGTGCATTGTCGAAGGCTTTCATGACCAGAATCACTGGGTTGCTATGAGTTTTTTGGGCTGAATGGCCATGTTCCAGGAGCATTCTCGCCTGACATTTTGCCTGCATCTGTGGCAAGCATCCTCAGACCTCTGAACAAACCTCTGAAGGTGCCAGCCACAGATGCAGGTGAAATGTCAGGAAAGAATTCTACTGGAACATAGCCATGCAACCCAAAAAACTCACAGTAACCCTGTATGTGGTGTTTTCTAAACTTGTCCTCACTTTCATTCATTTAAGGAAATCTTGAGGTCTGTTTAGGAATACACTGGATTTTTTTGTAGAAGAGGAATTGAACTTAAACCCAAACATACCACTACAACCCCATTCTCTCTTGACTTGTAAACCTTCAGAATTTTTTTTAATTTTCTAAACAGAGTGGTTCCCAGTTGCAACCATAACAACACAACACTTTTAAAATATTCTATTTTTTGTCTGAATTTCACCAGCTGGCCTTATCCTACAGATCTTCGTTAGTTCCTGTAAAGATCTCCATAACAAGAAGCAGAAACTGATGCCTGCATTTAGAGAGATAAGGACCCATCAAAATGCTCTCTGTTGGAAAGAGGATGCACTATAGCCTTTTAAGACACTGTTATCTTTTGACATAGGGTTTGAAAAGGAACATAGAGGATGTACGGGATGTTCACTGGGAAATACCAAAGGACAACCTGCTCAGTGAAGTAATTTCCTTCCTTCTCTAAACTAATAGCTGCTGCTTTCTGCCACAATAACATTTCCCCTTTATAGTGCTATTTGATGTTATTCTATTTTACTCTCAGGGATCGGGTCAGGAACAGATGTGATTAGTAATTTGCACACTGCATTTTATGGACGGAAATGTCTTTGTGTTCCTTTTCTCTATGATATTTTTCCCTGTCAAATGAAGCCTTTGAGAGTGGGCTGTGTCAACAAAGGTACATTTGCTTTATCCTTTACAAGGTTCATTTGCTTTATCCTCACAATGTCTAACTTTGGCTGCATCTACACTGCCCTATATCCCAGGACCATATCCCAGATCATTTGCTTTGAACTGGATTATATGAGGCTCCACTGCTATATAATCTGGGATAAGAAGATAATCTGGGATCAGATCCTGGGATATAGGGCAATGTAGAAAGTGCCTTTCAGTGATAAAACAGCAACTTTTTCTTTTACTAATGATTTAGATAACCCTGGAAGACTTGTTTGTATTCTGTTCCCTTCACAGTCTGAATCCCACTTTCAATTCTAGTATTTACAATGAATAAATGTCTATGATTCTACGACATCTTCCTTTTTGGTTGAAAGGCAACACTACACTACATAATCACAGCACTGTAACCCCACTATAACTGCTATGACAAAATTGTAGGGACTACTGGGATGTGCAGTCTCACAAAGAATACAGCAGAGTCTCACTTATCCAGCCTTTGCTTATCCAACATTCTGGATTATCCAATGCAGTCTGCCTCCTACTCAGATCCACAGCTGTTTCTCTAGGCAGCAAGGACTGAACTTTTTATGGATTTAACTCCCAACAATGTTGTTACTGTAAGTTCATTTTATTCAATTCTATCTTTATTTGGAGTCAATTAGTTAGTAGCCAATGTTTTTGTAGTCAATGTTTTCAATACATTGCAATGTTTTGGTGCTAAATTCATAAACACAGTAATTACTACATAACGTTACTGTGTATTGAACTGTGTTTTCTGTCGATTTGTTGTAAAACATGTTTTTGTGCTTAATTTGTAAAATCATAATGTAATTTGATGTTTAATAGGCTATTCCTTTATCCCTCCTTATTATCCAACATTTTCGCTTATTCAGCGTTTTGCCAGACCGTTTATGTTGGATAAGTGAGACTCTACTGTACTTAGAATTTCCAACCAGAGAACTCCAGTACAAGCTGCAGGATTTTATAGGATGTAGTCATAGCAATTAAAGTAGAATATAACATTATAAGAATGCCTAAATATAGTGGGCTCTTGGTATGCCTTGGGGTTTGGTCCTGTTGTCGACCGCGTTTTAGGGGATCGGGCCCTTAAGGAGAGACCCGATCTGGTCCTGAGAGAACGGACCTTGGCGGAGCCAATAGGAAAATATGAGCCGCAATACAACCTGAAGCCGAAATGAAGAAGGTCCGCCAAAGTTGAAGGAAAATTCCGCCAAGGAGTCTTTATTGAGCGATTCAGCTGAAAAGGACTCTAGTAGTGATCATTCAGTCTACTAGGGTACCATATTATCAAAATTAAGCCATATTTATACAAAATTTCAGTCTGACAGCCCTTTGAATTTCCTGCCCCGCTCCCCCGCCCTCCTGATCGTTGATAGGCTAGAAGGTTGAACGAGGCGGGCTTTCGTTTCCCGCCTTGCTCTGTTGGCCCAATAGGAAGCTGCTTTTTGTCTCTACTCGAGCCAATCAGGAAGGAGAAGGCGGGAGTTATTGAAACAATGAAGTGACAGAGCAGGAAAAGATCGGATTAATTCCTGCTAGGCCGATTTCTAAAGGGATTAATGGCAGCAATCAAGGAATGTCCGGGTTTCTGTCACGTATACAGATTTTAGATATGCCTTGGGGTGTCAGGGGTGGAAGTAGTGATGGGTGGTGATGAGCCATAATTGACAGGCTCTGCAGGGCGCCTTCCTGAGGTGTCCTGGAATTTCCTTTGGATGAGATATGACAATGTTTGCCTTGGGGGCGAATCACCTTTAGGTCAATACTCCGAATTCGGCGACTCAAGCCCTATATTGTCCATGCAATCTGAATTTGATTGGGTTAAGCGGTGGCGGATTATCCTTTTGTTTTTGGGAAGGGAAGCCTGGGTCATAGTAACTGGGGTTCAGGTTGAGTTCAAAATATTTCCTATTTGATTTCATGACTTGACAATTATATGAAATAAAATGAAAAATAAAATAAAGTTGGAATATAAACCCTGCTGGGAAAAATACATATTTTCCGGAGATCCCAAAGAGTACAAATACATATAGGCAGATAGATAGATTTCATGGAAATAAGGGAGAATCCATAAAAGTGAGTTATATTGCATAAGGGGGAATCATGAATGATATAAACAATTGAAAATATTTGATAAGAACGAAGTTCATAACATCTGTGGAACCCAATATGGAAATTCATAAAAGTGGAGTTTTAGCAGCATGATTTTACAATTCATGAAGTTGTTATCTCTTGCCTCAGAGTGCAGGGATAATCCACAGTAAACTCCAGTAAAAAGTCTCAATCACCTTCTACTATAAATATATGGAATATAGAACATAAAGTCTTGATTTTTGAACTATCTTTTACAAAGTCCTGGGGGGGGGGGGTGGTCACCTCGATCACAGTCCCAGGACTCCCCTGGATACTAAGATGTCAGGCTTACTTCAAAGGACCAGTCTGAACGCAGATCAAAGACAGCTGCTCTCAAACACAATCTTTATTGAAGAATACATGACTTTGGAAAAGTCGAGAATGACCTAATGTTTACATACATCTAATTTTATCACTTCTGATTCAACGTAATATCATACGCAAATATCATCATCAAACCCCACCTTCTGGATCACATTTCCACCAAGGTTTCTATCCCCCCCCACACTACAGCAATTATAATTGTTTATACTTTCACCCCTGAGTTCCCAGACTCATTTTATCTTCTCCCGCCAGGTGCTCGCATGTTTATGTTATGAAGTCAGATTCAGGGCTTGGAAATTCAGCCCTGGGATCTGGCTGCATAACATGGCGCCCCCGTTTTCTTCGTCCTCCTCTTCGGTTCTTCTTTCACCATAGTCCTGAAACAAATCAAACAATAACTCTATGGGTCCATTTTGTCTAAAGTCCCCATATATTTTTTCAGCAAGCTGCGATGGAAGACTGGGTGTATTTTCCCTAAACTTTTTGGCAATGCCAATTGGAAAGTCACTTCATTGATAACACCCTGTATTCTGAATGGTCCAATATATTTGGGGCCCAGTTTTCTTGAAGGTAACCCCAATTTGATGTTTTGGGTACTTAACCACACTAGATCTCCTTTATCTAATTTATCGCCTTCCACCCTCTTTCTGTCTGCGAACGTTTTATACTTTTTGTGTGCTTCTTTTAACGAAGCAGTCACTTGATTCCAACATTCCATCATTTGCGTTTTCCATTTCCCTGCCTCTGTTCCTTCATTTTCTGTCCACCTCGGCAATTGGGGTAAAGGTTGTATTTCATACCCGTAAACTACTTCAAAGGGGGTTTTGTTTGTTGCTGAATGTATAGTTGAATTAAAGGCTAGTTCCGCAAACGCCAACCACCTAGACCAGTCATTTTGTCTCATGTTAGAGTACATTCGAAGGAACTGCCCAAGCGTTTGCTGAGTACGTTCTACCGCCCCGTTTGTCATGGGGTGAAAAGCAGAACTTAAACTCCTTTCTGCTCCTAGCATTTCCAAGAATTTTTCCCAAAATTTTGCTGTGAATTGTACTCCTCTGTCACTGACTACTCTACTTGGACATCCATGTAATTTGTAAATATGGTTTATGTACAATTCAGCTAGTTTCTCAGCCGATGGTAGCTTCGTCAGTGCTATAAAGTGGGCCTGTTTAGAAAACAGGTCTAATACTGTCCAAATATAACGATGTCCTTTGCTGACTGGCAGTTCTCCCACAAAGTCCATAGCTACACATTCCCAAGGCCTGGTAGGTTCCGCTACTGTCTGTAACAATCCCATAGGCTTCCCTCCTCCCGATTTATTTCTGGCACAATCATCACATTGGACAACATGATTCTTTATGTCCTTCCTCATTCCTGGCCACCAACAATGTTTTGCTATTGCCTTTGTTGTTTTGGTAATTCCTGTATGACCAGCGCTCTGGTTGTTGTGAAAACGATGCAGAATCTTAATCCTTAATATTGCTGGGATATACAGTTTCTTGTTTACAAACCAAAATCCCCCCTTCTGGTCCCCCTTTTCTGCGTTGGACGCGATCCATTGATCTCCTTTATAAGACTGTTTTAGTTCATTTCCCCAGTTATCTTCCCCGCCGAGTTCGACAAAAGCCGTGTCCTCCTTTTGGGTTTGTGCTCTTGTCCTGACAGCTAAGCCCCATTGTTTGTCAGAGAATATTGTCCCCTCCTTTGCTGTGGTTAGGCCTTCGTGTTGAGGCATGCGTGAAAGAGCATCTGCCAAGACATTCTGTTTCCCTTGAAAAAACTTTAATTGGAAATCGAATCTGCTAAAGTATTGCGCCCATCTGATTTGTTTGGGGGACAATTTTCTAGGAGACTTTAAATACTGGAGATTCTTATGGTCAGACCAAATTTCGAATGGGATTCCGCTTCCTTCGAGGAAGTGTCGCCAGCATTCTAAGGCTTTTAATATGGCTAATGCCTCTTTTTCCCATATTGGCCAACTTTTTTCAGTTTCGCTGAACTTCCGTGACAAATATCCACAGGGTTTTAAGTTCCCATTTTGATCCTTTTGCAATAGCACTGCCCCGTACGCACAGTCTGAGGCATCGCAATGGATTATGAAAGGGCTCCTGATATCAGGGTGTTTTAGGATGGGTCCTTCAGTGAAGCATTCTTTTAAGGTCTCGAATGCCTTTTGGCATTCTGGCGTCCAACTCAGTTTGGCGCCGGGAGCTTTCACTTTTGCTGTCTCCCCTTTCCCTTTTGTTTTTAAAAGTTCTGTAAGGGGTGCGGTTATTTGTGCAAAGCCTTTTATGAAGGGTCTGTAAAAATTTGCAAACCCCAGAAATGATTGTAATTGCCTCCTTGTTTGAGGCACTCCCCATTCTTTCACATCTGCTACTTTAGCTGGATCCATAGCTAACCCTTCTGGAGACATCCGATATCCCAGAAAGTCAATTTGAGTTTTATTAAATTCACATTTGGACAGTTTTGCGTACAGCTTTGCTTCTCTTAGTCTCTGCAAAACTTCCCGGACCAATTTTACGTGCTTTTCCTTATCTTCAGAAATGATCAAGATATCATCAAGGAATATGAACACCCCTCTGTACAATAACGGGTGTAGTATTTCATTTATAAGCTGCATAAAGCAGCCGCTTCCATTTTTTAACCCGAAAGGCAAAATTTCGTATTCAAAATGGCCGAATGCGCAGGAAAATGCGGTTTTCCAAGTATCCTCCGGTTTGATCCTTAATTTATGATACGCTTCAATTAAATCCAGTTTAGTAAATATGCTCCCTTTCTTCAATACGGTAATTAAATCCTTGACTAAGGGCATAGGGTATTTATTGTCCTTGGTAATTGCGTTTAAATTTCGATAATCAATGCACAATCTTAGGGAATTGTCTTTCTTTCTCCTAAATAACACTGGAGCCCCGAGAGGAGAATTAGATGGCTTAATGAAGCCTCGAGCCAGGTTTTTATCAATGTATTTTCTCAATTCCTCCTTCTCTTGCACAGACATGGGATACACTTTTGGTTTTGGTAAGTCTGCTCCTGGGGTTATTTCAATCCCTACTTCTATATTTCTTTTGGGAGGCAATTTACTGGCCTCTTTCTGATTGAAAACATCCGCAAAGTCTCTGTATTCAGGTGGCAATAGCTGTGGGTCTATTTCCCCTGCTTCGTCTTCCTCGTCCTCCTCTTCTGCAATTTTGCTTATCTCCCATTGCATCTGCTGTTCTTTAAATGATAAGCTTTTTCCTCTCCAATCTACTTCAGGATTTGCTTGTTCGAGCCATGGTATCCCCAATATTACATGGTATGTGGCAATAGGGGCTATCACAAAGGATATTCTTCCTCCCCATTTGCCTATTTTGCATGGAACTCCCCGTAATTCCTTTGTAGATACTTCCCCAGCAGCGACTGATCCATCTAGCTGCGAAAATGCAATTGGGGAGTCAAGTGCCATCTGCTGGCATTTCAGCGCTCCTGCTAATTCTGGGGTTATAATGTTCCTAGAACACCCGCAGTCTACAAACGCCTTGCAGGTGGCCCGATTTTCTAGCCCCGAGAGGCAAATTGGTACTACTATCATGCGTTTGTCCCGACTCACCAATCTTTCCGAAGATTCTGGGGCCTGCACCTCCTCCTCCGCACGCCTCCCGGTTGCTGGCTTGGGCTTTGGGGCTTTTGGCGGCTCCCCCTTCCGGGCCCAGCATTCCGCTGCTCGGTGGCCCGTCTTCCCACATACAAAGCATCCCGGTTTAGGTTTGTTGTCGTCTCCTCTGGAGGGAATCCCCGGCCTCCCTCCGGGTCTTTCTTGCTTCCTCGTTTCTCCTCGACCTCTCGCCCCCGGTCTTTGCTGGCCGCTGCTGCTCCTGAAGCGCTTTACTTGTGCCAGGGTAGATTCGACGCGCCCCGCTAGTTGAATCCATCCCTGGAGCGTCTCGGGGTCGTCTCTGTGCGCTGCCCAGCTGAAAACCTCGGGGCGTAGTCCCTCTTTAAATAGTTCCACTTTGGTTACTTCAGACCACTCCGGTACCCTTTCCGCGAGGTGGAGGAATTCCTCTGCGTACTCGGGCACCGTTTTGTCCCTCTGTTTTATTCCTTTCAGCTGGTCTCGAGCCCTCAATTGCTCTAGCCGGTCTCTGAACCGGTTCTCCAGTGCGGCGAGGAAGCGGGGCACTGACCTCAGGCATGGGTCGCGTCTGGCATGCAATTGCACATACCAGCTGGCTGCTCCTCGCTTTAGTGTGTTGCCGATGGCTCGAACCCTGCTTGCTTCGGAGGGAAATGTGTGTGCGTTGTCTTCCATGTATCCTCTAATGCCAATTAGAAAAAAGTTCAGTTCCTCTGATTCCCCTCCGTATTCCAGCTTGAGATCTTCCCTTCTAAGCATCCATTCTGCAGCCCTTTGATATTGTCTGGGCGGCATGGGGAAGGGTTGCATCAGGTTTCCTCGGGTGGCTCCTTGGAACACGCCGCGCCCCACTCCGGTGGTCATTCTGCGCGGCTCCTGGAAGTCTGCTGCCGCTGTTGGCTCTTCCGCCCATCCGCATACTGGCCTAGCTGTAGCCCCCTCATCTCGCCTTTCCTCGTCGTACGGCACATCCTCCTCTTCTTCCTGGACCCCCCGCTCCTCTCCGCCTTCGTCTGCGAATCCACTGGACCCGATCCCTGGCCCCAGTGGCCTTTCCACCCCGACGCCCATTCGGGGGGTTGGGAGCTCTGTTGGAGACGGCGGCCTCAGGGTCCCCAGGGCTCGCTGACGCTCCACTTCTCGCGCCATGCTGTCCCGGAACTGCAGCTCCTGCCAGTATTCCTCATCTCCCTCGTCCCTTGCCGCCACGGGGCTCTGCGTTGACGCCCGCTGGCCCCTCTGGCTCCAATCTCCTTCTTTGCTTGGTTCTCTCTCGGCGCCATATCGGCTGGCCTCCTTCTGGAGATTCTCTTCCAATAATGGCACCAATCTCCCCACGGTTTCCGACAGCCTGGATAAATTAGTTTCCAGGATGGATAACCGCAGGGCCACGGTCTCCGGCATACTTCCTCCAGATCCCCAACTGGTTTCTGCAGCTGCAGAGATGCCTCTTCCGAGCCTGGGAATTCTCTGGGTCACGCCGTTCGGCTTGGGGTACCCCGTAGAGGAAGCTATGGCTTGCAGCGTCTCTTCTCTCTTCGGCCGGGCCCCTTGCAAAGGCCTCTCTGCCTCATTTGGGCTTTGATCTTCTTCCTCGCTCATTATCACTTCACTGCGAATTCCGCAGGAGGGTGAGAAATGGGATTCTCGACTTTAATGTCAGGCTTACTTCAAAGGACCAGTCTGAACGCAGATCAAAGACAGCTGCTCTCAAACACAATCTTTATTGAAGAATACATGACTTTGGAAAAGTCGAGAATGACCTAATGTTTACATACATCTAATTTTATCACTTCTGATTCAACGTAATATCATACGCAAATATCATCATCAAACCCCACCTTCTGGATCACATTTCCACCAAGGTTTCTATCCCCCCCCACACTACAGCAATTATAATTGTTTATACTTTCACCCCTGAGTTCCCAGACTCATTTTATCTTCTCCCGCCAGGTGCTCGCATGTTTATGTTATGAAGTCAGATTCAGGGCTTGGAAATTCAGCCCTGGGATCTGGCTGCATAACACTAAGATCTGTGGATGCTCAAGTCCCATTAATGCAACAGTGGAGTAAAATGCTGTTCTTAATATAAAAATGGAAAATCAAGTTTTATTGGATTATTATATTGGATTATTTTCATGCTGTGAATGGTTGAATCAGTGGATGCAGAAAGGACAAGGAGAACCAACTGTACTTTGAAGGCACCAGATGCTGTCAGATCTTGGATGTTACGAAGGGTCAGGCATGTTTAGTATTTGGAAAAGGGATCACCCAGGAATACCTGATGCTATAGGCGTTATTTCATAGGTTGGCAATAGAAACTAGACTTGTGTATGGATCCATTTTAGCTGTTTTCCTTCAGCTTCTTCGACTTCTCCGGACGGCCGTAATGGCAAGGGCTCAGGCGGCATGTTTTTTTGCCCGAAACAGCCCATGTGGCTTCCGGGTGTGGCTTCTACCCTTCTATTTGGGAGCACGCGGCACATGCTTCCTTAACCCCATTCCCCAAACCCAGATTCCCCTGAAAGGAAGAAAGGAAAGGGTCCCAGGAAGGGTGCTTCCTTAACCCCGTTCCTCAAACCCAGGGTCCCTTGAAAGGAAGAAAGGAAAGGGTTCCAGGAATGGAAAATGGGGCCTTATAAGTTCCCAATTTCCACCAGTGAGACGGATCTTCCTGGATCTTTTGGCTGACTAGCTGAAGACAGATTTTTCCATTAGCCGATTTTCGGGAGGCTTCTGAAAACTGATCTGGGTATCCAACTAAGCTTGGATACCAAAGACGCATTGCCCTCCGGCAGAATTGCACAAGCTTAATAGAAACCACTTTTGACTAGGGAGCCCATGGTGGTGCAGCGGATTACACTGCTGAGCTGTGGAATTTGCTGACCGAAAGATCAGCAGTTTGAATCCAGGGTGCAGGGTGAGCTTCCACTGTTAGCCCCAGCTTCTGCCACCCTAACAGTTTGAAAACATGCAAATGTGAGTAGATCAATAGGTAACGGCACTCCATGCAGTCATGCCGGTCACATGACCTTGGAGGCATCTACGGACAATGCCCGCTCTTCAGCTTAGAAATGGAGATGAGCACCAATCCCCAGAGTCAGACACGACTAGACTTAATGTCAAGGAGAAACCTTTACCTTTTATCCTATTACTATGCCTTGCCTAAGATAATTCAGTGGAAGCCATGGGGTCACAATGACTTAAAAGCACATACCTGCAAAGTGCTGCAATCATGTCATATGAAAGAATGATATGTGGAAGAAAGATACAAGTAGATGTCCTCATGAAAAATCAGTTGCTCAAGAATCTTTTGTCTCTTCCCCTCCTGCAAATGTTCTCAACATGGATCATCAGTTATAATCCACTTATTAGGATCATCCAAATAAACTCTTCCAAGTTAATTCCCACTGACAAACAGATGACGTGCTCTGAATGTGATTTTGACAGGCTAGCTATATTGTTGGAAGTACATGTAATAGTAATATAGTCCTTTCTGGGCTGCTTTACATTGGATTATAGATGAGGCTTTGCATGTTGGCATGCTCTGTTTGTTTGAGGATCTGATGCTTCATTCATATATAATATTTCCAGAGTGACTGAAGGCTTTAAAAGGGTTTTTTTTAAACTAGTATGAGCAGGTGAATCTTTTCACATATTCACACATCACTTAATTTTGTTGATTGTACAAATCAGGAGGAATGATGTAGCTCTTCATATGTTGGTGGACTCAAGCTCCCAGGTTGCAGTGCAACAGTGTTTGGAGATCCACCTGAGTCCAATATACACAGTCTTTCTTTAACGATTGGCAACTTCCCTCATTCATCTTAATTAGTAACTGGTAGAACTGGCACAATATAGAAGTTATTAGACCATTGGACTACAATTCTGGGAGACCAGGGTTCAGATATCAGCTACAAAAACCTATTGGGTGACCCTTGGACAAGTCATACTTTCTCAGCCACAAAGGATGGTAATTGCAAACTTCTTCTGAACAAATCTTACCAAGAAAACTGTGTGTTAGGTTTGACTTAGGGATGCCATAAATTGGAAATGACTTGAAGGCACACAACAACAAACAACAACAACTATCACAACCAAAGAGACTGAAGACCGTGACTTGCACAACGATTTGGTCAGACCCTCAACTCTTGATAGCCTTTTAGTCATGTAGCTTGTTCTAAAAGGACACATTTGTTTTGTGAGTAACAAACACAGAAAGTCTAGTTTTAAAAATCTACAACCTCATGATTAAAACAGTATACCCAGACTTCGGGGGCTTCAAGAAAGCATGAGATACGGATGTACATAGAGTACAAGTGTGGCAAATATTAAATGGAAAACATCAATGAAATATTCCCATATGAGAGAACATGTTTTAAAAATAGTCTATTGCCAATGTTTTTAACTCCACTAAAAATGAAAAAATAAATAAAAAAGGAAAACATTCATTTAACAAATGTAGTAGGGAGTGCAGGTTACTGGGTATGTCCAAGTATTTCTGAATTTTGGAAAAAGATGTCTCTGATCAAAAGTCTAATTACAAACCATGCAATTCCTGTTGACCCAAAATATATAGAGTGTTCCCTCACTACTTTGTGGTTCACTTTTCACGGATTCGCTGTTTTGCCATTTTTCAAAAAACTCTAAAAGACTATTATAAATCATAAAAAATTACAATTTACAGCCTAAGGAAGAGAGGAAGGAGATGCCAAAGGGAGAGAAAAGGAGCCCAAGTGGCAATGAGAGGAGAAGGAGGCAATTTATCAACACATGATTGGTTGATAAAGACTTAAAATAGTGTATAACTACTAAAATAATGTATAAATATTAAAATAAATATAGTACCCCTACTTCGTGGATTTTCACTTATTGCGGCTGGTCCTGGAACCTAACCCCCACGATAAATGAGGGAACACTGTATTTCGACAACGGTGAGTCATTTAATCCCAAAGATCGGGTAACATTTTTTTCTTGATGCAAGTTTGATAATACAGTAGAGTCTTGCTTATTCAACATAAACAGGCCGGCAGAACATTGGATAAGTGAAAATGTTGGATAATAAAGAGTGATTAAGGAAAAGCCTATTAAACATCAAATTATGTAATGATTTTACAAATTAAGCACCAAAACATCATGTTTTACAAAAAGTCTGCCACTTTTTTGGGAGCATGGTTGCACTTATGTTGCTGTTGGGCGTGTTAACCCGTTGTGCATTGCTGCCTAGAAAAACAACTGTGGATACGAGTGGGAGGCAGACTGCGTTGGATAATACAGAATGTTGAATGAGTGAAGATTGGATAAGCGAGACTACTGTAGCTCAGAACTGGGGAAAATGAATCACCTCTCATTGAAACCTGATATAAAAAACTGGGAAATACTACTTATGGAAAAGTTGACATCTGATATACAAGATAATAAAAATGACCAGTCAGAGCTTAACATTTTTTTCCCAATATGGTTTTCTTTTCTTGATTTTTATCAGTGACAGTAGGGAGTTTCTACTTCTTTCATGTTCATGTTTGGACCTATGAAGAAATGCTTTAGTTGAATTGTACATTCATTGTTATTTTCTCATGCCATGGACCAAAGATATATAAACCTCGAAAGCCTTGCAAATGTGCAATGCCTGGTGAGTTTCTTGTTTGTTCTGTTTGAAAAATAGTTATGTCATATGGTTAATGGCTTAACACATTAAAAAAAGATATAGAAATAGATTTCAGTATGCTGCCTAGCTTCGATTCAGTGCACAGCTGTTCAAGATCTTTGTTTGGACAAAGGCTAATGAGAGGTTGTTGAGGCAAATGAAAGGTTGGTGTGTGTGTACACATGCTTTTGGAGCCGAGTCTCCTCTTAGCTAGGAAAGCAAGGCAAAAGGATGCTTCCTCCCAATGAGCACAGTCCTGGACAGATGCATCCTGCAGCTGTGGTCTTCTTTCTCCTCCCTGTTAGACACGCTGTCTATATTTAGTCCATTGTTGGGTTTGTCTCTGATTCCTTGCCAAGCTCCCTACTTTAGCAGAATGCAAATTCAAGACGTGTGAATAACTGTATGTGTGAATAATCATGGCTCACAACAACTTTGGGAAAAGAACAAAGCTCAAGCAGTTGTTGAAGGCTTTCATGGCTGGGATCACACGGTTGTTGTATGTTTTCAGGGCTGTATGGCTATGTTCCAGAAGTATTCTCTCCTGACGTTTCGTCCACATCTATGGCAGGCATCCTCAGAGGTTGTGAGGTATGGAGAAACTAAGTAAGGAAGATTTATATATCTGTGGAAAGTCCTGGGTGAGGGAAGAACTCTTGTCAGTTGGAGGCCAGTGTGAATGTTGGAGTGATTAACTTTTAACTCAGGAAATCCCGTGTTTTAGGTGCTGTGTAGGAGGGCCCTGAGAGAAACTGGGGAGTTCAGTTTGCAATAGTTGCCTCATGCCGTTTTGATGATCAAAAGACTATTATGCATATGGCTTTCCATTTGTTTCCCATACACCCAATCTTGAGGTAGCTGTTCTTATAATTTTTCCTTAAGCAGACTTTAATTTATGGAGGACCTGTGAAAGAGAGACCTGTATGATCCCTGACCATCAACTACTTTGTTTAGGTCTTACAAACTCAGGGCCATGATGTAGGGCAGCCTTCCTCTTTTCCTATGTCATTCTACTTTTTCAAGCTTTTTCATTTCTTCTGAGTCATGTTGTCTTCACAATACATCAATATTAGGAGAATTTTCTTTGTTCGCATTTATGGTATGGTGGAGCTCACATGGTCAGAGCAGCAGGTGTTTCTGATTTGCAGAAATGATGCTGATCTTTTCCCGCTGGCTCCCAGACTGTCCTATTTCCTTTGAGCTTTGTGGTACGGGGAGGGTGTACTTTCCTTGCAACAATATATTGGTGTGAGTTGTTCTTGTAATGCAAAGTATTCTGGAATAGTTTGCTATTGAATGGGTAGTTAAGGTACATTTGCTTTGCAGAGGACATGGCCATGGGCAATTAAGATGGTTTTGTTTTGCAGAAGACTTGAAAGCAGCTGTAAATGGTTTGCTGACACTAAGATAAAGTGTTTTGGGAGGGTGCTGAGAGTTACTTCATTCAGCACTCAATGCTTATGTTCCTTGCTTTAGTATCTGGTAATTGCCACTGGTTTAGTTGGTTTTAAGAACAGATTAGAGGAAAGAACCTGGATCTTGTTGCTTTGTGTCAACTAGAGTGCTGTAGACCTGTTGACTCAGTCATTGAATGGTGAGTCAACACATAGTGGAGTTGCATTGATTCAATGAGTCTGCTTTGTTGCTGTTGTTATTGTGTGCGTTCAAGTCAGATTCCGACTTATGGTGACCCCCTCGATGGATTGTCACCTTGCCGTGGTGAGGGGGCTTGCGTGTTCCGATGAACCTGTGGGCACTGGAGTGATGCACTCCCAGGAGTGGCCGCAGGGGAGGTTCCAGACCAAGCACAATCCGAAGACCCAAAGACCTCAACGGCGGAGCAGGCGGAGGATAACATGGTACATGTTACAACGGCTGTGAAGGCGGAAGAAGGCTGCAACAGACTGAGAAGCCACTGTCGTTGTGTTAACCACACCACTGCTGGAACCTCACTCTGTGAAGACTGTGTGTTGACCGGCCGTGCACCGACCTCCACACATTAAAAAAAATCACGCACAGGCGTCTTCCAACAAAAATAAAAACAAACCTACAAAAGTCCCATGGCGATCAGCGAGTGGCGACGGGGGCAGGACTGTGAAATCTGGAAGCCCCTAGTCACAGACTGGCACATGGGCGGTGGATATGGACTCAGTCGTTCTACCTCAAGGACCGAGGCAGTTGAGTAGTCCGGCAGCTGTATCCATGACTGAGCAGCCCTTTTTAGGATCCGCTCTGCTCACCCCACACGGGGAAGGGGCTAGAAAAGGTGCCCTAAACATAGTCTGCCTCTCCTACCCTGACTGGACTGCCGCGTCCAGAGGGGTCACCACTCTGCGGCCAAAAAAGAAAAATGAACTTTGGAACATGGAACGTACGGACATTGTTAGATAACACTGACAGCGAGCGCCCCGAACGCAGGACTGCTCTCATTGCAAGAGAGCTGGGACGCTTCAAGATCGACATAGCAGCCCTTCAGGAGACCCGGAGAGCAGGAGAGGGGCAGCTGAAGGAAGAAAAGGGAGGCTACACCTTCTTCTGGAAGGGACTACCTGAAGAAGAGCGAAGAAGAATACACGGAGTTGGCTTTGCTATCAGAAACGACCTGGTGAAGCACCTGACTGAAGCACCCACTGGCATCAACGAACGACTTTCAACCCTCCGAATTAACCTTGCCAAAAACCAACAGGCAACCATCATATGCGCCTATGCACCAACTCTAGATGCTGACAAAGACATCAAGGAAAAATTTTACTGTCAGCTGGATACCATCCTATCGGAGATACCTAAGGAGGACAAAATCATCCTCCTGGGGGACTTTAACGCAAGAGTCGGAAGGGACTCTGACCTGTGGCCAGGGATCATAGGAAAAGACGGGGTCGGAAACAGCAACTCGAATGGCATCTTGCTTCTCACCAAATGCGGAGAGCACAACCTTGTCATCACCAACACGCTCTTCCGCCAGAAAAACAAGCTCAAGACATCATGGAAGCACCCTCGGTCAAAGCATTGGCACCTCCTGGACTATGTTATCACACGTGCCAGAGACCGCCGCGATGTGCTTCTCACAAGAGCCATGACAGGTACTGATGACTGCTGGACAGACCACAGGCTAATCCGATCCACGATGGCTATCAAGATCGTCCCCAAACGCAGACTCCAAGGAAGAAAAACAAGGCGAAAAATGAACACCCAAGCCCTTCAGGAGCCCTCCAAACGAGCCCTTCTCCAAACAACACTCAAAGATCATCTACCCACAGAACACCCCGAAAATGTTGAGGAACATTGGAACAAACTGAAGACCTCCATCATCACAGCCTGCGAAGAAAGCATTGGATACCTAACTAAGAAACATCAAGACTGGTTTGATGATAACGACAAAGAGATCCAACAGCTGATTGATAACAAAAGGAAAGCCTTCCAAACATGGCAGAGAGACACCAACTGTGCTGCCAAGAAAAAGATCTATGCCAGTGCAAAAGCTGAGGTCCAAAGAAGGACCAGAGAACTCAAGAACATCTGGTGGACAAAGAAGGCTGAAGAAATCCAACACCTTGCAGATACCCATGACGCTCAGGGATTTTTCAAAGCCACAAAGATCATTTATGGACCAAGAAACCATGGCATACAGCCCCTACGCTCATCAGATGGAACCAAAATTCTGAAGGACAAAACATCAATTGCACTACGTTGGAAAGAGCACTACCAGAACCTGCTGAATCGCAGCTCCAATGTGGCCGAAGAGACCCTCTCACAAATCCCGCAACAACAAACCAGGGATGAGCTTGCAGCACTGCCTAGTTTGGAAGAAGTCAGCAATGCCATCAGCCAACAAAAAAACAACAAAGCTAGCGGACCTGATGGGATTCCCGCTGAAATCTTCAAAGAGGGTGGACCTGAGCTGATGCAACAACTCCACCAGCTCATTGAAAAGGTGTGGATGACCGAGAAAATCCCAGCAGACTTCAAGGATGCCACCATCATCACCCTTTTCAAGAAAGGGGACAGAACAGACTGCGGGAACTATCGTGGTATCTCCCTTCTAACCTCCGCCGGGAAAATCCTCGCAAGAATCCTTGCAAACCGCCTTCTCCCTGTCTCAGAAGACACCCTCCCAGAATCCCAGAATGGCTTCCGCCCCTCCAGAGGAACAGTGGACATGATCTTCACTGCTCGACAGCTCCAAGAAAAATGCAGGGAACAAAACCAACCTCTGTACATGGCATTCATTGACCTTGCAAAGGCATTCGACACAGTGAATCGCAGCGCTCTCTGGACCATCCTCCAAAAAATCGGGTGCCCTGACAAATTTGTGAACATCCTGCGGCTCCTCCATGATGACATGATGGCAACAGTCTTGGACAGCAACGGCTCCCAAAGTGACCCATTTAAGGTTGAATCAGGTGTCAAGCAGGGATGTGTTATTGCCCCCACCTTATTCTCCATCTTCATCGCTATGATACTTCACCTTGTTGATGGGAAGCTTCCCACCGGAGTGGAAATCATCTATCGGACAGATGGCAAGCTATTTAACCTCAGCAGACTGAGAGCCAAAACCAAGGTCACCACAACATCTGTTATAGAACTCCAATATGCTGATGACAACGTAGTCTGTGCGCGTTCAGAAGAAGACCTACAAGCCACTCTAAACACCTTCGCAGAAGCATACGAGAAGCTCGGCCTCTCACTGAACATCGAGAAAACCAAAGTGCTCTTCCAACAGGCACCAGCTAATCCCTCTGCAAAGCCAGGAATACAGCTTAACGGTGCAACATTAGAAAATGTTGACCATTTCCGCTACCTTGGTAGCCACCTCTCCACAAAAGTCAACATCGACACTGAAATACAACACCGCCTGAGCTCTGCGAGTGCAGCATTTTTCCGTATGAAGCAGAGAGTGTTCGATGACCGGGACATCCGTAGAGAGACCAAGGTGCTTGTTTATAAAGCCATTGTCCTCCCAACCCTGCTCTATGCCTGCGAAACGTGGACTGTGTACAGACGTCACACCAAACTCCTGGAGCGTTTCCATCAGCGTTGTCTCAGGAAAATCCTGCAAATCTCTTGGGAAGACAGGCGGACAAATGTCAGCGTGCTTGAGGAAGCAAAGACCACCAGCATTGAAGCGATGCTCTTACGCCATCAACTCCGTTGGACTGGCCACGTTGTCCGAATGCCCGATCACCGTCTCCCAAAGCAGCTCCTCTACTCTGAACTCAAGAATGGGAAACGGAATGTTGGAGGGCAGGAAAAGAGATTTAAAGATGGGCTCAAAGCCAACCTTAAAAACTGTGGCATAGACACTGAGAACTGGGAAGCCCTGGCCCTTGAGCGCTCTAATTGGAGGTCAGCTGTGACCAGCAGTGCTGCGGAGTTTGAAGAGGCACGAACGGAGGGCTTAAGGGAGAAACGTGCCAAGAGGAAGGAGCGTCAAGCTAACCCCGACCGGGACCGCCTTCCACCTGGAAACCGATGTCCTCACTGCGGGAGAATATGCGGGTCAAGAATCAGTCTCTTCAGTCACCTAAGAACACACGCCCAAGATACCAAGGTTGGAAGACCATCGTCCTCGAACGACGAGGGATCGCCTAAGTAAGTAAGACCCTGTCACAATTTTTTGAGCATGACTTCTTCAGAAGAAGCTTGCCTTCGCCTTCCTATGAAAATGTGTGACTGGCCCAAGGTCACCAGTAGCTTTCCATGCATGAGTGGTGATATGAATCCTAATCTCCAGAATTGTAATCCAGTGCTAAAATCACTATACCACAATGACTCTCTCAGGTCTGCTCTAGTTGAGAGAAATAACACGATTATGATCTAGACCTCCCCATGATATTTAATGGTTAACAAACGAACCTCTGTATCAGTACACTGAGAAGCTAGAAAGATATAGCGAAAGTTGAGTGTCAGTGCCTTTCCTCAAACCCTATGTAAGTTATCAGCTGATGAGATTTATCAAAATGTAAAGTATAAAGAAGAGCTGCGCACATGAATCCTAAGCATGTTATGGCATCCCTGTTGTCTCCAATACTAGTCATGCATTTTATTGCTATTCATATTCTTGAACAGGTAAATGAGTAAATTCAGCAAATCTCATAACAAGAAATTCTTTGAAAACTCAGCAGTTTCCAAGAAGTATTCACATTTCAAAATTTATTCTGCACACACAAAATGTTACATGTGGGTTTGATCTGAAAACAGCATTAATATTCTGTACAGAATAAAATGCACAGGAAATTGTTGTTTTCGGTCCAAAGCAACCACATGTAATTCTGCATAGAATATATCTTGCCATACTGTAATCTGCTCTGAGTCCCCTTTGGGGTGAGAGAGAGTGGAATATAAATATAGTAAATAAATAAACAAAATAAACAAACTATGACAATTCTTATCAGCCCAGATTTATTCTTGGCATAATTTTTCAACAGTTGAGAATGATTTTAAATCTTCCTTCCAGCCCTACCCCATACTCCCTGCTCCGATGTGGAACGCCTGAAGAGGCGAGCTTGCTGGATCTACATAGGAAGATGGAATTCTAATTGTGTTTTTTTGAAATACTACGGATCTTTCAATTGCTGAAGTGCTGTTTTTGTGTGTGATAGGAATATCTGAATGCATCCCATCAGCAACAATACTTTTAAAAATGTCATAGAGTGATGTAGAGGGTGTTTTGAATGGATTGGGAGGAGCCAGCCTTCTATGGTGTGATGAATCAAAATGCAGTATTGTCAAATCATAAGAATCTTAATAATTAGGAGTAATGAGGAGAATATGCATCTTGTCTCAATACGGTATTCATCCAGTCCTAAAAAAATATGGGATGCATACTGATATAAATGGATTATATCCTAAAGTGATAAGCTCCATGGATGTAGAACAAGTTAGTATGCAGAACAGAGTGGGCATAATGTGGCCTCTTGGTTACATTTTGGCATTTCTGGACCATTTTAGTCCAGGGAGTGGCTTTTAAAATTAATCAGGAAGTGCACTATGACTTCTGTTTACTTCCTATTGATAAAAACCTTTATTTAAATGGTCTAGGAGCCCTAAAATATGGAAAAATGTCTCCATGTTCCTGAGAAGTTGGGGAAGTGGGCTTTGGGGTAAAATGTTTTGCTTTTGCTGGACTGTATATGAAGAGTGCAGATCGCCAATGTCTTCTGGGAGGTGAATGTGGCTTTCTAACCTCCAACAATATCCTACCCTTAATGTAGAGCATGTTTCCATACCCTCTTATACATGGATAATGCAGTGGAACGGGGACTCAGCTGGGTCATGAAGCTGGAGTGTTTGTGTGTGTGCAAATTTGCTCTCTTCTTCCGAAAATGTTACTTATGTGAGAAGTATTACACCTAAATAACATGAGGCTAGAGCTAGCAGGTCAGATCCACTATGCCTTTTGAAAGTTGTGCAATGAATCTGAACAGAGGTAAACCTCCTCATTATGTGCTACTTGGGCACTGCTGGTAAATTCAGAAAAAGAGTAAGATGATAACTGTTACTTCAAGGCAGGGTTTTTGGAGTTGAAAGAGTGTGGCTCACTGAAGATCACTCAATGGATGTTTGTGGCTATGTGAAGTTTTTAATCTTGGTCTTCAGAGTTGTAGTCCACACTCAAACACTACCCCATGCTGGCTCTCAAGATGGAAACATCAAGTCATTTTTATTTGCCTGTTACTCTGCGGTCCAAATCTCGGTATCTGCAGCATGGGTTTCACTATTCGCTGGCTGGATCTCACAGCTGACAATTATGGATACCATCTAATGAAATTGAGCAATTCAAGGCAGTGAGATCTGGACCGCGGATAGCGAAACCCATGTCGCAGATACCAAGACTTGTTGAGTGGGTTGCTTGCACCAGCTACAGGCCACCTATGGATCCGTGCCTGGCAAGACAAAGAAGCTATAACTCAATGTTTCCCAATCAAGAAGTCTCACCAGTTGAAGAAGATTTGTGGCTTGATCTCAAAAAGTCTTTATATAAAACACAAAACATGACATTATACACACAAGGGGGTCCACAGATACCGGGGGCTCCCAAATGCGGTAACCGGAGTACCCACAATGGCGAGGATTGGAAAAGGGTTTAGTTGAGGTGCAGGGAGGCTATCTTAAGAGGGAAAGAGGAAAAGGAGCCCCGCTCCAAGGGCTGCAGGAGCTATGGGGCCATGTGGTTAGGGGCTGGCTGCAATAGGCAAAAGGGAGAGAGAAAAACACAGGAGGCAAAGAAGATACAAATAATCAAGTTGAGAGGATAATGCACTGCAGCGCACATTTATTAAAGGGTTATCTAGACACATAACAAAAGTGAAAAATATGTATGTGTGTATCCGCAAACTACTATAGTTCCCACTGAGCGGGAGACACCAATGGCCCTCCCTCCACTGACATGCAGGTGATAGTGAGCATCATGAACACATCACCCAAACCCTGCCAGTGCCCTCCTCAAACACCATTTTGCCCCCCTCCCAAATGAAGGCTTTCACTGGGGGGGGGGGGCATTTTCATCCTAGATGTTGTTTTTCCTCCAGAATGGACATCCCAGGGTTCCTTAATTTGCAAGTCCCCTGCTCACTGTGTCTAAATTAACCCTTTCCTACCCTTTCCTATGGCATACAGTTAATGCTTGACATCATTATGAACAGGTAGATTTTGCTTTAGTATTTCATGGATAGAATCTCTTCTTTTAAGAAGACATTTCTACCTGTAAATTAATTGTAATTTTGATCTTGTGTTTAGTGGTGAGGAATATTTCACAGTCTTAAACTTGCTGCCGGTTTTTGGGTGTGTGTATATGAGTGAATAGGAGCCCTAGTGGCGAAGTGTGTTAAAGCACTGAGCTGCTGAACTCGCAGACCGAAAGGTCGCAGGTTCAAATCCCGGAAGCGGAGTGAGTGCCAACTGTTAGCTCCAGCTTCTGCCAACCTAGCAGTTCGAAAACATACCAATGTGAGTAGATCAATAGGTACCACTCCGGTGGGAAGGTAACAGCGCTCCATGTAGTCATGCCAGCCACATGACCTCGGAGGTGTCTACGGACAACGCCGGTTCTTCGGCTTAGAAATGGAGATGAGCACCAACCCCCAGAGTCAGACATGATTGGACTTAATGTCAGGGGAAACCTTTACCTTATATGAGTGAATATTTCTGAGTAAACAAGTGCTTAGCAGTGTAGATCCCTGGGGCACACACCGTAATATTTTCAAACATACCTGTGTAATCTATAGCCATGTGATTTAACCCTCTGAAGCAAATGTCAGCTGTAAATTAATGAACTGGCAACTTACACAAAAAAGTCGATGCAGCTTCTATGTGAATTAGGTGGTTCTAATTACTGAGTAAGCTATATAAAATACGCATCTTTCTCTGATAGGGCTTAGGTCACATGTAACGTTTCCTCTAGTTAATTTCGAAGGCAATTTGAGTACTTAATGGATTTGGGAGGAAAACCCAAACAGGACTGCTTTCTTAGAGAATGAAAGGCAACTGCTGATACAGCAGTTGTGGTTGCAGCTGATACTTTGCAATCTGAGAACCCTTTTCTAAAAATATTTAGAGCAGAGAACAAGAAGAAAGGGAGAAAATGACAGATAGTTTGTAAAAAGAAGGCAGATGGCTGTTGCTAGAGACTTTTTTTTGAGGAGGAACAAAACGGCTTTTCTTAAAAGAAATGCTATGTTTATTCACTCAGTTGTCAATCTTTTATCATCCGGCTCAATTGTACTTCACTCATTTGCTTCTTCTTGCCTGTACACCAATTTTATCCTTTTTGTGTGTTTTTCGTCAGATTCCCTGCATAACTGTTGAGGAACTGTTTGCTTCCCTCTTACAGGTTTGAAGGATAGTAGAAAAGTAAGCAAATATGTGGACTAAAATCTCAGAGGTCAGAGATCTGGCTTTTCAAAAATTCTACTGAATATGATATAACTGGTATATAGTATACCAAATACCAGTTATGGAAGAACACACTGATATTGTAAAAATATGACTTTGTGGCTGTGTGACTTCAAGTAATTTCTGACTTACAGTAACACAAAGGTGAACTTACAATGAGATTTTCTTCAAAGCCTTTGCCTTTGGAAGCTGAGAGAGTGTGACTTGCCCAAGGTTACCCAGTAGGTTTCCATGGCTAATTGGAGACTGAAACCCTGGTCTCCAGATCAGTAGTCTAAAGCAGAAACCAGTATACCATGCTGGCTCTCTTTTAGTTTTTATATTGCTTCTTTTTGAAAGGATTCTTTATCAGAGTTTGACAACATTCTTTGTGTTGTCAAAGGCTTTCATGGCCGGAATCACTGGGTTGCTGTGAGTTTTTTGGGCTGTATGGCCATGTTCCAGTAGCATTATCTCCTGACGTTTCAATTGCATCTGTGGCAAGCATCCTCAGAGGTTTGTTCAGAGGTCTGTTGGAAATGAGGCAAGTGGAGTGCATATATATATCTGTGGAACATCCAGGGTGGGAGAAAAAACCCTGTTTGAAGCAAGCGTAAATGTTGCAATTACCAAGCTTGATTAGCATTGCATAGCTGTGCAGCTGCAAAGTCAGTTAGTGAGGGTGTTTGCATAGAGGTAGCCTGGCTCTTGTTGCCTAGAGGCATCCTTTGTTTGGGAGGTGTTAACTGGCACTTGATTGTTTTCTGTCTGGAATTCCCTGTTTCTGGGTGCTATTTTTTATTTACTGTCTTGATTCCAGTGCTTTTTAAATACTGGTAACCAGATTTTGTTCATGTTCATGGTTTCTTCTTTCTGTTGAAATTATCCACATGCTTGTGGGTTTCAATGGCTTCCCTTTGTAGTCTGACATTATGGTTGTCAGAGTGGTCCAGCATTTCTGTGAGAACACACCCTGGACCTTACACACACACACACACCCCACTTGCCTCATTTCCAGCAGACCTCTGAACAAACCTCTGAGGATGCTTGCTACAGATGCAGGTGAAACATCAGGAGATGTATGGAACATGGCCATACAGCCAGAAAAGCTCACAGCAACCCAACACTCTTTACCTTTGTAAGAAGCAAAGAGTTAAAATCTGAAGGGTTTAGAAGTTTCTTGTGCTGTGTTTTGGGGAAAATAAAACATATTTATTTCAGGTACCAAAAGTGGGCCTCATGAGACCCTTAGAGTTTGCTAGACTCCCAGCATTGTCACCATTATGAATACTGTTTGGTGTTGCTGGGATTTGCAGTCCAGTAGAATTTAGAGATGTGTATGATCCCTGTTCCATGCCAGGCTAATTGTGTACAGTCTTCCTTTTCTTTCCCCCCTTTTTCATGCAAAATAGGGTTGCCAGTGTTTTATTGGCCCTGCTCCATTTTTTGAAAACAGCTCTCTGGGAAGCAAAAAATGGGCCCCTGGGTGATGCTTAGTTGATGGGTCCTGTTTGGCTAGGTGGGTTACATGCCTGCCTGGCATTTACTATTTCTAAAGCACTGCAAAGCAAAGAACAAAAACTGGGGTTATTATTTCCTCCTCCCCAATCTGATTCCTTTTGTCGCCTGAAGTGTGTGTGTGTGTGTGTGTAGTGCTTGTCCCTTTCAAATGGAAACTTGGGAATAGCTGTCCCTTCTCCCATACAAATGTAAATTGATTCATTCTTTTTCCCTTGCTAGAGGACTGTGGGGGCATGCTCTGTGTGCCAATTTGCCATCTGGATCCAGATCTTGGTGCATACTTGTCGCTTATCATGTTGGATGGGCTATGCAGATGCTCCCCTCGAAGACGGGGCATATATAGCAAACCAGCCTTGCTAAATGTTATTCCCGCCTGACCACTGATGTTTCTAATAGCTGATAATTGCTTCTCAATTTCTTGGTGATAATGTGAGAGCCACAGGCTTTTGCTTTCAGCTTCCAAACTGCTTATTTATGGATTTCAACACAATCAAATTGTGCAAAACTGTAGTGCCTCCCTAATTGTTATAGACATTGCTGTTTGATATTTACTTATTTACTGAGAGCATTATTCCATCAACTGTAATTTAGAAAAGCTATGTGCCTAGTAAATGTTCAGTAGTATTAGAATAAAAACAAATACTATTTAATGTGTTGTCCAAGGCTTTCATGGCCAGAATCACTGGGTTGCTGTGAGTTTTGTGAGTTATATGGCCATTTTCTAGTTACATTCTTTCCTGATGTTTTGCCTGCATCTGTGGCAAGCATTCTTAGAGTTTTGTTTAGAGGTCTGTTGAAAATGACACAAGCGAAGTATGTGTGTGTGTGTGTGTGTGTGTGTCTGTGTGTGTGTGGATTTATATATACACACACACACATCTATGGACTGTCCAGGGCAGGGGAAAGAACCCTTGTCTGTTTGAAGCAAATGTAAATGTTGCAGTTGGCAGGCTTGATCAGCATTAAGTAGCCTTGCAGCTGCAAAGTCTATCAGTGCTGGATTGCTGTGAGTTTTTTGGGCTGTATGGCCCTGTTCCAGAAGCATTCTCTCCTGATGTTTTGCCCACATTTATGTCAGGCATCCTCAGTGGTTGTGAAGAATCATTCTTGTTGCCTGGAGGCAACCTTTGTTTGGGAAATGTTAACTGGCACTTGATTGTTTGCTGTCTGGAATCCCCCTGTTGCTGAGTGGTGTTCTTTATTTACTGTCTTGAGAATCTATAACTTCTGTATGTGAAGAGGATACGGTCTGTGTAAAGCTGAGAATTAGTTAATAGACAACTTCAATTACCCTTTAACTACAACTTTTCCTGAATAGGAATGATCAAGCCACAGTAATTCATATACCGGTCACTTCCGTGTTTCTAAGGAGTTCTCTCCTGTGCTTTGGGGGTGTAAATCAGGCCAATGGATAGTGGACCTGATCATGATTTCAAAGCTTCGAAGAGCAACTGTGATAAGACTCACAGACATTTTCCACTCCTGCAGTCATACAGTAGGCAACAATTGCATATATTTGACTAAACACCATGTGATGCAGAAATTATTATTATTGTATTGTCGGTGGCTTTAACAGCTGGAATCACTGGAGTGTTGTGTGGTTTCCAGGCTTTTATGGCCATATTCTACCAACATTTTCTCCTAACGTTTCACCTTCATCTGTGTCTGGTATCTTTAGATAATCTGATGGTAGTAAAGCAAGTGGAATGAGATATATACATATCTGCAGGAGTGGTATCCATAGTTTCACTTATCCACATTGTACAAAATATGGCCTTAAGCATTTTCTGGGTCCTCTAGTGCAATTCTGATAGTCTTGGTTTAGAAGTCCTTCATTTCAATAGGGTTTGCTATTATCTGTGGTTTCATGTATCCACTTGAAGTCAACAGATACGGCATTTGTTTTGAAGTACTGAGTGATTTTAGAATAAATTGAGAATTTATAGTGCACGTTCCTCTGAAAAAAGGCAAGCAAACATGTTGAGATTTAATAGTTAAAAGGAAGTAGGAACAAAGTGAACGTGGGTATGATGATAAGGACAATGCCTAGTTCGTTTCCCCTTTTTAAAGTGCTGAATTATGTTGGAAACTAATATACACTGATCTTTGCCTTTTTAAACATGAGAAGTAAATCGTACAGTCCTTCAAGTATGCAGAATGATTTTTTTTAAAAGCAGGAAACTGACACTCCTCCTTTTCTTATAGCATCTGGCATTAGCTTTTTTTAGAATTTGAGGCTTTGGTGGTTGAGAATCTTCCTTGCCTTTAAAAGGCTATTTTCCCATATTTATGAGGCACATTCTCATATCATAATACTTTCCTATTCATATTCTTAGCCAAATCTGGATGGTAGTTGTCAATCAACTGTTATAGTTTACTTATAAAAAATTATGCATATCCTTTAACATTTTCATAAATGAAAATCAAGCAATTCAAAATATTATTAATGAGGAAGAACATACAAGAAATGAATTCAGTTCTGCCCACTTCTCTATGGACAGCCAAGATTTTGCCCCCTCCTCTCATCCCAGTCTAGTTAAATGAGTTGGCAGAAAATGAAGTAAGCTGCGTACAAAGGAGAAACTATGGGGATATTTTTAAAACCTCGGAAAAAGTGAGACAATAAAAAATTAATTGGGATTGTTCCTAGTGAGCCAGCTACAGGTTATGTGCTTCTCACTCATCCTCTGATAAATTGTTACTGTAATATATAGTAAAGGTAAAGGTTTTCCCCTGACATTAAGTCTAGTCGTGTCCGACTCTGGCGGTTGGTGCTTACCTCCATTTCTAAGCCGAAGAGCCAGCGTTGTCCATAGACACTTCAAAGGTCATGTGGCTGGCATGACTGTATAAAGTGCCGTTACCTTCCCGCCAGAGCGGTACCTATTGATCTACTCACATTTGCATGTTTTTGAACTGCCAGGTAATACACACACCTGACCTATATATGTATAGGTCAGGAGTATCAAATTCATTTTCATTGATGGCTACATCAGCCTTATGGTTGCCTTCAAAGGGCCGTTGAATCCATGGATGGAGAATCCATGGACACAGAGTGCCAATTATAAGGTTTTTACATAGTGGTTGGCACTTTTTAGTTTTTACCCAGTTTGGGTCTTCAGATGTTATTGAATGACAACTCCCATCCCTTTTGATTATTCACAATGCATACTGGGGATAATGAGAATTGCAATCCAAGAACACCTCTGGCTCTCAGGTTGGCGAAAGATTAAAGGACATTTTAGAGTCAGACTTCATATCACAAGTCTTGTATCTAAATTCAAACTCCACTATCCTGACTAGACAGAACAAAATGCAGCCTCCCAAATGTTACTGTATCACAACTCCCACCAGCTCTAATGATGTGGAATAGAGATGTTGTAGCCCAGCATCTTGGGGTCACATAAAATGACATAGTGAGCCAGGCCTGGCCCATGGGCCTTGAGTTTGGCACATGTGATCACTCCTGTTAGAAGATTATTGTCTTCCAAGGATAGAGTTTTGGCAGTGGATCCATAAGTGTCTGTAGAGACCTATTCTGGATCCACGTGGTGTTTTGCAGTATCACTGCAGTAATCTCACTTGCATAATACCACTTTGTTAACTTGGATTGTTCTAAGACATTACATTTCTGAGTCATTTCTGCACTTCGGCTTGACCTTCTATGACTGCAACTGAAATGGTTATATCTCAATGTGTTGTTGAAGGCTTTCATGGCCGGAATCACTGGGTTGCTGTGAGTTTTCTGGGCTGTATGGTCATGTTCCAGAAGCATTCTGGAACATGGCCATACATCCTGGAAAACTCATAGCAACCCGGTTAAGTCTCACACCAATGTTGTAAAGTAGATTTCTCACCAAAAACATTTCTTCCACAGACACAAAGGCACCAAAGTAGACTGATTTTACTGTTGTGTAAAATCATCAGTTGTGGAACAAATCCTCCAGTTAAGTTTTCCTGTAAATATTTGTGATATGATCTATTCTATAAATATGTTCAGTTTTTTTTAAAAAAAAGACACACACAATTGTAAGGGATTATTTTTTCTGTAAATCCTCTTGAATGTTAGTGCCTCTACCATTAATCTTACTCATATTGTACTTGTTAGTGTTTCCTATCTCCTTTCCATCAGTTAATGGCCTTTTTTATTTACTTTGGCTAGGGTGAGTGAGATGTTTGCCTGCAATTCTCTGACAGTGGCAGTCTGCATATTGTCCTAAATGAATCGAGTGATGTAACATGCCTTTGGCTGCAGCCAGTTTAGGGGATGGAAAAAGGATGTTTTTCCCTTTGTTTGTCTGTCTTGATCCAGACCACATTAATTCAGAAGCCTTATGAATTAATGCATTGCTGTACGGTGGATTGGAAGAAGTTCTGCTGTAGATCTGGTCAATGGAAATCTGCTATATTGATGCAAGGCTGTCTATAAAAACCAATCCGAACCATCATCTCAGATTGTAGTTGTAGACATAAAATGTACTGACTTTCTCCCTACAAGAGGTAGCCAGTAAAATGGGTTCTGATGGGGAATGCCTGCACAATAATGATGTGATGTCACATCACACATTTTGTATTGCTAGCGTGACCTAGCATATTTTGGAATATGGTGTCTTTTTATAATAGTTTTGTATCTCATTTGTTCACTACTTGTGGATGAAATGTGAAGCTGGAGAGAGACTAAGAATCTGTGAAATGCTAGGAATCCAGATCTAGAGCTACCCTGTTTCTCCAAAAATAAGACCTCTCCTGAAAATAAGACCTAGTAGAGGTATTGCTGAATTGCTAAATATAAGACCTCCTCCAAAAGTAAGACCTAGGAAAGTTTTTGTTTGGAAGCATGCCCACCAAACAGAACACCAAAGCATGTACGATTGGTAAATGTATGTACCATAGATTGTTGTACATGGAAATAATTGTAGTAACAAGAAATTCTTGATAGGATTCATAATTTGTCTGGTTATGCCGGTTTGTGACGACAACTTTGTTTGAACTTTGGTGCTGGAGAAAAATCCTGAGAGTGCCTTGGACCTCAAGAAGATCCAACCAGTCCATCCTCCAGGAAATAATGCCCGGCTGCTCACTGGAGGGAAGGATATTAGAGGCAAAGATGAAGTATTTTGGCCACATCATGAGAAGACAGGAAAGCTTGGAAAAGATCATGATGCTGGAGAAAATGGAAGGAAAAAGGAAGAAAGGCCCGACCAAGGGCAAGATGGATGGATGGATGGTATCCTTTAAGTGACTGGCTTGACCTTGAAGGAGCTGGGGACAGTGACAGCTGACAGGGAGCTCTGGGTGGACTGGTCCATGAGGTCACAAAGAGTCGGAAACGACTGTGTGATTGAAGAAGAAGATGACAACTATACAGTATATAACAAATATTCATTTTTTGTTCAACAATAAATGTGAATTCTTCATGGAAAAATAAGACATCCCCTGAAAATAAGACCTAGCACATCTTTGGGAGCAAAAATTAATATAAGACACTGTCTTATTGTTGGGGATACACGGTAGTGGTAAAAAGAGCGAGACTGAGGATCTAAGAGACTAATGAGAAAGGTGATTGGCAACAAAAGGGTTATGTGTTGTAGAAGGCTTTCATGGCCAAAATCACTGGGTTGTTGTAAGTTTTCTGGGCTGTATGGCCATGTTCCAGAAACATTCTCTCCTTACGTTTTGCCCACATCTATAACAGGCATCCTCAGAGGTTGTATATCGGAAACTAAGCAAGGGAGGTGTAAGTAGTTCTTTCTCCCACCCTGGACCTTCCACAGATACTTAAACTTCTCTTGCTTAGTTTCCAGTATATCTCACAACCTTTAAGGATGCCTGCCATAGATGTGGGTGAAACGTCAGGAGAGAATGCTTCTGGAAAATGGCCATACAGCCCGGAAAACTCACAACAACCCAAAAGGGTTATGCTTTTGGAGGTTTTGGATTCCTAGATAAGGCAGGTTTATCCCTTTGGAGTGTTGAGATGGTGATACAGGTTTCTTCTTCATTGTATTCTTCTGCCTTTGGGTAAGGTGATTCTGCTGTCTATGTTGATGAAAGGCTTAATTGTTTGTAACACTTCCATACTTTGAATGAAAGCCCTCCCATTTAGGTCTCCATCTTCGTCAATGAAATCTCCTTTTTCTTCATTTAATGGATATTTTACCTTTGTCCCAATGTGGGATCCAAAGTGCTTTGTCCAGGCTAGTCAAAGTGAGGGTTGTGGATGGAAGGGAGTAGGAGTGGGAAAGGAGAGAGTCAGATGCAGAGCTATTGTTTCCAGCAATAGACATATACCTTTCTCCTAGCACGCAAAGAGAACATTGTTTGGGATAGGGAAGCATGTGGGAAAAATCCGGTTTCTACTAGGTAATTGTTTCTTAGCATAAGGTTAAAAAGACACGCACAACAGGATGGAAGCAGTGAAATTTCCTACTGTGAGCAGTTCCATGTGATAGTATTTAGGACTTGCAGCTGCAAACATCAGTCTTTGCTGCTTAGAAGGCAGCCAGCTGCTCTGAACAGCCGGAAACTGTCACTTTGAGCATGTTGTTCTTGGGAACTAAGAGAGCTGCAAGGAAATGTTGCTTCCACACTCTTGTTGCCAGTATTGGGAATGAAAGAAAATTGATCAAAATAAAGCAGTTAAATTTTTACTTAAACGTGAGCAGCAGGGAAAAATAATTTGGCCACACTCTACAACAACCACAACAACAACTTCTTTATTTTTCCATCCCGGCTCCATCTCCCCGGAGGGACTTGGGGCAGCTAACACTGGGTAAAGCCCGAGGACAATAACACAGAGTACAACAAATAAAATAGCATCTTCAGATAAGTAAAACACAATAAAATCAGACATCAATACAAATGCAATATGACAGCAAAACCAATTTAACAAGAGTGGCCTTTCAATATGTGCCCATCTCTGCTCGCATATATGTGTTGCATAACTCCTGACTTCTAGGAATAAACAATCTGCGCTTCTTATTCCTAAAGTTGCCTTTCTCCTTTGTCGAGGGATACCATTCTCATGGTGACAAATTCTAGAAAAACCCACTTTCACTACTCTTTGTCACACACATCTCCCCAGATGGGAAGATTCAACTTTTGTCATTTGATGAATGCATTTACAAAGTGGCAACTCAACTTAATTGCAGTGTACGCATAAGTGTTTGATAATAGAAGCCTGTGCCATCCTGTTGAAAGGTAAAAAAAGAAATTGCACCCATGTGCCTCCACCTATTCAGAAATCTGTGGGAAGCAGTACAATTATCTTTTTGTCAGATGTGAGGTTGTTGTAAATGGCCAATTTTATCAGCTAGTCACATGCATGCTATCATTTATTGAATGGCAGCCTGAATCCATCTGTTAAGACTATATTGCATGTGTTTCATGTGTGGGAAGTAACAGGCAAAGTGCGTATGTGGGGGTGCTCTGAATCTTTTGAAAAATGATTGGTGGGGAGAGAAAAGGAAGAATCAAAGAAATTCTACTGAGAAAGATAAAAGCCAGCTTGTTTTAACTGGTGTATTTAACAGTCTTGTCTTGTAGTGAACACAGAGAAGTTAGAGATGAGGGTGCTCAACTATTTTTATGATTGTTTCGTATAGGGAAAATTTGCTGTTGTGTTTCCAGAAGCCCTAACAGAGTATTCCCCACATAAATCTTTAGGCTTCATTCCTTCCCTTTTCTCTAAACCTTGTTTAGAAGGATGGGAAACTGTTTTGAGAAAGGGACTGCATTCCCCCAACAGACCTGCATAAAGACAGATGGCATCAGGGGGTATGGCCACATAAAGTGATATTCCTGGATTTTCTAGCCAAGGCACCATCTGAAGACCTAACTATTTCACCCTTTTCTCATCCACAGACAACACTTTGGGAGCTAGTTGAGTCCAAAGGCTGAAACCCAGCTATCTCTTAAGATGTCAGCAGAGTGCACTGAGCTTCAGTCCCTTCTTATGTTTCCTGTCCAGTAAATGTGGGGAAGAAGCAAAATGCACTTATCTGATGGTTTGGGAACTAGCTGAGTCCTGAGGCACTGGCTAAATGTGCCTGGCTTTGTCTTCTGTGTGCAGCAAAACAAAGAGAGAAGTGAAACACATGAACACATGAATGCAGCTTAATGCATGGCCTTGAGGCCATGTTTCAGTATCTTGTTTCTTTTTGTTTGGAGGGGAGGAAGGTCTTTGGAGGTGAAGTGGATAGGGTGAACCAAGGAATCGGCAAGGAACAAATTGGGGACCCCAGTTGGCCATATTAAAGCTGTGTCCCAAGGTTTTTCCTCTGTGCTGCTTCATATCATGAAAGAAGAGGAAGATGAAGTCACTGAGAATGCAAGGTCTCATTTTAGGAATAGTTACTTTCCCGAATTTTTTGGGCAAATTTCTTTGTAAAAAGATTATCATCGCAGAGTATCAAACCTAACAAATTAGTTGGTCCGAAAAGCAAGTTGCTGTCATATTTTTGTTTATGTGTTCAGTCGCTTCTGACTCTTTGTGACCTCATCGACCAGCCCACACCAGAGCTCCCTGTTAGCTGTCGCAACCCCCAGCTCCTTCAAAGTCAAACCAGTCACTTCAAGGATACCATCCATCCATCTTGCCCTTGGTCAGCCCCAATTCCTTTTTCCTTCCATTTCCCCCAGCATCATTATCTCCTCCAAGCTTTCCTGTCTTCTCATGATGTGGCCAAAGTACTTGATCTTTGCCTCTAATATCCTTCCCTCCAGTGAGCGCTCGGGCATTATTTCCTGGAGCATGGACTGGTTGGATCTTCTTGAGGTCCAAGGCACTCTCAGAATTTTCCTCCAACACAACAGTTCAAAAGCTTCTGTTGTCCTTCATTCAGCCTTCCTTATGGTCCAGCTCTCGCATCCATAGATTACTATGTGGAATACTATTGCTTTAATTATGCGGATCTTTGTTGCCAATGTGATGTCTCTTCTCTTATTTTATCAAGGTTGGTCATTGCTCTCCTCCCAAGAAATAAACATCTTCTGATTTCCAGGCTGCAGTCTGAGTCTGCAGTAATCTTCGCGCCTAGAAATATAAAGAACTTGCCACAATTTATTATGATCTATATAGTCAAAGGCTTGAGAATAGTCAGTAATATAGAAATAGATTTTTTTAAACTACCTACCTTCCTCCATTTTCCAGCAGATATTGGCAATTTGGTCTCTTGTTCCTCTGCTGTCATTACTGGTGCAGATTTTAATAGCCAATTCCATGGAATTTTATTTGCAAGCTTTGGTGAAGTAGCTGCAGAATATAGCCTCTACCAGCTATCCAGACACCTCATGAAAAGGAAGCTTAATAAACTGAACATTTGCCATGTCTGCCAGGTTAGGGGTTAATATTTAAAATGTAGATCTGATGTGAAATAACTGCTGAAAAATGGAATTGTGATGGGTAGAGTACAAGATAAAGAGTTTATGAAATGTGATCACAAACAGAACTCTAGCTATTAAAGTCTTCCTGCAGCTGTCAGTATTACAGTATTTCATCCTCTGTTTTCACATTGTTTGGTATGCAAGAGCATGGGTGGGCATGCACAGTTTGTTGTCAGCTACTCATAACCACGCACTGTCTCTGCTGTGCCCTCTGCTGGTTTATTAAGAACTTTTCTTTTTCAGCATATCTCACTAGGATGAGAAGGAGCCATGGTGGCGCAATGGGTTAAACCCTTGTGCCATCTGAACTGCTGACCTGAAGTTTGGGTTGCTCACCTGAAGGTGATTTGAATCCGCGAGACGGGATGAGCTCCTGTCTGTCAGCTCTAGCTTGCGGGGACATGAGAGAAGCCTCCCAGCTAACACATCCGGGTGTCCCCTGGGCAACATCTCTGTAGATGGCCAATTCTCTCACACCAGATGCAACTTGCAGTATGTTCTCAAGTTGCTTCTGACATGATTTAAAAAAACTAGGATGAGTATAAAAAGTGGGCTCCTGGCGGACATTTTCAAGGCCCTTGCTATTCATTTATTGTTAAGAAAAGGATGTATTTCTGTACCTTCAAGTCTCCTGTTGTCTTATAGTGCCTCCATTAATTTTATAGGGTTTTCTTAGGCAAGGAATACTCAGAGGTGGTTTGCCATTTCCTTCCTCTGAAATGCAACATATAGTACCTGGTATGCATTTCCAGTCTTCCATCTAAGTACTAATCAGAGCTGACCATGCTTAGCATCTAAAAGCAGATGAGATCCGGTTCCTTTTGGATCTGCTTTTTATATTGCCAGCTTTTAAAAAAATAGGCACAAGAATTTGGCCTTGAGAATTGCTCAGATAAAAACTATCACTACATGAAATGGGTGGTACATGATTCTTTTTAATATATAAAGAATGCCAAAGAGCCAGATACTGTAAGGAGTCTCTAAGGAGTCATGCATACTGCAAGGAGTCGTGCTGGCGTGGAGATTAAATCTTGGCTAGAAGTCATGATGGCTATGTGTAGACTGTCTCCAGGATCAGAAGCAAGGTGCCCTCTGTATACCAGTTGCTGGGGAACAATTACCAGGGAATGCTGTTTCCATGCAGGTTGTTGTGAGTTTCTCTTTGGCCACTGTGGGAAGAGAAATGCTGGATTACCACCTTACCACATTGAGAAATTTCCTAGTCATAGGACGCTTCAACCTCTTTTCAAGCATGGAGAGGCACTGAGCTCATCACATGAGTTAAACTATTTCTGGACATCATGTATAGCCCTCTGTGGTTGAAAAGAGGCAGAAGTGTGCTGAAAGGAGGGAACTCCAGCAATCAACCTCATCGCATTGAGAAATTTCCTTCTTGTAGGACACTTCAGCCCCCTTTCAATCATGGAGAGGTACAGAGCTCATCAAATGTTCCAGGGTTGATGAGAGACTGAAATGTTCTGAAAGGAGGGAACTCTGAACATGGGCCAACAATTGTGTTCAGAGCCTTTTATCGCACTTTACTCCCATGTTTACAACTAAAAAAAAACAGGTGGGATGGGAGCCACCAAAAAATTCCCATCCTGTTTCATTGCCCAACCATCAGCAGTCCTATGGGAACCATCAAAAGTCTTTTGAATTCTATGGTGTTTGATGCAGAACAATAGGATCCCATGGAAATAAATGGTTTTAACTTGGTTCACTGTCTCTTGTATGATATGGGGTTTGGTGCAGAACAATATGATCCCACGGAAAGCAATGGTATTAACCTGGTGCACTGTCTCTTGTATCTTATGAGATTTTGTGCAGAACCATAAATCCCATAGAAAACAATGGTTTTTAATTTGGAGCACTGTCTCCTCGGGTATCCCATGGGGTTTGGTACAGAACAGTAGGATCCCATAGAAAGAAGTGGTTTTAAACTGGTGTCAGTCTCCTTTAATGTAAGGGGCTTTGGGCAGGGCAAGGAATCTCTTGGTTTTTGGATATTGTTGTTTCTCCAGATTTTTTAAAAAAAAGTAATACTGACATTGTGATGAATGTGATATATGAATGTATTGCTAGCTTTTAAGTTTCCATGTATGAGTGTGAGTGTGATGGGGAGGCATAACTTGAAATGGGGCTGTTGTTGATATAAGAGGGGCAATTCTCTACTCATAAAGGGATGATCACCCACTTTTTCCCCTCTCAATGTGATGAGGTGGTTAGGATATTTTGTGTAATAAGGAGGTTCTTCTTATGTTGTTCATATTCAGAGCCTGCGTCTGTCAAGATAATGTTGAATCATCATTCCCATTCGCCCCAGCCATTTGGTTAATGGTGAGACTTGGTAGAAATAATTCTTCATAATTATCTGGAAGGATATGAATTCCCATCCTTGCTTTGTTTGGATTTTTCTGAGTAGGAGATGGTTGTTTGTAGGTGTAAATGATTTCTCAACTAGGAGTAAGATGGTGAAGATAAAAAACAAGAATCTTCAACAGTGGTTCTTTTCAGGGACGATAATACGTTCTTGGACTTCAGTTCTCAGAATCTCTGATTGCCATCCTGGCTGAGGCTTTTAGAATTCCATGTCAACAGTATATGAGGTCCCTGTCTGTTGTTGGTTTGAGACAACCTTAAGACCTACTTTGGTTTTTCTGTGAGGAAAAGAAGGGTAGATGGTTGTCACCATATTGACACTATGCTCTGAGGGAAGGACTAAAGCAGCTCCCTATCAATTTTGAGTTGAGAAATTTGGAGTAAAGCATCCTTCTGTTTGGACCCTTGCTTGAACCACATATTGCCTTGATTATCAACTATGAAATTCCTAGCTCTAAGCCACGAGCTTCCAATTCAGATCTTGCTTTGATCAGAAATTAAGTATGTGTAAAATTGTTTCTGTGATTGCAGGAATGGGGCTAAGCTTTTTATGAATAGGTTTAGGAATGCCCTGGGAAGAAATATGGCTGAGTTTCACATTCCACTTGTAAATGATGGTGGTGTGGGTAATCTGGTTTTTGAGGTTAAAGGGAGTTTAAAGTTATTCTGGATTTCAAAGGAACAGAAGTTTTATTTAATCAGGCTCCATCCTGGAGAACAGAATTTGGAAACTTTATTTTTTAAAATAACAAGTGGCTAGGCTATCTGTGGAATCCTGGGTATTTTTAAAGGATGAATAGGAAAGTCTGGCACTAACCAATATAGTAAATGTATATCTATCTATACACATAATAAAAATGAAAATTGGTGTGTATGGGGCACGCTGTCCATTCACACAGACAGCCTCTGGCCTCCACAAACAGGCTATAGTTCCCAGTGCTGAGGAGCCACCAAGTCTCTCCTTCCCAGGACATTGCAGGTTACAGTGAGCACATCCCAGTGTTCCTTTCTTTCACCATTTGTATGACCCCGCCCACTACCTCTCCCTTAACCCTTTACTACCCTTTACTATGGCACACAGCAAACAGAGGAATTGATCAGCAACTGAACAGACTGGAGAGAGAGATTTGGGGAGAATTCACCATGATTTATAGGAGCTGTAGGGACTGGGATGCATGGCTCACCTGCAATCTATCAGCCCTCTGAACCCCACCAGCGATGGACTTGGAACTAACTTTGCACATAGACCCAACATGGCCGAATTTGCACACTGGCAGGTTTTGGAGGTGATTGACCTTGACATCCATACTTCACCCATATTCAGAGAACACTGAACCCATCTGATAAGAATGGTAGTAGTAGTAGTAGTAGTAGTAGTAATAATACTTTATCTTTATATCTCACCTCCATCTCCCCGCAGGGACTCGGGGTGGCTAACATGGGGCCAAGCCCAAAGAACAGACAGTAAGCAAATTAAGGTACATGTATAGTCAACATCTTCAAGCAAATAAAATAAACATTTTAAAACCACAATAAGGCAAGAATATACAATAATAAAACAACAAAATAAGAACTGATAAAATGCAGCTACCACTATTTGATGGTAAAATGGATGAAATAGGAGGGCGGTCTAAACAAAAGTGCAAATATCAGTTGGGGAGTGTGAATGGGCAAAGTGCTGAAGTGTTCTCTAAGAGATTTGGAGTGAGGTAGGAAGTCAAATTATTTCCAATAGAGGAGCAAAATAAAGTGCAAATATATGATTTTTGTTTTTGGCAGGGTTTGTCATGGAGACTAATTATTCAAAGTCAGACTGGAAAAGCCAAGTTTTTAACTCTTTTCAAAAGGCTGACAAGGTGGGTGTTGCCTAATCTCCCTGAGAAGGGAATGGCAAAGTCACCACGAAAAAGGCCCTCTCCCAACAAGCCGCACTTGTGACGGAAGTGGAAGCAAGAGAAGGGCCTCCCCAGATGATCAAAGAGATTGTGCAGGTTCATAGGGGGAAACATGGTCATGAAGGTATCTGGACCAAATTTGGCACACAAATTCAACATGACCAACTGGGAATACTGGTGGACTTTGGAGGTGATTGACCTTTATCTCTGGGAGTTATAGTTCACCTGTATTCTGTGAGCCCTCTGAACCCCACCAGTGACGGATCTGGACCAAACTTGGCACACAGATCCAATGCTGCCAACTTGGGGTGATTGACCTTGGCATGAGAGAGTTATAGTTCACCCATATGGAACCCAGCAAGTGACAGATCTGGACCAATCTTGGCACACAGACCCAACATGGCCAAATACTGGCAGGCTTTGCAGATAATTGACCTTGGCATCAGAGAGTTAGAGTTCACCCGTATTCAGAGAACACTAAACCCAGGAAGTGATGGATCTGTACCAAACTTGGTACACACACCCAACATGGCCAACTGTGCATACTGGTAGGGTTCTAAGGAAGCTGGCTTTTAAATATGAGAGTTGTAGCTCACCCACATTCAGAGAGCACTGAACCCAGCCGATGACAGATTTGAATCACACTTGGCACACAGACCAAACATGCACCAAGTATGCATACCAGTTGACTTTGGGGTGATTAACCTTGAAATCTGGGATTTATAGTTCACTGGTCTTCAGTGAGTCTTTTGAATCCCACCAATGACAGATCTGGACCACACTTGGCACACAGACCCAACACAGCCAATTTTGTATACTGGTGGGGGTGGGAAGTGATTGTCCTTGGCAACCGGGATTTATAGTTCACCCATTTTCAGAGAACACTGAGCCCAGCAGAAGATGCATCTGGACCACACTTGGTGCACAGACCCAACGTAGCTAACTCTGAATACTGGCAGGGTTTGGGGAGGATAGATCCACGATTTTTGGAATCGCAGTTCACCCACATCCTTATGCATTTTCTAATGGGAACATTCATAAAAAACAAAAGCAAACACTGGCATTTTTCTAAAAAACAGAGCTACAAATTACCAAACTGATGTGAGCTAACACCCCAACAAAAACAATGCCTTTTTTAAATAACCCTGGCATCACCGGGTCCCCAAGCTAGTATGCATATAAAAGGCAACGGCTTCATGCCCTTAATTGTCTTTGCATTCTGGGTATTGTACTCCAAAAACTAGCTTCTCCAAGCTCTGTTAAAAAGTAGAAATGGAGACTGTGGTAGTCTAGTTATGACAGAAGAGTCATTTATCTGGGGTTACTTGGAAAGGTTATGAGGGTGTAGGAGATGAGCCTCATTTCCTATTCGTGCGCTCTTAAAAACGTAAATCGTGTTAATGTATTGTGGAAGGCTTTCATGGCCGGAATCACTAGTATGTTGTGTGGTGTCCGGGCTGTATAGCTGTGTTCTAGCAGCATTCCCCCACTGACGTTTTGCCTGTATATGTGGGTGCCATCTTCAGAGGATCCTTTGAATCCTTTGCTTTTCTGCCATAAATTTCCAACAGTTTATCGATATTTTGGGAGGCTTGTTCTAGGATGCACAGTATACACCTTCTTTTCACTGGAGCACTACCTAACTCAGTCTAACTTGTCTGATTCTGGTGTTAAATCTGTGTAGATAGGCAAGAAAGGTTGTCAGCCATTGCTCATTTCTCACTGAGGAAAAAATGATAAGTTCCTAGTGTTTCTCATATTTTTCTAAAGGATGAAGCACACAGGTGTCAAATTCAAGTTCCTCTTTTTTGATATACGTGCTGCTGCTACTACTGTTGTTGCTGCCATAATAACCTTTTAATGGTTTTTTATGTAAAGAAGACTTGTTCTTGCCTTATATCATTTCCTTTGTGCTTCTATAGTTGCCTGTGGATTATGGGTACAACTGCCAGCACAGCTCAGCAGACAGTGACAACAGCAACATTTGAAAACATTCACAGCAACGGAACCATGGATGACCGCAATTCTCTGAGCATCCACTCCTTCCAGACGGTTGGCCTTCACAACAACAAAGCCAAGTCTATTATTACCAATAAGGTGGCGCCTGTAGTTATTACGTGAGTTACCCCAGCAGTGATGTTTCTGTACCTCCTTGAATCTCTATCTCAGAGCTATCTTCACCTCTTATCTTTCTTCCATATTCCAACAGTCTCTTCCCTTACTGGTGTCCTTCAGGATATTGGTCGGTAGATTCCATCTTCCTCAGCTAACACAGCAATGGATATGCTGACAAGAGGAATTGATGATGAATATATGTAAAGGTTTAGGCCAGGGTATGATACCACAACAGGCAACAGCCTCAATAATGTCCCATCGCAGGGGGAAAACGGGGAGTGCTGCTCTGTTGATCCTTCTGGATTTCTCAGCAACTTTTGATACCATTGTTCATGATACCTTGCTCTGGTGGGTGAGTGTAGGAGGCACTGTTTTACATTGGCTGTACTCCTACCTATAGGGTTGGCTCCAGAGACTGACATTAGGGGAGTCCCCAGCCCTTTGGCCATTGTGCTCTGGCAGTGGTTCTCAACCTGGGGTCCCCAGAGGTTTTTGGCCTACAACTCCTCCAAATCCCAGCCATTTTACCAGCTCTTAGGATTTCTGGGAGTTGAAGGCCAAAAACATCTGGAGGCTACTGTGTTATGGGGTGCCACAGGGTTCAATCTTATCTCCTATGCTGTTCAACATTTATATGAGGCTGCTGAGGAGAGGTTATTAAGTGTTTTGGGACTGGCTGGCATCATAGAGGACCACTTTTATAGGTATGCAACCTACACTTCTCTGCACCATCAGAGTTGGCTGGGATTATGAAGGTGCCGGAGCAATGCCAGAGTGCTGCAATGGACTGGATGAGGGTGGATACATTGAAGCTGAATCCCATTAAGATGGAGGCGCTGTGGACTGGCGATTCTGAAGTCTGGGTATTGGGAAGGCTGTCTGCTCTAGATGGGATTGCACTCCTTCTGAAGGATCAGGTGGTAGTCTGGGAAAACTCCCTAGATCCATCCTTACCACTGGAGGTATGGTTTAAGCCAGCTTTGGCTGGTCTGCCAGCCATTGCTTTTCCCGGACAGAGACAATTTAGCCACTGTAGTCTGTGCACTGGTAATTGCACTCTACATGGGGCTGTTCATGAAAATAACTTGGAAACTGCAGCTAGTACAAAATGCAGCCGCTATACCAGGCATGGGTAAACTTCAGTCCTCCAGTTGTTTTGGACTACAACTCCCATAATTCCGGTAGGCTGTTAGGAATTGTGGGAGTTGATGTCCAAAACAAATATAGGGCTGAAGTTTGCCCATTCCTGCACTAGACTGATCTCCAGAATTCCAGTGAAGGAATTGCACTGGCTGTCAACTTGTTTCAAGGTGTCAAATTCAGTGGCATAGGACCTCCATATCTGATCTCACGTAGGCAGCATATATAAAGAGAGGTGCTTGGATTATGTTTGGCTTTCTTGGCAACAAGATAAACCAGCCTACCCTAAGGGATAAGCTCTTAAAGAGTATAGATAGACCCTATAGGTATCTGCTCTTTCTTGCTCACGTGCCAATGAAAGATTAACCATAGCAATATTCACTTGGTTTGTAGAACATGTAGATTGAGTTGACAAATTACTTGAATTTTTAGAAAGTTTTAGATTTTTTGAAGGAGGTGGTTCTCATTCTGATATCCCATCCTTTTTTTCCCTGGATGAGCTGGCTAGGGCTTCTGGGAGTTGCCCAAAGATTTGGAGGGCTGCACGTTGTGCAGGCCTGCCTTAAGGCATACCAAAAAAAAGGAGAGAGAAATGCTGTATAGTAGCTAGCAGCTGTGGAAAGTTGTTGTGCATTATCTTCTTTTTATGTGCTTATGTATGTATTTTTGGAGCCCCAGTGGTGAAGTGTGTTAAAGCACTGAGCTGCTGAACTTGCAGACCGAAAGGTCCCAGGTTCAAATCCCGGGAGCAGAGTGAGCGCCCGTTGTTAGCTCCAACTTCTGCCAACCTAGCAGTTCAAAAACATGCCAATGTTAGTAGATCAATAGGTACCGCTCCGGTGGGAAGGTAACGGCGCTCCATGCAGTCATGCCGGCCACATGACCTTGGAGGTGTCTACGGACAACGCCGGCTCTTTGGCTTAGAAATGGAGATGAGCACCAACCCCCAGAGTCAGACATGACTGGACTTAACGTCAGGGGAAACCTTTACCTTACCTTATGTATTTTGCATCCTACATGGAGGTGGGTACTGTTCCATTATCCAGGCAGACTCCAAAAATTGTATCAGTTAGTCAGGTGTAACAACTGAGAGTAATGACACTACCTGACCATTGCTTGTTTCCCTTCCCCATTTCCCTTTAGTTCTCCATATTTGTGGGTTTAAGAGAGCTGCGGTGTTGCAGCAGATTAAACCGCAAAGCTGCAGAACTTGCTGACTGGAAGGTCAGCAGTTCAAATCCTCGGGATGGGGTCTGCTCCTGTTGTTAGCCCCAGCTTCTGCCAAACTTTCAGTTCAAAAACATGTAAATGTGAGTAGATCAGTAGGTATCCTTCCAGTGGGAAGGTAATGGCGGTCCATGCAGTCATGCCGGCCACATGACCTTGGAGGTGTCTACCGACAATGCTGACTCTTTGACTTAGAAATGAAGATGAGCACCACTTCCCAGGGTTTAACTTTTGTGGCTCGGATATTGTCTCTAGAAATGTGACTCTATAGTCTAATTCCCCTCAAAGTTGTTCCATCGGCAGACCATAGAATTGCATTAGAGGATTTAGGTTATCCCCACTTTTGTCCCTACGTCCCTATGTGGAGGTCTGACTGTACTGATAATCTCACCATTACTTCTCCTGTGTGGTTCTTACAGGTACAACTGTAAAGAAGAGTTTCAGATTCATGATGATCTCTTGAAAGCTGGCTATACTGTTGGTCGCATTACAGAGTCCACTCCGGAGCATTATCTTGTGCAGGTGAGCACACTGGATCTGATTTGAGGCTTACAATGTTGTTATGTAGTTATGTAGTGAATGAAGAATATGACTACAGAGATGACAAGAAAGTCCAGTCTTCTACTTGCCATGGTGGCGTGCCCAAGAACTCTGTCCAGAAATTAGTATGCAGTTTCATGCTTCCTCATATCCTCCCTTTAGCTATAATGGATAATAGTTCTTTATGGGTCTCTTCTCTGTGAATAGAAATACCCTTTCAAAGCCATCTAAGTTTTGAAAAGAGTTGAAAATGTACATCCCCACATCTTGTGATCAACTGCTCATTTCCCCACCGTGTGAGGAATTTGATTACTTGATTTATTTTCCTTTGATCTTCTTTTGTACAATCAAATAATACATTATCATTCTTCTTTCTTGTCTTCCCTCCCCCTCCAGGGGAAATATTTTATGGTCCGTGATGTATACAGCAAATTAGATGTCTTGAACACTGCCAGCAGCTGTGGTGCACCAAACTTTCGACAAGCTAAAGGGGGATATTCCGTGTTTGGAATGGGTCAGCCCAGCTTGGATGGTTTCAAACAGGTTCTGCAGAAATTGCAGAATGAAGGCCATAAGGTCTGGAGATGGATGAAAGCAAATCTCAAACTTTGCCAAACTTTTATTATGCATATATTTCAGTTTGTCAAACCCATTTATGATTGTTCTCTCTGGTACATTTTTAAGGGTTTTTTTTTTGGAAGGAGCAAGATGGGAGAGGGTGGAATGTTCTGTTCTGTTGTGATCTGTAGCCTCTTGTAAAAGTTGACAAAAAACTTGAAGAAAAGTGTATGTGACCTAGATTATGAATGTTACAAGGGGCAACTTTAGTGAACTATTTGTGGGAAAGGGGAACTTTGATTTTACTAAGGTCATTCTCCTTAGTATTTTTTTGTATCTAAGGCAGGGCTTCCCAAGCTATGTGATATGGGAAACTGGCAATTATTTTTTCCCAATGTGCTCAGGGCAGGAACCATATTTGTATCCGTTGGATACACTTGGTTCTATTTTCCTGGAAATTTACCAGAGCCTAGCAGCCAATGGTTTGTGGACTGGCACTGCTTCATAGACCACCACTTTGAGTATTTTTGATCTAAGGAATTCAAAGATTAAGATAGAATTCCTTCCAGATAGACTAGACTGAGTTTTGAAAGAGGTCAGTTGGTATACTTCATAGACAAAGTTTGGTATACTCAAGTCAAACTCAGCAGTTGTTCTAGGTCACATTAATATGTTATTTCTAAAAATCGTTCGGTCTTCCAGAGCAACTCTGTGACCAACTTCTGCCAGAGGCTGACCATATAATTGTGCTGACAGACTTAGAGAATTCAAGAGCAAATACTTCTCTAGGCATTTGTTGGTCTTTCAGTTCCATGCTGTGATCAACTTTGGGTATAGGATTTTTTAGTTGTGACTTTCCCCTTTTGTGAGAGTCCTTACCCTTAATCCCCCAAAAGTAGAGGGCCTGCTGTAATTTTACTCTGAACTATTTTATATGTAGGATGAAATCCTGTCCAGGCTAGTAAAGAACCATTCACTAGGATGGTGTAGTTCTCAACCTGGGGTCTCTAGATGTTTTTGGCCTTCAACTCCCAGAAATCCTAATAGCTGGTAATTGGATGGGATTTCTGAGAGTTGTAGGGCAAAAACATCTGGGGACCCCCAGGTTGAGAACCACTAGTGTAGGGATTATCTGCAGATGACCAGACAAGGTTACGTTGAGTGTGTACAAGTGGGTTATTATCCTAAATCTGCCTGCAATGTAGCTTCCCATTGGTATAAGCTGCCTTAGCCCCAATTTTCCTCTCATCTCAACAGGAATGCATTATGTTCTGTGTTCGTGAGGAGCCTGTGCTTTTTCTGCCTTTGGACAATGACTTTATGTCCTACACTCCCAGAGGAAAAGAGAATCTGCATGAAAATCTCCATAGCTTGCAGAGAGGTGTCAAAGTAGAAAGCCTGGAGCTCTCTATTCGAAAAGAGGTAATTTTGAGTGGCATAAGGAGGACCATGATCTGGATGAAGGGTAGCCTTTTTCTTATTGTGGTTATTTATTTAATGGGTAGTCATTCATACTGTAACACACAGAGTGAATGGGAAAGACCATTTAGAAACAGCAACTGGTGTGGAAGGAGAAGGAAGAAACATAGCTATAACACCCCGCCCTTTATCACATACCCAAATAACATCTAGTTGGGAGCATACTGACCAGAACACAAGAGCAAATACATTGGACCCCAAATGCAAAATGGAACATATCAGGGCAGACCAAAACAAAAATATACCCTTAGCTGCTTTTGCAGAAACTCAAAAGATCATTACGGGCTGAACATTAGAGATCACAGGGGAAACAAGGAAAGCAATGAAAGGACTAACCTGGAGCATTTTAATTCATTTTCTAGAAATTACAGTTGACTAAATACAAAGCAGACAGGAACCTGGCAGGCTAGAAAAATAAAATGGCAGATAAGGAATTTATTAGAACTCTACAGAAATATGACATAATTCGCCTGCAAGAGACATGGACACACGAATTTAATCCTCCACTCCTACATGGTTATAAAGCATTCAACCAACCAGCCATAAGCAAATCTAAAAAAGGCAGCGGAAGTGGTGGTTTGATGTCCTTTATTTCAATAGAAGTAACAGGAGAATCCCAGGTGGTGGATTTCGGTCTGCAAAACAATTAGCTTTTGCCAGTGCAAATTAATACAGATACCAGGAAGATTTTTTTCTGTATTTCCCCTCTTCCAATGGTCTGTTAGTGACTCCCAAAATCAGGTAGGATTTAATAGTTCTTCTAGAACATATATACTTGAAAGTTCCCAAGACATTTGTTCTTATATGTGGGGACTTTAATGCTCGGATTGGAGCAACTTTAGAATGGTGATTGGGGAGCATTGGTATACTGTCAGAGATCTTCAGTGAACACAGAAATGGACCACATGTGGCTAGTAAGCCACACTTTTCCTACTACATGTTTATAGTTCCCAGTAGCCCCATCCAGCATGCCTAATGGTTAGGGAAACTGTAGGCCAGAGTTTTCTAAACATTTCATGTTTGTAGCACACTTTTTAGACATCTGTCATTTTGTGATACAGTAACAAGCTGGAGGTTAAACCAATCCCTAATAAGAGAGAAGGACACATCCATTGTTGTGATGGAGTCTTCAAGTAGATGTCTGACTCATAACATCCATAAATTGAAATCACAAGACGTATGGTGACATAACATATCTGATGAAAACCTTCCGTTTATATTTTTTAAAATATACGATTAATTGTTTATTTCACATAATTCATGTTTCTCATTACATTAATTTGACATACAGTAGAGTCTCACTTATCCAACATAAACGGGCCGACAGAACGTTGGATAAGCGAATATGTTGGATAATAAGGAGAGATTAAGGAAAAACCTATTAAACATCAAATTAGGTTATGATTTTACAAATTAAGCACCAAAACATCATGTTATACAACAAGTTTGACAGAAAAAGTAGTTCAACACGCAGTAATGCTATGTAGTAATTACTGTATTTACAAATTTAGCACCAAAATATCACGATGTATTGAAAACATTGACTACAAAAATGTGTTGGATAATCCAGAACGTTGGATAAGCAAGTGTTGGATAAGTGAGACTCTACTGTACCTACACACTGCAGCTCACACACTAATGTGTTGTGACACACAATTTGGAAAGCTCTGCTATAGGCCAGAATGTGTGAAGAGCCAGATACCCCATTCTGTTCTTTCTAAACCTTACTGGAACCATATGGAGTCATGAAGGAATGGATCAAGTGTTTCTATGGTAAAAGCATTATTTTGGTCAATGGGCAGCACTGGGGAGGAAAAATATGTTTAGGGAAGTTGTGGAGTGTATTTTATAAAGCTAGACTGTTCTCAATTTGATTCTTTTGGATTCTTCTGTTTAAGATACATGACTTTGCCAAGCTGAGTGAGAATACGTATTATGTCTACAACGATATTGAGCATTTCAAAGATGAGCCACATTCAGTGAGCATCCGCTGTGAAGAAGACATCCATGTGACAGAAGAAGTATACAAGAGACCGGTCTTCTTGCTGCCATCTTACAGGTAACTTCTGCATAACCTTTCAATGGTATAATTTCTTCTAACTTTGATTTATTTTATTTATTGTGTCAGAAGCTAATTGAGGATACAATAATAATGTTTTTTTTTTAAAAAAACAACAACACAAAGTTAAAAACTTGGATTATACTAGATTTCCTTTGACCAGAAACTGGCCACTTGGAGTGCCTCTGGTGTTGCTGTGAGAAGGTCTTCCATTGTGCATGTGGCGGGGTTCAGTGGTCTGTGGTGTGCTCTTTTCCACACTCCCATTTCATGGACTCCACTTTGTGGCCCCATTTCTTAAGATTGGCTCCGCACCTCGTGGTGCCAGAGCGCAATTTGTTCAGTGCTTTCCAAGTCGCCCAGTCTTCTGTGTGCCTAGGAGGGAGTTTCTCACCCATTATCAGCCACAGATTGAGGTTCTGGGTTTTAACCTGCCACTTTTGGACTCTTGCTTGCTGGGCTGTTCCTACGAGTATATCTGTAGATCTTAGGGAGCGTTTTCTTTATTTAAGGCATTGGCATGCTGGCTGATATCCGAACAGATGATGGGCTGGAGATGTTAATGCCTTGGCCCTTTCGTTACAGGTTGCTACTTCCTGGCAGATATCAGGTGGTGCAATACCAGCTAAACAGTATAATTTTTCCAGAAGGGTAGACCATAGACATTCTGTGATAATGCAACATGTCTTATTAAAAGCCACATCTACTATTTTAACATGGTGAGATTGTGCTTGTGGGTAGGCAATATTTGTTCCATTGCCTGTGCAGATATGGAGATTTTCTGGTTTGGCAACTCTGGAACACTGTACATATTACTGTCTATGTGATAAGCAATTAGTGTCCTGACGTAAACGGTAGAATTTGAAAGATTGCCTCTGAGTGTAAACATAGATAGACACAGGGATGGATGGATTTAGATATCTTTCTTTCTCTGCCCTCCCCTTGGGGAGAATGACGGGGGGCATGCCTTCTTTGTTGGCCATGCCTCCTGTTATTTTTCTGCTGAGAGAGGCCATAGGCCCCTCCTAGGGAGCGACCTCAGTTCCCCCTCCTCTCTATTTTTGAAAACCTGGCTACCAGTATTAAAAAACTCTAAAATTAGGACAGTAAATAAAGAACACCACTCAGGAAACAGAGGAATTCCAGACATGAAACAATCAGGGCTAGCTAACACCTCCCAACAAAGGATTCCCCCAGGCAGGACGAAGCCAGGCTTTGAAATGGCAAGGCTATTCCATGCTAATCAAGCTGGCCAATTGCAACATTCACACATGGCTCAAACAGAAAAGAGTTATTTCTCCCACCCTGGACCTTCCACAGATATATAAAGAGAAGCCTCCCACAGGATGGTAAAATATCTGGGCTGAGTGGTGAGGAGGCGGGCCTAGCTGTCCCTTGTGGCCCCGCCCACGGCACTTGCTAAAGGAAGGAGACTGCTTGTCTGTTGCTAGCACTGTTGCTAAAGGGAAAAGCTATCTCATTGCTAAGAGAGGAGGAGACTGATTGGCAATTGCTAAGGGGCATATTTTTACCCGTCTCAGGTGTGACAGGCTTGTGATAATAGGTATGTGACTACCTTAAAACACTCATCAGTTCGAATGCTACATTGTGTCCAAATTTTGTAGCAATCAGTGTAGTATGTTGGGAGATATGAGGTCCTCAAAAATGGACATTACATTTTTATTTATATAGATGTTAAAAAAGCATGCAATCGACCAAATTAACAAAATACAAATATTTTTCTCCAATCTCACCACCTCCCTTTCCCACCTGTGATCCCCCACCCAAGACCTCCAACATCATACCATACTGAACTAGTATCTAACAAAACTCTATCCTTATCATTGTATTTATACATTCCTCGTGCGGCTATTTCAAAATCTGTTTTTGTTTTCTTTTTTAAATACCTAAAGGCAAGTCTCCATTTTCTAACAAATTCTTCATTGTTTCCTCCCCTTATGCCATTGGAGAACTTGGCCATTTGAATATACTCAACAAATTTTCTTCTCCAATCCTTACTTTGCTTTTGTAATTTTCGCAGCCACAAAACTTCTATGTCTTTACCGATTCTCTCTTGAAACAAATCCAGTAGGTATATTTTGGGGGTTTTCTTAACCTTTGTGAAATCATTTTATTAGTTTCTTTCATCACCTTTTTCTTTTTACCTTCTTACAGGTCCACCAAACATGAAAGAAGGTGCCTTTCTTCACTTTGCATTTCCAACACCCCCCCTCCAATTGGTTTTAACAATTTTAGCCATTAATTCCGGAGTTACATAACTTCCATAGACCATTTTATACATATTTTCTCTAATGGACTCATCTATTGAAAATGCCATTTCCCCATAAGCATTCCCAATTATCCAAATCTATATTTTCCCCTAAGTCTCTGGCCCAGAAAATCATTACTGTTTTTATCTGATTGTCTTCCAGGTTATACTCTAGAATATATTTATATAACCTGGAGATCAATCCTTTATTTTCTTTCTCCAACTCCGATTTCCCTTTGGAGAAGCCCATTTTGATGTCTTATATAAACCGGTGATCTATTGTATCAGTGGGGCACTGTATAATGTTAAGAAAATTACACAAAGTCTGTGCAAAGAATTACAAATGAACAAGCAACATGAAGCCGATTTTGTCCTGAGGGCAGAATGAGATTTTATCATCTCTCACAGGCACTGTCTTTAGTTACTACTTTCTCTCCATGCCAGAACAGTGAATTAAATATTGTTCTAGATGTTTGAATATGGGTACTTTGTGTAAAGTGTTTTGATCCTGGGCATTTCTGTCTTTCAGTAACATCTCTGTTGCTCTCTTCATTGGTAGGTACCATCGGCTGCCTTTACCAGTAGAAGGAGCCCCTTTAGAAGCTCAGCTTGATGCTTTCCTCAATTTCCTCAGGGTAAGTAAGGGCTTCTCCCAGCTCTCTAAATATAAAATATGGGGCTTTAAATGACCTTGTTTGGAAGGGGAAACACAAGAAAAGCTTTTGTTGCCCAAAGGTATCATTTCCCCCCACTGTGGAATGGAAATGCTTGCTTTCAGCAACACATTATATTTTTCCTCCTTCCTGCTGTCATGTGTATATTCAGCAAGAACCTGTGGCTGTTTCTGACTTTATGGAGTTTGTACCTGAATACATGCATTTTCTATTAGCCTATATTAATTTCAGCAACATGTTCAGAATTCCCCAAACATATTTTGATGTTGAGGAGGAAGGAGAAGAGAATGCAAGTGCATAGTAAAGGTACAAGTTTCACCTTGACATTAAGTCTAGTCGAGTCCGACTCTGGGGATTGGTTCTCATCTCCATTCCTAAGCCGAAGAGCTGGCGTTGTCTGTAGACACCTCGTAGGTCATGTGGCCAACATGACTACATGGAGTGCTGTTATCTTTCCGCCGGAGCGGTACCTATTGATCTACTCACATTTGCATGTTTTCAAACTGCTGGAGGCTAACAACAGGAGCTCATCCCATCTGCGGATTCAAACCGCTGACCTTCCTATCAGCAAGTTCTGCAGTTTAGCAGTTTAACACACTGCGCCACTGTGGCCCTACGTCCATACACATTAAAAATTGAGTACACAAGCTAACTAGAAGATAAAATACATTTTGGGTCATGGGACTCATTGGTTTCAGTAGATTAAAATTGGAATTGTTGAGACCTGAATGTTTCCAACTTTCTGCTGGACTGTGTCCATAATATCAAACTAAAGGGCATGGAACTGGCAACTGTCGTGACCTAAATTTGCTGCTGGAAGTAGCTTGCTACCTTTTCCTTAGTGGCTAAACTGACTTTGGTTAATCTGGTTCAGAAAAGAGACTGAGGCCCCATTTACACTGCCATATAATCCAGATTATCAAATCAGATAATCCACATTATCTGTTTTGAAGTGGATTATATGAGTCTACACTGCCATATAATCCACTTCAAAGCAGATAATCTGGATTTTATATGACAGTGAAGAAGGGGCCTGAATCTCAGTATGTAGCAATATGGTTTTCATCCCTCAAATTTAGCCAGTACAATTCAATCAAGAGATATTTGTGTGGCCTTCTTCAGCTAAAAAAAAGCAATTGTTAAGCATACACACAATTATTTTGCATGTACAGTAGAGTCTCGCTTATCCAACATTCTGGATTATCCAACGCATTTTTGTAGTCAATGTTTTCAATACATCATGATATTTTGGTGCTAAATTCATAAATACAGTAATTACTACATAGCATTACTGCGTATTGAACTACTTTTTATGTCAAATTTGTTGTATAACATGATGTTTTGGTGCTTAATTTGTAAAATCATAACCTAATTTGATGTTTAATAGGCTTTTCCTTAATCTCTCCTTATTATCCAACATATTCGCTTATCCAACATTCTGCCGGCCCATTTATGTTGGATAAGTGAGACTCTACTGTATTCAGTTCTATCTGGTTCAATATATTACTTCTTATTTGTATTTTCTGTTCAATTTAATATGAGGTATATGAATGCATTGATTTTTGGTGTATTTCTTCATTTAGGCTTTGGTCATACTTATTACAACATGTATTGTCCTCTGTCTCTTGGGGACGAGCATGCATATATTTCTTGCTGGACTAATTTGAGGAATAACCTGGTTTTAAAATATATGTTCTGAAACTTGTTAGTCTTTTAACATCTGATTCACTTGATGTTTCCAGTTCCTTCTGCCCATACTATGACATAGCATCTAGGAGTGGTACAGAACCTAATTTAAAACTGGAATGACACAGGCATTTCTGCAGCATAGTGATTACATGCCAAGGAAAGCCTGGCTTTATGATGGTTCCTTTTACCCTTGTATGGGTGTTATTGAGACAGCAGAGTTTCAAGATGGGATGTAAAGTATTCCAATAAATTCATGCTGTCTTTGAGCATAAGCAGGGGGAGTTCTTTCATCCCTGCAAATAAATCCTGGGTGTAGGCAAAGTAGAAGGGGGTAATGTAGATGGAAAAGGAAAAGAGAAGAAAGAGGAAACCTGGAACCAGCAACAGAAGAAGCAGAGGGAGCACAATAAGAGAAGCATCTATTAGCTACCCCTTTAATGCATGCACACCTACAGTGACTAAAACAAAAAAAAGTTTTAAATCAGGATTGGGAATCTGTCTTCCTCTAGTTGTGGCCAGTTAGCATGATAAATGCTGATGGGAGCTGCAGTTGGCAATATTTGAAGGGCCATAGATTCTAAACCTCTGATTTAGATGTTGGATGCATTCCTATTTTCCTTACATGTTCCTCTTCATCATTTTTTCATTACCCCAAAGGGAGTTTTTTCTTCTCCCCAATTTGCTTTTGTGAGAATTTGTGTGAGACTAGGGTTTTTTTTAAAAAAGGATTTTGTTTCATTGCATCTGATGTAACCAAGTTGAAAAAGAGCATGTTTCAGTATTAGGTGTTCTCATTTATATGCAACATTGTTTGCTCTGCCTTATAAAGGTTTATTGTTAAGGACTTTATCCTTCTGCAGTCGAAATAACCCTTAGGATAACCAGTAAGCCTGTGGGATCAAGTAAAAAGTTTCAATACTCATTACAGAAATTAGGGGGTGGGGGAAAATCGTTTCTAGAGTGTTTCCGAAATTGGACAGGGTCCGTATCATAACCATAACAAGTTAACTACTTTTTTGTTACTTTTCGTTCAATAATTGTGCCAATGGGGAAACTTCAGGGGCTGCTTTCTCCCTCATTGTTACAGCTATTGTCATGAAATTTGCTACGATTATAGAACACATTTACCACTGTTAGCCAATCAAGTTTCAGAATGTTTCATTCATCCATGGGTTTTGGGGAGTTTTTTACGAACAATATATTTTTAAAAAACCTACAAGAGCTATTTCCTTGAATTTTCTATGCAATGACACAAGATAACAAGGGATCATTCCCCCATGTTTCAGAAATATTAATATACAGTAGAGTCTCACTTATCCAAGACTTGCTTATCTAAGGTTCTGGATTATCCAAGGCATTTTTGTAGTCAATGTTTTCAATATATCATGATATTTTGGGTCTAAATTCGTAAATACAGTAATTTCAACATAACATTACTGTGTATTGAACTACTTTTTCTGTCAAATTTGTTGTACAACATGATGTTTTGGTGCTTAATTTGTAAAATCATAACCTAATTTGATGTTTAATAGGCTTTTCTTTAATCCCTCCTTATTATCCAAGATGTTCGCTTATCCAAGATTCTGCTGGCCTGTTTAGATTGGATAAGTGAGACTCTACTGTATCTACTGATTTTTGGGAATTTTTTTTAAAGTTTTGACAAAAACATTTTTGATTTTTTTAAGCCACAAGAGCTATCTCATTGAATGTCTTTAACCAACAGAACTTCCATTTAGGGATTTCTTTCTAGGCCAGCACAGATTTACTTACTAGTATTAAAGTATCAGTCAATCCTCCTCTTTTCAGATTCAACAATTTATTGGAACTCTGGCTGCTGCTAGGAGGGAAAAATCTCTACCCTTTCCTAATTGTGGCTTTCTGATGCTGAGCAGAATTCTGGAAATTGTAGTTTAGGGCAGGGCCTTTTGAATTCTTTGCCATAGGTCTCCTCGCCTTCCCAAACTACATTTTCAAGAATTCTGTGCTCTCTCGGTCTCTTTCCCAGCTCACTCAGCTCATCCCACCCTGCTGCTTTCCTTTCCTTATGGCGAGAGGCAGCCTATCTCTTCTTAATGGCAGCCTTTTGGCTTTGCCTCGCTTGCGCTGAAAATGAACCTGACTTCCAAGCATTACAGAATTAAAAAAAAGTATTGTATGAGTTTTGATTCTTAAGCTTTTGTGAGAGCGCCTTCCCATGTTTCTTAATATCTGTTCATAAATACAAAACGTACAAATTAGATACAACTTACTAAGTAAAAATTAAGATTTACACACCCTTAATAACTAGTGTGGCTTGAATATTGAACTAGGACTTTGGAAGACTAAGATTCAAATCTCCAATTTGCTGCAGAAACACACTTGGGTAAATCACACTGTTTAAGACTCAAAGGAAGGCAATGGCAAACTCCTATGAACAAATCTTGCCAAGAAGATCTTATAATAGGTTCACTTTAGAGTTGTCATGAATTAAAAAGGAACACAAAAATAGCAACAACAACACCACATGAAAATCATAAGCATAACAATAACAAAAGCAGATTGTCCGTTTTGTGTGTCAAGCACTATGTTGCCTGCAGGGAGTTGAGACACGTATGGTTTCCAACTATTACCACAGTGATTGATCATGTTTATGATTTTTAGTCTTTGGCTCTGTATTTGTTTTGGACCTTACTTCTCAAGTGCTCCAGGCAATATGGCCAAAATACTTGAAGGACCAAGACTGAATTCATGAGTAGGTCTTTTCATGAATTGGTCATAATCTCAGGTAGGAACTGCAATCCAACATGAATCCCGTTGTTGTTGTTGTTGTTGTTGTTGTTGTTCAGATTGTTTCTGACAAATGACAACCTTAAGGTGAACCTATAATTGGGACTCAATTGCTTGTGAAACCAGGAACAAACAATAAAACATCATAAAGTAGAGCAAACAAAGAGGGCGGCAGTCCCTGTAACCCTGGCAGCAGCAATAATTATGTTCTTGCTCCAAGTGTGTTTGGAATTGGAGAAAATGGCAGGCCAAGAAATATCCAATTGTAATTTTGTTCCCCAGGAAAGTCCAAACCTGCTTCTTCTCCAAGACCCCAGCAGACCTCCTCCTGCTCTCCTCTTCAGCTGCCAGACAGGAGTTGGAAGGACCAATTTAGCCATGGTCTTAGGCACTCTGGTACTGTTTCACCGCAAGGGTGGTCCACAAAAGCAAGAGTAAGTGTTCCATTTCCTCCTAAAGTAAAACATAAAGAAGTTCAGTCTGCTGATTTGATAGATACTGGAGACTTTGATGTGCTGAAACCCAAAGATTAGGGTTGCATGTTTTAGGAAATGCATAACTTCAAAAAGCCACCAGCTTGCTTCATATATCAGGCTGCCTCCTAAATTTTCTGAGTGTACTACACAAGCATAGGCAATGGAAGTGAGAGGAATCATCCATGTGAAGAAAGGGGAGCACTGGTGAAACCGGTGGCGTGGAGCCATCAGAGTTTGCCTGCTTCTTTTGTTGCAGATGCCACAAATGGGGTCCCACCTTTTGTGTTCTTCCCTGTAGTTTGATCTTTGTTTGCAGTTGTCAAAATTGAGATTGATATAGATCAGTGGTTCTCACCCTGTGAGCCGTGGCCCAGCAGTGGGCCACGAGAATGAAAATCTGGTCCGAGAACCTCCTTCCTCTTTATTTTATTTTATTAATTTTATTTCCACAAAGCTGACCATTGCATTTAATAGACCACATCAGCTCTAGATTATTAAATATGGTGTTCTATGGGCGAGCAGATGGCGACTACTGGATGGCATATGTTCTGTATCAGAAACTAGAGCTGATGTGGTATATCCAATGCAACTTTCTGAATCAGCACCCCCAAATGCTGATTCTACATTCATACCGAATCTAAAGCAGACCAAAAACTTATTCTTAACCCTTTTGGCATCTCTTTGAAGATCTGCGTTATCTCTCTGAAGATGCCAGCCACAGATGCAGGCGAAACATCTGGGGAAAACGCTGCTATACTGCCCAGAAACCACATGACAGTGGTTCCGGCCATGAAAGCCTTTGACGATACATCGATATCCTATAATTCCTTTGAAAGAGCAGAATTAGAAAGCTCTGTAAATGTATGTATGTGTAAGCGAACGTGGACTGTTCAGATAACACAGATCTTTTGACCTTCTGCAGCCATAGCCTTCCGCAGTCCAGTAAATTCTTGCCCAAGGATCAATTTCAAATTATCCAGAACTACATTGCCACAGTACCAAAAGGACAGCAAATAGTGGAAGAGGTGAGTAGATTCATGCTGACGATGTCTTGGCAGTAAGCACAGGAGAAGCACACCCTCTCTTTGCTGCACCGACCTTCCTTCCCGCACCCTTTCCTAGTGCTTCTTAGTCCCTCAGAAGGAGACAGACTGAGCTATGTGCATGTGTTGCTGATATTCCTCACAAGTGCAACACACAAGAGCTGTTGAGAGTTAGATGGGTCACTAGTGGACCCATACATGTTTCCTTTATGTTGCTGGCGCATTGTATAAAATAAGCTTTTGGGACTTAGGTCACTACTTCTCAAACTAACTGTTATGAGGGACTGGCAAAGATATCTGTGCCTATTGACTACAATGGTTTATTTATGTCTTAGGAAAGCACCAGAGACTGGCAGTCAAAGGGTTATGGGCTGGCACCAATCCACTCTGAATAGCATTTTTTTCAGCAGCATGTGTAGGGTTTTTTTCTTGAATTTGTGGCTATTGTGTTAACATGAATGACCGATTATCCAGAAGAAATCATTACACTCTTCCCACATTGTCTAGTCAAGCCTAGCTAAGCTATGCTGCACACTATGTTAGAACTAAGACACAGGAGATAGGTCAAAGATTGGGAACCTGTGTGTCTCTGAATTATTTCAGACTACAAAACTCATCATTGCTGCTCATTGGTCATGCTGGCTAGGGTTCATGAGAGTTGAAGTCTAACATTATCTGGAAGCCACAGGTCCTTCACATATGGAGTAGGCCATACGGAAAGGAAACTTTACTGGATACTTAAGGGTAGTTTTTCAGTACACATAGTACAGGTAAAGGCTTTCCCCTGACATTACATTTAGTCGTGTCTGACTCTCGGGATTGGTGCTCATCTCCATTTCTAAAATGAAGAGCCGGTGTTGTCCATTGACACCTCCAAGATCATGTGGCTGGCATGACTACATGGACACCATTACCTTCCTGCTGGAGCAGTACCTATTGATCTACTCACGTTTGCATGTTTTTGAACTGCTAGGAAGCTGGGGTAATAGTGGGAACTCACCCCGCTCCCCAGATTCAAACCATGGACCTTTCAGTCAGCAAATTCAGCAGTTCAGCCCTTAACATAGGTTATGATTACTCTGACCTTGTCAGAGATTAAATATGGTTTTCTTTATTTATTGAGACTGCAGTCAGAAACCAACTGTTCACTTTCTCTTTAGGTTCTGTTCAGACACACACTACATTGAATAAAGGAACCTTTCACCAACTACACTGGAAAATACTCAAATCCTTGTTATGTTTCAGAATGAAGAAAAAATGAATATACACTGGAGGCTTTAAAGGATATTATTGTTTTTTCTTCTTTCCATTCTGATTTAGTGCAAATTCAGGAAGATTTGCACATTGTTCTGAGAGTTGCTACAATTACAATAGTGTACTTAAACCAGGAGTGATGGGACTTTGGATCAATAACACATGGCCTGTCAAGTGTGTTTGATCCAAACTCTCATCATTGTCTAGCCAATGAAGAGGGATTATAATCACCATGTGATATGATTTTTGTTCCTGGGCTATAAATGTCATTTCCTAATTGGTTCTATCATAAAAACATGGAAAAAAGTTTATTAAACTGCAAAAACTTCATTTTTGCAGGACATCCTGCATTTTGCTATAGTTTTGCTATAGTTTTTCAAGGAGTATCTCATCCAGCCTTGACCAACTCAACATAGTTTGTGGCAGCCACAAAAATGAAGTTTCTGGAGTATAAAAACTACTTTCAAAGTACTTCATAATTAAACAGGAAACAACTTTTTCAAACCAGGAACAGAAAATATTTCAAATTTTGTTACATAGTGCTATAGGAAACATCTGGAGGCTGCACATTATCCATCCCGGGCTTGAACTAAGGACCTTACTGACTCCGGGAGAAACAGACAAAATATTGATGGGGTGAAATTCGTTCTGCTCCAATTTCTTGCACAGATTGACATTTCCTTTTTTGGCCCCCAAAGGTAGATGCTGCTATCTCTTTGTGCTCAGAAATGCACAATATGAGGGAAGCTATCTATGAGAATAAGAAGAAATTGGAAGCGATTGGAGAAGATTACCAGACCCAGGTACTGGTTGGGCTGAGATGGAATTATGGTTTGCTACTTAAAACTTAACCAGAATTCATAGAAATACTCAGTTTTCTAAGGTGATGCATGCATTTTTATATTGTGCCAGGTGTTTGCCCATGTAATATATTAAAATTGTAGGTTTGTGGGGGAATTTGGGGCCTCTGATGAAAGTCTTCTGCCTGTGCTTACAGACTACAGGTTTGTACTCCTGTAGGGGAAAGTTCCCATTGACTCCTACTCTCCCAACCATTTAAAGAGGGAACCTAGCCCAGAGTTAGTAAATATGTTTTTTATGCATAAGGCCCCAACACCAGTCTAAAATTAAAAGAAATTTAGCCATTGATTTAGAAGACTTTTTCTAATTCAACTAGAATCTTCAAATCTCCAAACGATTATTAGAAGTTGAAAAAATAGAAATCTGAGCCCAGAATTTATTCCTATTTTCAGAACTGCAAGTATTTTGCCATTTTTCCATACAAATCCCCGCTGCTGCTTATTCAAAAGAATATTGCTCAGGTGGTCAACATTATTTTGCTGCTTTTTTTTTGCAAATGGGAATAAAACATCTATTGCAATCATTCAGATCTACTAACAGGTCTAGATCTATATTGGAGATTAAACTTTGGAGTAGATAGAACTGATTGAGATGGAGAACTATTCTGATTATTGGGTTGCTGTGAATTTTCCCGGCCGTATGGCCATGTTTGATAAGCATTCTCTCCTGACGTTTCACTCACATCTATGGCAGACATCCTCAGAGGTTGTGAGATCTGTTGGAAACCATGCAAGTGGGGCTTATATATCTGTGGAATGTCCAGGGTGGGAGAAATAACTCTTGTCTATTTGAGGCAAATGTGAATGTTGCAATTGGCCAGCTTGACCAGCATTGAATAGACTTGCAGTTTCAAAGCCTGGCTGCTTCCTGCCTGTGGGAACCCTTTGTTGGGAGGTGTTAGCTGGCCCTGATTGTTTCCTGTCTGGAATCCTACTGTGTTTTGAGTGTTATCTTTATTTACTGTCTTGATTTTAGAGTTTTTTTAATAGCCAGATTTTCTTCATTTTCATGGTTTCCTCCTTTCTGTTGAAATTGTCCACATGCTTGTGGATTTCAGTGGCTTCTTTGTGTAGTCTGACATAGTGGTTGTTGAAGTGGTACAGCATTTCTGTGTTCTTGAATAATATTCTGTGTCCAGGTTGGTTCATCAAGTGCTCTGCTGTGGCTGACTTCTCTTGTTGAGTTAGTCTGCAGTGCCTTTCATATTATTTAATTCGTGTTTGGGCAATGCTGCATTTGATGGTCCCTATGTAGGCTTGTCCACAGCTGCATTGTATACGGTAGACTCCTGCAGAGGTGAGAGGATCCCTCTTGTCTTTTGCTCAACATAGCTTTTGTTGAATTTTCTTAGTGGGTCTGTAGATAGTTTGTAAGTTGTATTTCTTCATCAGTTTCCCTATTCGGTCAGTAGTTCCCTTGATGTATTGCAAGAACACTTTCCCTCAGGGGGGATATAAATTTCCTTTGACTAGAAGCTGGCCACTTCAAGTGCCTCTGGTGTCATTGTAAGGAGGTCCTCCTTGAACATGTGGCAGGACCCAGACTGCATTGTAGTATGTGGTCTGTGATTTGCTCTTCTCCACATTTGCATGTCATGGACTCCATTTTGTAGCCCCATTTCCTAAGATTGGCTCTGCATCTTTTAAATTGTACCTGTTATAAGTTTTAAATGTTTTATATGATGTTTTTAAACTGGGTTATTTTTATATTTGTGTATGATGTTGATTTTGTATTGTGTGCCAATGTATTTGTTTTGGTTTTAAACTTGTATGCCACTTTGAGTCCCACCCATGGGAGAAAGAAGGGATAGAAATGAATGAATGAATGAATGAATAATAATCTTATGATGCCAGAGCGCAGTCTGTTCAGCGCCTTCCAAGTTACCCAGCCTTCTGTGTGCCCAGGAAGGAGTTTCTCATCCGGTATCAGCCATGGATTGAGGTTTCAGATTTTAGCCAACCCCTTTTGGACTCTCGCTTACTGAGGTGTTCCTGTGAGTATCTCTGCAGATCTCAAAAAGCTGTTTCTTGATGTAAGGCATTGGCATGCTGGCTGATATCCAAACAGAGGATGAGCTGGAGATGTCAATGCCTTGGTCTTTATCACCAGAAACTGATTCATAGTTATGCTAAAGTGTTGCAGTTCAGTGGTGCAGTCAAACAAACCCAATATTTGCAATGCTGAATATTTCTGAGAGGAGTGGTGATAAACTACTTGTTTTATATACCAGCTAGTTAAGAGGCTGACTGTGATGTGGGTGAACAATTCTGAGAAAATCTGTGGCTTGGATTTGATCAGTCAGTAAGAATGGGATCTTGAGAAGCTCATCTCTTTGCCAAACTTTTATCATGTGTATATTTCCATCTGTCAAGCCCATTTATGATTGTTCCCTCTTGTATATTTTTGAGGGTTTTTTTTAAAGGAGCAAGATGGGAGAGGGTGGAATGTTATGTTCTGTTGTGACCTTTAGCCTCTTGTAAAAATTGACAAGAAACTTGAAGAATGGAAAAAGGAAAGAGAAAAGAGACATACTGCTTTCATTCTCTTTCTGGAAGCTCCCACCCGTCCCCTTCCACGTGCTTAAAAATATATAAACAGGATAGACTATAAAATTCTCCAGGTGTAAATGATGACTATAAACAGGGACAGTTTGTACTAAAGCTAGAATGCTTTCTACAGGACAAATGTGCATTTAGATAACTAGAAGCATATCTTGTGTTTTCAAGAGAACACTTGCAGTTGAAGATGAAAGCTCTTGTAATTCACTCTTCTTCCAAGGCAGAAGGCTTGGAATGGTATCAGGACTCAACATGGGGGAGATTCAATATTTGTGCCAACATCCATTATTGGCCAAATGGGAGAACTGAAGGGAGATAACCATACCCACAAGAAAGTTACATCAGCAGGCCAAATAGTGTTTTCCAATTCCTGTAAGAGGATGTCATGCTCAGATGCATTTGTTCATTTGCTGGATTGCCTTGCACCCCCCTTTGTTTTAATTGAATGATGTTTGTGTGATTGTTGTGTTGTCGAAGGCTTTCATGGCCGGGATCACAGGGTTGTTGTATGTCTTTCGGGCTGTGTGGCCATGTTCCAGAAGCATTCTCTCCTGACGTTTCGCCCACATCTATGGCAGGCATCCTCAGAGGTTGTGAGGTATGGAGAAAACTAAGCAACTTTTGCTTAGTTTTCTCCATACCTCACAACCTCTGAGGATGCCTGCCATAGATGTGGGCGAAACGTCAGGAGAGAATGCTTCTGGAACATGGCCACACAGCCCGAAAGACATACAACAACCCTTTGTGTGATTGTGTTGAATCTATGAGTAGTTAGGCTCAAAAAATAACCCTCTAATGGGGTGATTTCAACAAAATATAGCAAAGTGCTAGAAGCACACTTCACAACCAGCAGAAACTTATTTGTAGTGAGCTGGGATAAGCTTCTGTTGCTTAGGATGGCACAGGATTGCAGGGCCAAAAATATAAACTCAAAAGTATTTATTGAAGTAAAAAAATACATTCTGGATAGGAAAGTCCTTGGAGCTAACTTTCTAAATCTCCTATTCTGAGGAAGGCAAAAGGTAAAGATATCAATAATGTGCATGCAGCTACATCTTGCCTGGAGAATGGCAAGATGTGTCCTCACAGGGGGAGATAACAGGCAGAAGAGAAAGAAAATTGACCATGTGGTCAAAGCCTAGGCTCAAACAAGATGGCAATAGGGAGGAAGTTACCTCATACCCCAAAGAGATCACATAGCTACATCAATCAAATGGGAGAGGAGATAGTAGCAAACAGGAAGAGAGTAGAGACAGAAAGCCCCTTCTAAGAAGGCATGCATAGGAATAGAGAAAGGAATCTCTCATTCTAATCCTGTTTTCTTAGTCTCTCTACTCATTGGGGACTGGAGACTTTTGAAGTCCAGCATGACACTCAAAAGATTGAAACCTGCAGTCTCCACTGCAGACCCAAGACATCAGCACTCTCAAATTATTTGTTTTTACTTTGGGAGGGTGGGAGAAGAATATTTAGAATTAGAAGATGGGCAACCTTGTCTTGCATGGTAGTCTCACCTCCCACCCTGCGGACGCACAGTGTTCAGACTCCTATCTCGTTGTGCTGTACCTGTACATCAGGCAGTGAATTTATCTAGGATCCCAACAGCCTTGGCTTCACTCATGCAAAGTGATATGTCCACCTCATGATAACAATGCTTGGAAGGCACTGGGTATAAAACTCACAGCTATCCCATTAGCACTTTTGCTATTGCAGCATAAAATATTACCCCCATATCCATGGGACCACTATCCGTAGTTTTATTCTCCATATTCAACCAAATATGTAATCTCTAAGCATTTTCTAGATCATCCAATATGGTTCTATGGTATTGTTGGACCAGAAATCTTTCATTTTAAATGGGATTGCTATTATCTGTAGTTTCACATTTCCATGTAAAGTATGGAAACATATCCCCTCAAGATATAGGGGTGATACCATAATGTGTTTTTCTGACTAAACTGTTTGCTTCTTCCTTCCAAGCCACACTGGAGCAATGCCCCTGCAGTAGTTACTGGTTTTACTGTGGCCTGAGTTCCACTGCAGTGTTTGAGGTTCACCCATAATTGGTTTTCATTTCCTCCTTTTTTTGTTTTGTTTTGTTTTTTAAATGGGAAACTTGGATTTGACTGTTATGATGACATTAACTTTCAGAGTGTTGTTGGTGTATGTCTTTACCAGTTCTCAGAGGTAACCACTGGAAAGCACATTTGAACACGGAAGAAGTTTGAGAAGTTTTTTGAAATTCAAACACAGCCACAGCTCTTTGTAAATAATGGAAAGATGTTTTTCCAGGAGAATGTTGTTATTGGTCAAAATGTGCCATGGTAGAAAAGTAGGACTCAATAGCCATGTGTAGGGTACGTGGCAGACACAGGTAATGTGTCAGTCTCCAAGAAGATTCCAGCCCATTAGCCAGGAATGGCTGATTTTATGGGACTTGATAGATCTCCTATATTTTGATGTGTCTTTGGCCAAAACAAGAGCTTGGGGACTTAGGGACCATGTGTGGCATGTGTATATCTGTGTGGAGATGGAGGTGAGGTAGTTTGTGTATCATAGAATAATAGAGTTGGAAAAGACCACTTGGGCCATTTAGTCCAACTCCCTGCCATGCAGGAAAAGTACAATCAAAGCACCCCCCGACAGGTGGCTATCCAGCCTCTATTTAAAAACTTCAAAGGAAGGAGCTTCCATCACACTTGGAGGAAGAGAGTTCCACTTCTAAAGAGCTTTTACAGTCAAGAAGCTCTTCCTAATGTTCAAGTAGTATCTCCTTTTCTGTTATTTGAACTCACTGCCCCGAGTCGTAGTTTCCAGGGCAGCAGAAAACAAGCCTGTTCCCTCTTCCTTATAGCATCCTTTCACATATTTATACATGGCTGTCATGTCTCCTCTCAACCTTCTCTTCTGCAGGCTGAATATAGCCAGTTCTTTAAGATGCTCCTCACAGGGATTCATGGTCTCCAGACCTTTAATCATTTTAGTTGCCCTCCTCTGGACATCTTGCAGCTTGTCAATATCTCTTTTAAACTGTGGTGCTCAGTATTGGACACAGTATTCCGGTGAGGTCTAACCAAAGCAAAATAAAGGGGCACTATGACTTGCTTCAATCTAGAAGCAAGACTCCTTTTGATGCAGCCTAAAATCCCATTGGTTTTTTAGCTGCTGCATCATACTGTTGACTCATGTTCATCTTATTGTCCATGAAGACTCCAAGATCTTTTTCACATGGACTCTTGTCAAGCCAGGCACCACCCATCCTGTATCTTTGCATTTCCTTTTTTCTGCCTAAGTGGAGTATCTTACAGTTGTCCTTGTTGAAATTCATTTTGTTAGTTTTGACTCAGATCTCTAACCTGTTAAAGTCATTTTGAATTCTGATCCTATCCTCCGGATTATTAGCTATCCCTCCTAATTTGGTGTCATCTGCAAACTTGATAAGCATGTCTCTAAACATTCATCCAAGTCATTAATAAAGATGTTGAACAGTTCTGCGCCCAGGATCGAACCCTACAGCACTCCACTAATCACTTTCCAGGATAAAGAGGAACCGTTGGTGAGCACCCTTTGGGTTTGTTCTTTTAACCAATTACAGATTCACCTAAAAGTAGCATTGCCTAGCCTACATTTGACTAGTTTGCTTGCAAGGTGGTCATGGGGGATTTTGTCAAAGGCCTTGCTCAATTCAAGATATGCTACATCCACAGCATCCCCTGGATCTACCAAGCTTGTAACTATCAAAAAATAATATGCTTTGTTTGGTTGGATTTTGCCCAGTACCTCTCTTTGCCCAGTTTCCACCGAATGTGGCTGAAAATACTCTATGCAGGAAATTGTTTAGTTCACTCTTAAGCATGTTTCTTAATCTTTTTTGATTAATGATCTTAGGCCGGATTTTTCTTAAAGTATATCAAGTAAATATTATTGGAAGACAATTATATAATATCACAGATTTCCAAACTGACAGTTGCCAAGATCTCTCTCCTTCTCCAAACGACATGATCTTTCCTTCTAAATAGAATTAACATGTCAAACCACTACATTTTCCATATGGAGAGCCAGAGTGGCTTAGTGAAGCAGATATGCCAGGAATACTTGATCAGATCTCTACTCAACCACAGAACACTTTTGATGGCATTGACTAGCCACAGTCTCTGAGCTTAACCTGCCTCATAGAGTTGGTGCTGATAAAATGGCAAGCTGTGTATGGGATGCCAACCCTAAGTGTGGCATTCTGAAGCTCCTTTTTAAAAAGAGCATGGCTTAAAATAGAGATGAGGCTGTGATTCTTGTTTGATTATCCTGTTGAATGTCCATGACAGGCAAGGATAATGCCAGTCTTTGGCATGTCAGAGTCTAAATATCCGAAAGATGAAAAATTGATGTGGCAGGCTCTGTTTCTCTAGGCCCCTGTACCAAAGGCCACTTTTGATGAAAATCTTGCAGTGTAGAGTTGCTCAAAGCTGGTGGAAATGGAAAAAAGTAATGTTGGGATCATATTTTCAAAACAGTAGGCTCTATTTCCAGTGCAGAGTGTCAGTGGGCATAGGATGAAGTGCACCCTTAGAATTTGCCAAAAAATAAAACTAAACAAAACAAACTTTTATAGCATTCGGAGAAACTTCACATCCAGTTGTTAAAACCCAAGTGCCACTTAGCATGGGGGCTTCATGACATATTTCCTTGTACCCCATCATCACTATATGCTGCATTCATTCTTTTTAATATGTATAGACAAGACTTTGGATTGCTGTGAGTTTTTCAGATTGTAAACTCATGTTCCAGTTGCATTCTCTCCTAATGTTTCCCTGCATCTGTGGCTGGCATCTTCAGAGGTTCTGTTGCTAGTGAGGCAAGTGGGGTGTATATATATCTGTGAAATATCCAGGGTGGGAGAAAGAACCCTTGCCTGTTTGAAGCCAGTGTGAATGTTGTGGCTGGTGTTGATATGGAAGTATAACAGTGCCTTTTCTGTGTTTGCAAGTTCTTTGCAGTGGTGTGTATTCTCTTACATAAAAGGTTTTGTTCTAGGTGGTCATAAATATGGCGAGCCTGTGGTGTTTTGAAAGTCCTTTTGGCTGCAAGAAATGATGGCATAGAATCCATCTCTCTGCAGCATAGAAGAAAAGTTAGAGAACACAGAAAGTGTGCTTTCCCTGTATCTAGTTTTTCCAATCTTCGTATGTCTTGGAACAGTTTCTCACCGTAGAGATGTTCAATGTGTTGTCAAAGGCTTTCATGGCCGGAATCACTGGGTAGCTGTGAGTTTTTCGGGATGTATGGCCAGGTTCCAGTAGCATTCTCTCTTGACGTTTCACCAGCATCTGTGGCTAGCAGAGGTTCTGTTGCTAGTGAGGCAAGTGGAGTGTATATAGATATCTGTGAAATGTCCAGACTGGGGGAAAGAATCCTTGTCATATTTTGTATGTATAAACATGTGTGTGCATGCTCATGATTAGATTATTTTTGAAAATAAAATTTCCACTGAAACTGTAGGATTCAATGTTCACTGTTCCATAAGGATTTGCTCAGAAGTGCCGATATGATTAGTCTGTGTGTCTGTGCATTACAGGCAAATACCACCAAGGAGTATTTCCTTCAGAGGACGTTGCAGAGCCTTGAGCGCTATTTCTACTTGATAACTTTCAACTATTATCTTCATGAACAGGTAAGACTCCTTCCCTGAACTCTCAAAAGGCAGCGTGCCTTTTCATGCCTCTCCCAGGGGCATATAGCAATATATGGCAGATTCTGTGCTGATATCATGGCATGAGGTATGCAGAATTAGTAGGAAGTCCAGCAGTGAAGATTTGCACATAGAAGTGCTTTCTGGTCTCATGCTTATTTTTTCCTTTCTTAAAAACATTTATATGATGGCTTTTCAATTGAAAAACATCCAAGTTGGCTCATAATCTTTTATTTATTCTATTTATATCCTGCCTTTCTTCCACAAACAAGGCTCAAGACAGCAAAGTTTTACAAGCTATCTGTTTAAAATGAAAGCATAACAACTCAAACCAGAGTCATACGAATAGATGGGAAACAGGAACCAGTGGACAGCAATGGTCAAAACCTGCCAAAATTGTCTCAGATTAAGAAAGTACATTTTAGCTGTTTCATGGGCTAAAAGTGGAAAATAGGATCTCTTTCATAGAGGTTTTTTTTTAACAGTTGATGGGGAAATCCAGCAGATACTTAGCAGCACCTAAGAGGACAACTAGCAGTTTTATGTGTTGGGCAGAACCTGGACAGGCTCACATTGAAGGACCTGCAGTTTGATCTGTTGCGGTTTGTATATGCGCGCAGGCCAGCGAGCAAACCAGCAGAAAGCTTAATCCAAAAGAAAATGAGCAACACAAAATAGATGAATGAAGAACTTTAAAATGTATTCTTGAGTATCAGAGTCCCAAAATACGAATACAGCAACTTCAACATAAACAGTCACAGTCTTCCTGTAGACACCTACACACAATCCTTTGCATTACTTCATGCATATCCTGCTCATCACAAAAGTATATCTTCTTTCTTGTCCAGAGAAGGCAACACTTGTAGTTTCAAAATGGGCTGCAAATCAAGAGCTTCCGCCCTGGAGCAAACCTTCAGTAACCCAGTGTTACATTCCAAACACTCTGCAATTATATCCTTAGGGAGTGGCCCAGAACCAGTTGGCCTTAGTTAGTCCAATTACACAACCTAAGAATTGTGATCAATCAAGGTAAGCTTTTTTCAACACAGACATGGTAGTGATCCTGTAGGAACTTAGCCCATGTATCTTAATATGATCTCACATCACTTAGTTCTCTCCTAATTTTTTTTTTTACCTATATGTGATTACAGTTAATAAATGTTATACCAGTAAGGGTGATGGGAAATAAACATGAAATGAATCATTGGTAGAGATGATTTTGATTGGTAGAGATGACTTTCCCTTTTTCATGTGTGCGTCATTTTTCTCTGTCTCTTGGAGGTGATGAAAGAAACAAAAGTGTCATTACAATGAAAAATATGCATAGTTTCAAACATCAAGAAAAGAAAATATCAGTACAACTGTCAAATCCACAAACAGTTGAAATGATTTATGTTACACTCCATCACTGAAACACCCTTTTACCCAACACCAGACCAGAGTCCAGTACTCCAACAAAAGAACGTTTATTAAAGAAAGGATATAAAAAGGAAAAAGGCAAAATACAAAAGAGTCAGTAAAAGATATAAAATGCACTTGTCACAAGAAGACAGTAACAGTAATCCAAAAATGCCAGGTTAAAACACAAAACCAAAGAATCCAAAAGTATAACATTAATCCAAATGTATATCCATGAACATGAAGATAAGAACTTCTCCAAGGTAATTTCTCCAAAGATACATAGGCATGAACAGAAGTATGAAGCAGGAACATGAAACATGAACATGAAACAGGAATATTGACAATACATTAACCTAGAACTTGGAATCATAAATGGGAGACTGATCTCCTTTAGCAACGTTGTCTACTCTGAAAGGCCTAAACAACAACCCACTTCATTTGAGCCCTCGAAGGCACCCATGACATCATGCCTAACACATCTGGACCTCAAGGTCTTATCTTCAAACCTCTGAGAATATCTAGTTTGCCGAGTTTTCACACCCTGCATTCTCAGGTCTAATCTATTCTCTCTTGGAAATTCCTTGTCTTCCTAAGGCCTTTCCTTAAGGGAATTGGTACTTGAATTTTCCCGTTGCCTGGGAACGAGTTGAAGAATCCAAAGCATCAGCTTCATCTGCCTGAAATTCCCTCCAAACACTCACAGACACCTCATTTTGAAACCCATCATCTCCCTCATCCTCTGAACATTCAGAAAAATCCTCTGATATTTGCCAGACTACAACAATCTAGTGATTCCCAGCCTTTGGTCTTCCAGTTGTTTTGGACTTCAGCTCCCAGAAATCCCAACCAGTTTACCAGCTGTTAGGAATTGTGGGAGCTAAAGTCCAAAACACCTTCAGGACCAAAGTTTGGGAACCACTGATCTAGTATGCGTGCTCCAAAAAAGAATCAGAAGCCCTATCTTCATGTGTGAGTTGCAGTAGCAAAAAAATAAAACAAAAATTTATCAAGCTATCTCATGTACAACATAATTTGATTGCTGTTCGGGTTATGGCTGGATTATTAACACTTTAGACTGATGTATCCAACGGGGTAATGGGAGTATAAAGTCTTTTGGTGCTCTGGCTTTTTTGTCCACTCCTTAGTGAGGATTTTTTCAGGTCTTAGCCAATTGCTAACATTGTCCTTGTCTGTCTTTCCCCCTCACCTTTTCTTTCTTCTGGGCTGGCAGTATCCCCTAGCTTTCGCTCTCAGTTTTAGTAGATGGATGTGCAGGCATCCTGAGCTGTACAGGCTTCAAGCAAACATGAACATGTCAGAGCTGACCATCAAAGGGGATCAGATCACAAAAGGGGCACGGGTTCTGGTAAGTGAATAACTGTCAGCCTGTCTTCACTGTCTGATGCGTCCAATCCTGTGTCACAGCATATTTTGGACAACAGCCGTGCTGTTATTGCTTCATTTCATTGTAAGAATACTTATTGTGTATACCAGTGACCTTTGTTAAGGAATTAAGACTATTTCTGCTTCTCTTCTCCATTTGTAATTCCTTTAGCACCCTTCTGATGATAGAGTATCATGTTTCTTTTTAAAACCTTTTTTAAAGATTAGATGTCAAGCTGTAAAGGAGAGACACAAGCTTTCTGACATTTTATTGTGGTCTAGTTGCACTTGTGTGTTGCTTCTCTGCATCCATTTTCTATGCCTAAGAAACAGTATAGATCATTGAAAGCGACTTGAAATACATCGAGTCACATTCATGCGATTCTGATGCTGTAAATTTTATTTTTTAAGCTTTTTTTAGTTAACGGTTTGGAAGGAGGCTGCCCTCAACTGCTCTTAATTTTCACAGCATTTTCTTGCTGAAGCAGAGAGTGAGGAGATTGTTTTTAGTGGAAGGCATAAGGAATACCTAGCTTGCCCAGATTTGTAGCCCCATCTTTTCTGTTTTGCTTCTGCTACAGGTGGTAGATGATCGATTTTCTCCAGATGTACTCAGCACAGTCAGGGAGATGAGCGTGGCCAATTTCCGGAGGGTTCCCAAGATGTCTGTTTACGGGATGGCTCAGCCCAACTCCAAGGTAAATAGATGACATAAGGAAGTTTCTGGAAAGATGGGAGCAAAGAGTATGCAGGTGGAAGAGGGGAAGAAGAGGAATTGTAACTTTAAGGATCTAAATCTCTTGAAAACCATGCCTCCCATGGCAGAAGCTCCACACATCACCAAGGAGGAAAAAATATTGCTGAACTACAAACCCTGCAGTTATCCATTGCAGTTACAGATTGAGCATCCCTTATCCAGAATTCCAAAAAACAAAATACACCAGAATTGTCCACATGGGTGACTAAGATAGTGACACATTTGCTTCCTGATGGTTCAGTGTACACAATACCTGTTTCATACCCAAAATTATTAAAATATTGCATCAAATTACCATCAAGCTGTGTATATCAAACATAAACTTATGGATCTTGGACTGTCATATTCAATCTGTTCCTGGATTATAGACTTCTTGTCTGGACATTCCCAAAGGGTTAGATTAGGTAATCATACCTCTTCAGCTCTCACACTGGGATGCCACAGGGTTGTGTATTGAGTCCTCTGCTTTACACTTTGTACATATATAATTGCATCCCCTTCCACCATAACAATGTAATTACTAAATTTGCGGATGATCCAACCATGGTGAGGTTTATGTCTGAAGGATGAGTCTGCCTGTCGGGATGAGGTGATCGGCTGCTCTTGTAATGCAGGGACAATAATCTGCTTCTTAACATCAAAAAGACCAAGAAGCTTATAATGGACTACAGAAAGAATAGACAAGAAATCCAGCCCTTGGTCATAAATGAGGACCAAATGAAGCTCGTGTCCAGTTTTAAGTTCCTGGGTGCCACTATTAAGGAGGATTTGACATGGGATACCCATACTACAGCATTGGTTAAGAGGGCCCAGCAGATACTGAACTACCTGAGCTGTGCTATAGAAGTGTCCTAACCCACTGCATCTGTGCGTAGTTTGGTATTTGCACAGTGGTAGATAGGAAGACGCTCCAAAGGGTCACCACTCTTGCACAGAGAATCATTGGTTAACCTCTCCCCTCTTTGGAAGAACTTTATAAGTTCTGCGGCCTTAAGAAAGCTCAGAGCATTCTTGGGGATCCATCTCACCCAGCATATTCTTTTTTTTTTAATTATAACCATTTGGTAGATGATACAAGGTGACAAAGGCAAGAACAAACAGACTGAGATACAGCTTTTATCTTAGAGCTGTAATTATATTGAACTCCATGGCTTCACATTGATGTGGCACTGTGGGTTGTGTGGTGATGGTGGGAGTGTGGGGGGATGGGTGTGTGCTGAGGAACACATTTAATTTCATTGTACAATGACAATGTTATTCTATTCTGTTCTGTTCTATAAATGAATTTCACAGTTAGACGTTGGACTCAACTCTAGGATACCTCCTTATGTACATATAAAAAAAACTGAGATATTCCAAAACTGAAAAAACTTCTGGTTTGTTATGCATTTTTGATAAGGGAGACTCAATCCCTCCTTGTTTTCCTTTAATGTACTTACTATGGTGACGATCATTTCTCTTTAGGCTATTGGGAGTGTCTTAAGCTACCTGACAGATGCAAAAAGGAAACATTCTCACATCTTGTGGGTTAATCTCCGTGAAGAGGTAGTTCTGGAGGGGAACGAGGAGACCTATACTCTCAGAGAGGTCAGCAACCTAGATCAACAGATAACAGTCCCTGTAATATCCCCTGAACAGCTAGAGGTAAGAATTTAAATATATCTGACTTTCCATTCTCTCTGCAGTTGGAGCTCTAGTATTTATTTTTATCTGGAAAGGGTTGCTGAAAGGAATCTGGATAGCATATTGTGTTGGAGATACAATGATGCATGTGGGCTAGTGACAATTAGTGTGTGTGTGTTTAGGGGGGGGTTCTGGGAGGCAAGAGTGATCACAACATGTTTCTGTAACTCAGAGAACAAGAATAAGCAACAGGTGTCTTCTTAGCATCAAATATTAAAACTTATTTATGGGGATGAAGAAATGTAGTTGGTCAGATTTCCCCCCTTATATTTTGCTGCCTTAACATTCATTCTGTAAGTGTTCATTATTTAGAACAGACCAGCACTTTTGTTGCAGGTTTGTTAGGAACGTCTTTCTTTCCATCTAAAAAACACTCAACATTTCCAGTGAGCCTTCTTTGGAAGCCATGGTTCAAAAAAATAACTTTCCGAAAGCTTTGATTGCCATATGTAACACACTAGCTAGCTAATATGATAATGGTCTGCTGTTGTCAAAGTCACAAAGCTCCTCATGTGTCGAGAAATGTTTTCTATTCCTTCAAATTCTCAATAAGGCAATTCTATATCTGTTTGGTTCCAGACCTGTTTTATTATATCCCATACAGAATGCAAATGGATTTAAATTCTTCTCATCTAACAGCATAACACATTGAGGAAATTTGTAAATGAAAAATATACAGAGCTGATGTCAAGTTAAGCAAATTACTTTTATGGGCCTATGGGTTAATAATAATAATAATAATAATAATAATAATAATAATAATAATAATAAGCAACTTTATTTATAGAACTCCTTATCTCCCCAAAGGGACTCAAGGCAGTTTCCAATATGTACGGCAAACCTCCAATACCATAAGGGAAAACAAAAGGGGAAACAAATTCAGAACAGATTACATCAGGACAAATTATATTGAAACAATGTAACAGTAGCCTAACTTTAAACTTAATAACAGAGAAAATAACAAGAAGAATGCACATGATCTATATGAATATTATAATTAATGTAGATTTGACACTAAATAAAAACAATTAAGAACATTAGCTAAAATTGTTTTTAAAAGATGACATATTATGTGACAACCAGTGGGCTGAGAGTAGTTCCAGTTTCTAGATAAGGCTTAACATATGTAGGCAAAAATATAAATTGGGCATATTTGTCAGCTTCCCCTCCAAACGTCATAGTACATAAGTGAGTTTTCAACAGTTTTTTAAAAGCAAGAAGAGAGGGAACAGTTTTTAGTTCTTTTGAGATGAAGTTCCAGAGGAGAGGAGCGATCACGGAGAAAGCCCCATCTCTCATTCCCACCAGCTGTGCTTGAGACAGGGTTGGGGCCGAGAGCAGGACCTCCTCTGCAGATCACAAGGCTCAGGCCAGTTTGTATACAGAGTTGCCATTCTGCAAATAGTCTGGGCCTGAAGCGTTTAGAGCTTTATAGCTCTATGACCAGCACTTTGTATTTAGCTTGGAAGCAGATCGGCAGCTCCACTGGCAATTGGTGCAATTGGTGTCTCAGGTTAACAATCTGGCTGCTGATCTCTACACCAATTGCAGCAACCAAACTATCTTCCAAGGCGTTGCAGTAATCCAAATGAGAAGTAACCAGAGCGTGGACTATCATGGCGAGATCAGGTGTCTCAAGGTATGAGCGCAGCTGGTTCACAAGTTTTAATTGTGTAAAGGCACTTCTGGTCACCGCTGACACCTGGGGTTCCAGGGTCAGTGGTGATTCCAGGATTACCCCCAGACTGCGGACCTGTGTCTTCAGGAGGAGCGTGACCGCTTCCAACAGTGGCTGTAACCCCACACCCTGGTCCACCTTCCAACTGATCAGGAATTTTTTCTGGATTTACTTTCAATTTATTAATCCTCATCCAGTCCATCACCGATGACAGGCACTGGTTTAGGGGCAGGACAGCATCCTTGGCATTAGGTGCAGGTTTTAAAGACTGTGTAAATATCGCTAGGCTTTCCATGTATATTTCCAGTGGATTATTGCTGTTGTAGAATTTGCCATATGTTGTATATTTTGCCATTTGAAGTGGGCATCAGCCATTTGAAAGGAAGCCCATTTAATGCACTCTCACATCTGTTTTTATAAGCAAGAAATATGAAAGCCAAGGATTCGCTTGCCTACTTTTCTAAGAACGTCTCTCCCATTGTTCTCCAGATGCTGCACTCCCAAAGTACTGTAGTGGTGATTGGATTGAGTGAGGATGATGGAATTTGTAGTGCAACACATCTGGAAGGTGATAGATTGTACTCTTATGAGAGAGAAGTTCTTAATGAGTACTTATTTTATATTGGGTTTTCTAATAACGTCATTATTGTATTGTCGAAGGCTTTCATGGCCAGAATCAATCTGAGGATGCCTGCCATAGATGTGGGCGAAACGTCTGGAGAGAATGCTTCTGGAACATAGCCATACAGCCCAAAAAACTCACTGCAACCCAAACAGCATTATTGTCTCTTTCAGAAATTGGAATCTGTCTTAAAGAGTGACTTACTAAAGTCACAGAAATGGATTGAAGTTTATCTGGAACAGGAGAAGCAAATGAAAATGTTCAAAACCTGCCTGACAATGCAGGAGATATTTAACCAACATAAGAGCACCTGTCAAGGATTGGCATACAAACGGATCCCAATTCCAGATTTCTGTGCTCCCAGGGAAAAGGTAACACAATTTGCCAAAGACAGGCAGCTTGCCTTTTTTTTTTCCTTCATGCTTTCCCACAAAGTCAAGTCAAGTCAAAGTCTTCTAAAACACTGGCTGCACTAAGACCATTGTATCTAGGATTATTAAGCAAGATATGATTATCTGAACCAGCACAGGATTTATGCAGCTTAATAGTTGCTTCTGCAGCTTTATGTGGGATATAAGTAAAACTAGCAGAGTTTTAGTGTATATGTAAGGTAAAAAGTTCAGTTGTCCTACCGAGTTGGAGTGGAATTCAGGAAAGACTCAACCAGTTTTTGTCTTCTGTTTTCTGTCTGTAGGATTTTGATCAGCTGCTAGAAGCAACGAAAGCTGCTCTGGCTGAAGACTGCCACACAGCCTTTGTGTTCAACTGTCACAGTGGCAGAGGAAGAACCACCACAGCCATGGTCATTGCTGTCCTCACGCTTTGGCATTTTAACGTACGTACCCATTTGGAGAAGGGTGTCCCGTTCTGTGAGGAACTCTACAAAGAGTGATGCCCAGTATTGATGAGCAAAATCATTGGTGAATTTGGAATTTTTTTTGCAAGGTTCATATTCCTTGATGGTAAACACTTTCAGCTTTAAACTTATTTGAAGAGTTGCATGGTTTAGAAAAACAGAGGTAGAACATGAAGGACACCAATTGGTCTTGATAAGTGATGTCCAGCCTTATACTCCATCTCAGAGTTGGTTGAATGCATCTTTCTTGAGTGTGATCTGTAGTATGAACCAGGCTGTTGCACTCTAGCCCGGGAAGGAACATCTTTTCACCCAGCACCACTCAGAGTCCAGTATGAGCTATCTACAGCAGTTTATTTACAAAAAGCATATACAAAAGGGAAGATGAGCATTTTCCCAAAAGCAAAAGAAAAGATGCTATGAAATAGCAATAGTCCAAGAATACAAATATCAGTAGCCCAAGATAGCAAGGAACATGGAATCCATGAAGTCAGGAACATAGGCATACATCCATAACCATGCAAAAAGGAACTTTCCCAAGGCAAAACTGTTACAGGAACAAAGGCAAACTTGAGAGCTAAACATCAACTTGATATTAACGAAATGTTGTCTGCTCTGAAGAAACCAGGAAAATACCACTCAATTTAAGCTCAAACCTGACCAAGAAGCCATGAGATCATCCCTTCGGCACCTGGGTTTCAAGGACTGTTTATCATGAAGTCTTTCTGGCCTTTTGATTAATCTTTCTTTAGCTCTCTCCCAGCAGAGACCTAATCTCATATCCTGGGGTAACTCCCAATCTTCTGAAGGCTGAGAAGGCCTCAAGAGAAACAGAATCTCAAACATCCTCTGCCTATCTTTTCTATCTCTTCTGCAGCTGTTGGGCCCTGCTCTCTGATTTACAGCCTGCATTTCTGTCTGAGTTTCAGCTTGATCACACACAGACTCAGTGAAAAATCCATCATTTCCCTCATACTCCAAGGCAGAATCCTCAGCATCATGCTGCTGAGCCCCAACACAGGCTCCCTGTTCATGTCTGATTTATTTTTTAGTTTATCATGGCTTGTGATTTAAATGAAACACATTTCATTATGTTTACTTCCATGCTGGATAAGGAGTGGTGCTTGCACATGAGCGTGAGGAAAGAATTTTCTAAAGACAGAAAGTCTGAAAACTCTTTAAGACAGCTTTCCCTGACTTCGTGCCTTTTGGGCGTTTTGAGCTTCTTCTCCCATGATTGCTGATCAATGACCATGTTGGTTGATAAGAATTCCTATCACTAACATCCAGAAGGCACCATGTATAAAGAGTCTGAATTAAGGACAAAGGAAGAGGTGTAAACAAGAGAGATAAAGAAAAAGAAATATCTGGAGCTATACTTCTCACAGTTGTGATGTGGTTCACATGGTGTTTCTCATTGAGGACTTAGATTTCTGATGAAAGGTGGTCACAGCAAGGGTTTGCTTGACACACCTTCCTCTTGGCACATTTCTCCCCTTTGCCCTGTATTTGTGCCTCTTCAAAATCCATAGCACTGACCTCGTGACAATGCTCAAGTGCCAGAGCTTCCCAGTTCCCTGTGTTTATACCACCTTTGTTTAGATTAGCTATAAGCCCATCTTTAAGTCTCTTGTGCTGTCCACCAACATTCCATTTTCTATTTTTGAGCTGAGAATAAAGGAACTGCTTTGGGAGATGTTGATCAGGCATTCAGACAATGTGGCCAATGCAGCGAAGTTGATGGTAGAGAGTCATCACTACAATGCTGGTGTTCTTTGGCTCTTCAAAAGACTGATGTTTGTTCATCTGTCTTACCAAGAGATTTGCAGTATGTAGCTCTACACTGGATATTAAATACATATTAAATAGCTCTACATTAGATTAAGAACTGTTCATAATTTATATAGTAGCCTTTAAAGATGATGTCTTGCAAAGCTTAAGAATCAAACTTAAGACCTTTCATGTTATTACAGGGAATCCCGGAGATGGTCGAGGATGAAATTGTGAGTGTACCTGATGCTAAGTACACCAAAGGAGAATTTGAGGTGAGGAAAAAAATGTTTTCAAAAATTTAGTCAAAAGCTATCACTGAGGACAAGTTGGTTTCCCATTATTTTCCCAGAGAAATTTTAATCTACTCAGTTTTCACTCCTTTGGGGGAAGACTGTTTTAGCTTTACGATAAATTGCACCATTGCTTTTATCTACCAGGTGGTAATGAAGATTGTCCAAATATTACCAGAAGGACATCAAATGAAGAAGGAGGTAGACATAGCACTGGATACTGTGAGTGAGACGATGACACCCATGCACTATCATCTGAGAGAAATCATCATATGCACCTACAGACAGGTACGAGTGACCCCGCCAAGGGTAAGCACATAACTTTGGATGTGCTTTCTGAACCCCTGTTCATCACCTTTCTATGCTCCCTATATTGCTGTTTCACATTTATTTAAGATAGGCAGATTTGCCTCTACTTCAGGCATGGGCAAACCTTTTTGCCTTGGGAGGACCGGGCAAGGAGGGGGCCTGGGCACACACTGGGTGGGTAGGGCCCGGGAAAGGGTGGGGCCAGGAGGGGTCAGGGTAGATCCCGGTTCATCCTCAGGTTGTCCTCCCAGCATGAGGATGGGGCAGCTCACCCCATCCTTATGCCAGAAGGAAGGCGGGACATGTGGCAACTGCCCCAACCCCCCCCCCCCCCCCGGATCCTCAGGCTGTCCGTTTGGTATTATGCTGGGAGGAGGGTGAGGCAGGAGGCAGCTGAGAGTGCTCCGGAGAGCTCCCAGCCACTGCTTGCCTTCCTTGAGCTGTCCTTATGCCAGGAGGAGGGTGAGACACACAGTGGCTGAGAGCACTCCAGAGGACTCTCAGCTGCTATGTGCCTTCCTCCCCCATCTTTTTGGTCCTTCTACCAAGAGGATAGAGAAAATGAGGAGGGCCTGAGGTAAGTACCCAGGGGGGCGCATCCAGCCCCCGGGCATTAGTTTGCCTATACCTGCTCTACTTGGTGACTGACAGAGTTAGATGCATTCATAAGATAGTGGCGGTATCATAGGAAGAAGATCACACATAGATTCAAAGCTGAAAATTAGCTCATTAAGTTATTGATATGTGCTAAACTTGTCTAACGATTTCCCTAAACTCACTAGATTCCCCAGACAAGGTTACCTCAACCTGAAAATACACATGAGTGAGCTCCTCAGTTCACAGTCTTTGAATTGCAACTGATATTGTTGCTGCTGGGGTTTGAGCTACTTAAACGATTCACCACCCTGTCTAGGCTGGATTTTCTATACCCAACTAGCTTGGCAAATGCTTCAGCCTCATAAATTTCCTGTAAGTTTGCATAAGTTGGTCATCTTTTAGGCCAAGGGTTCCCAACCTTTTTTGAGCCCACTTGACCAAGGCCCACTTTGACCAAGGCCTACTTGAAAAGGAAACACTTTGACCAGGGACAACTTGATTGGGAACTACTTTGACCAGGGACCACTCTCAAACATTAATATCAAAAGAGTTACGGGTCAGTTTTTGGTCAACGGTTTGGTTATTTGGGTAGCTGATTCAGAAAATTGCACTGGATAGATCACATCAGCTCTAGTTTCTGATACAGAACATATACCATCCAGTTGTTGCCATATGCTCGCCCATAGAAAACCATATTTAATAATCTATAGCTGATGTGGTCTATCCAATGCAATGGTCAGCTCTGCGGAAAGTAGTGGAAATAAAATTAATAAAATAAAGAGGAAGAAGGTTTGCGGACCGGATTTTTGTTCTCACGGCCCTCAGGTTGAGAACCACTGTTTTAGGCAAATCAGGACTAAACGCTGAACCAGCCCTGGTCACCAGTTGAGGACTAATTTACCCATGATGTTAGCCACATGATAGCAGTTAAAACCCTTTTCTGTGTGGGCTGGATCTGTGTGTAGCTAGCATGTATGCAAACTATGAGTTATATTATCGCATGGAATAAGTTAAAAGTCAACTTCACCACCTCATTACTGCTACGAAGTTGCTCTGGACAGGACTGCTTAACTAGGTAGCCTATTGTTTGCAAACATGACATAACCCTAATAACAACTCAACCCTTGCATAAGCATTTTTATTAATTAATATGCATATCAGTGGTAGCCTATTGTAACCAAAGAACTAGTCATCAGGACTGACAGTTGCATTATTTACCATTAGCCAACAGATGGCAGACAAACTCCAGATTGTCTGGTAAGATGAACAGAGGCAAAATGTTTTTAAAAATAAGAGAAAGTGTGCACATACATCACATTAAGCCAGAATACTTTTGTATATTCTTTTCCATGGTCAGTGTGATACTCCTCATTTTTCCAACTAAGTATTAGCTCATTCATACATTTACACTGGCTGATAACTTGCAAATGTGAATAAAACAGTATGTGCAATTGTGCTTCTTTTTTTTTTTTTAAGATATTGAATGTATGTTACACTGCAGAGGAAATGCTATTTTGACTCAAACGTATATGCAAATTGGGTTTTTGAATACAAAATGTTCAGGTTTCCTATGTTATCATTACTTAGTTTATTTATACCCAGCCTTTTCGCCAAAACTGGGACTCATGCTGGCTTACAAGGTAAAATGAGCACAGGAAAACTAAAAGCATACAAAAGAACAATATTAAAATAAAATCAAACTCTTCGTAATATTAAAACAATTTACAACATATCAATAAAAATATTAGCAAGCAATTGGGACCCTATTGTTCTATTTCATTCCATTTTTGTAGTTATTGCCTGTCTGCTAGAAAAGCTTTGAATATTTTTAGTTTGCTGATTTTTCAGAGGAATGATCTAAACAAGGAACCTTGATTTAAAATGTTTATTTTGTAAAAGCTATTGCGGAAATGTGTTTCTGGTATTACTTGCAGAACAAGGTTGGAAAAGCTAACTTAGTCACTTAGAAATCCCTCTGAGAAAGACTACCAAGCTTCCATATGCCGCTTCAGTGCATTTGTATAGAGGGCGGCTCCTGATCGTCCTTAATGCAGATGTTTGGTGTGACAAGAATAAAAAGAAGCATGTGTGGTAGCGGTGTGTTAACTTTCCAGCTTGTTGTTTTCCTGTGCCTAGAAAGAGCTGTGCCTAGAAAGAGCTGTTTGAGTTCCAGGACAAAATGGATGAAATTCAGCTTTTTTGCTTCAAGTGCATTAAAGTGACTGCTTAGCGTGGCAGGCCCAACAAGGAAATTGGTGGTTACAATATGTGCTTGACATCGCTTTGCTAGGAATATTAGCTATCCTTGAATTTAATTTTGCACACATTAAACATAACCTCACGTTGTTTTACATCAGCGGTAAAATTCCATTTTGATCTTCATCTTTTGATCTGCTCAAGACTCTTAATGTAATTGCTCATTTTATCCTGAAAGCAAGTAATTTTAGCAATTTATTTAGCTGTTGTGAGAAAATCTTCAAAAACCACACATTTTTAAAAACCTGTTCACTTTTTTCCACACTAAATTTGACCCCACCAGATAGAAATTTTTATGCAGGATTTTTTTATGCACAATTTTTGTGTGTGCAGTAAATACACAAATTAATGATGTGCAAATTTGGTGTAGAATTGTGTTTGTGTTGGCCAGAGCTGAAGGATTTTGGAGTCCAAACAGCACATTCCCCATCCTCATATTGGGGCTTCAAGTGTCTGCAGTAAGTGTTGAATGCCACTGGGAGGCAGGTTGTCTCAGCCAAACTCAAATCAAGGCCAGAGATTGGCAGCAGTACAGTAGAGTCTCGCTTATCCAACCTTCGCTCATCCAACATTCTGTATTATCCAATGTAGTGTGCCTCCCGCCCAGATCCACAGCTGTTTCTCCAGGCAGCAATTCTATCTTTATTTGTAGTAAAATTTTTAGTAGTCAGTGTTTTTTGTAATGAATGTTTTCAATACATTGTGATGTTTTGGTGCTAAATTCATAATTACTACATAACGTTACTGTGTGTTGAACTGTTTTTCTGTCGATTTGTTGTAAAACATGATGTTTTGGTGCTTAATTTGTAAAATCATACCGTAATTTGACGTTTAATAGGCTTTTCCTTAATCCCTCCTTATTATCCAACACTTTCGCTTATCCAATGTTCTGCCGGCCCATTTATGTTGTTTAATATCTCTGATATTTTATTGCTATTAATGCTCTGTGGCACCTTGAGAGTCAGAAACACCTAAGACAAATAATTGTTGATGATTAGCATTTCATGCTCTGATGGAAAGTGGCTAGATTTTGTTGCTGGTGGACAGAGCTGTAAAAGTATTTTATACAATACAGTTATAACACTATGATTCCACTTGAAGTTATGGCCACATCCTGTGGAATATTGGATTTGTTGTTCTAGGAAGCCTGGAGTTTTCTGACTGAACATTTTAAATAGCCATTCTTGGGTTCATATGCCTGAATTTCACAGGATGGAACTGTTGCCTTTAGTGGGTCACAATGCCATATAGTAGGCCTGTGCGAGCAATTAAAAATATTTCTATACTTATTATAAAATTAGGAGGTGGGGGGAGGAATCATTTCTAAAGTGTTTCCAAAATTGGGCAAGGTATGTATTGTAACTATAACGAGTTAACTACTTTTTCGTTACTTTTCGTGATGTTATTGTGCCAATCGGGCAGCCTATATCCTTAATTTAAAATAAAAATGAAAATGAAACTTGACTTCTGAGCATTACAAAATTCAAACAAAAAGTATTGAGTGAGTTTCGATTCTTAAGTTTTTGCATGGGTGTTTCTTAATATCTATTTGTTTATACAAAACTCATGAATTATATATGACTTACTATTTTATAATGAAGATTTGCACACTGCTGTTATATAGCCATGGGTTTTGCACCCACACATTCAGCCAACCATGGCTGCAAAATATTTGCAGAGCGGGGAATCCAAAAATCAAATCTTCATTTTACTGCACACTGAGCAATATACAATATCTTGCTGTAACCATTTCACTGATCTCAAGCTCTCTCCACACTTGTTAGAGTTGTTCACAGTTTTATAAATGAGTGATGCAAATTTTTCTTGTCATTATATATAATTGGTCTTGAGCATCTATAGATTTTGGGATCGATAGGTCTTGGAACCAAACCTCAATACATACCTTCAGCCTAGTGTAATGGCATAGTGTGAAAGAGCTCCTGGACTGAATTGGCTAGTAATCCAGGTAGGCAATTCTCCCTTAAGATAAGAAGAAAGTAAGGCAGCTGGAAGACAGAGCCTCTACACATATGAGAGGAAACTCTAGTGCACTAGCAAGTTCTTTCAAAGGCTTTTTAAACAGTCTTCTCTCTCTCACTCTCTCTGATTTACACTCTTCATGACACACCACACCCTGCAGAACTTACGTCTGTGGAACCAGGTTTGTTTCTTTGCTGCAGCATGGTTGCTTTGCACACATGTGCCTCTTGGGTCTCGCAGCTTTTCCGGGTCAGTCTAAAACGTAAATAGCAAGCAATGGGACATAAGCTCTGTGTTCTTTGCAGTAAACGTCTCTCGTCTTTTGAAAAGAGTCCTCTTTGCAGTGACCTTGAATCAACCTTGCTGCATGTGGTGATTTTTCTGGGAGGGCTGGTGGTGGAGAGAAAGCCGGAAGCATCCAAAATAACAAGCGTACACCTCCTGGGCCTTTGCAGGAAACTGTCAGCTAGGCAGAGCTCAGTCTATAGGACTTGGGACTATAAACTAAAAATAAATAACAAATTACTAGTATTGTGAATGGAAGTTTATTTCTGGTTGAGTGTATTTTAAATTGTTTGTTGCTGGGGTTTCGGAGAACCCCTAATAATGGTTTCAGAATTTTTTCCAGTCTACCTTCTCTTCCACATTCTATAGAGCTCCTTGAATGTATACAAAAGTATCAGAAAAACATATCTAAATTTCCTGTGATTCTGGTCTGGCCTATCTCAGGTTCTGAGTACAATTGTAGTAGTGTTACTGTGCTCTAAAACAGGCATATTTTGACTTTAAGCTTTCACAGTCTCGGGTTCTTTGTATTACAATTCCAAGGTGCACTGGTGTATATGTTTCAAATTTACAAAGTATTACCCAGGACTTGGACAGTCAAGACCCAAGTGATTTGTGTTTAGTATTTTTGAGTCTGCAGTTTTTCAGTTATATTTTTGGATGAGATCAAAATATACATAGTCCACCCATTAGCTGTGTACTTCAAAATATTTTTTGCTTGTCTCATTGCCAATTTTAGCTGAATCAAAAGACTTTGTATGCTTCATAAAGTAGATAAAAGGTAAAGATTTTCCCCTGACATTAAGTCTAGTTGTGTCCGACTTTGGGGGTTGGTGCTCATCTCCATTTCTAAGTCGAAGAGCCAGTGTTGTCTGTAGACACCTCCAAGGTCATGTGGCTGGCATGACTGCAGGGAGTGCCGTTGCCTTCCCGCCTGAGTGGTACCGATTGATCTACTCACATTTACATGTTTTCGAACTGCTAGATTGGCAGAAGCTGAGCTGACAGTAGGAGCTCGCTCCACTCCCTGGATTTGAACTGCTGACCTTTCGGTCAGCAAATTCAGCAGCTCAGCAGTTTAACCCACTGCGCCATCAGGAACCCCAGATAATTTTCATAAAGTAGATTAGTCATATCCCCATTTACCGCACAGGGTGCTGGTAATGGGGTTGATAAAGCAGCCTGTTTTCTAGTGTTATGTAGAGAGTTTGTGTTGCATTGTTGTGTGCCTTTAAGTCATTTCCAATTTATGGCAACCCTAAAGCAAACTTATCATGAGATTTTTTTTGAAAATGTGTGACTCCACTCAAGATCTCCCAGTAGGTTTTCATGGCTGAGCAGGGATTGAACCTTGGTCTCCAGAGTCGTAATAAAATTCTCAAATCAATACATAGCAGAGATTACATTTAAAACCAGATTCATATCTTGTACTGGTATGCCTTTTTATCTCATAGTCTTTGGGGATTATTTTTTCTCACGTAGAAGGCCTTGCTGTACTTGTGGTTTGCACCTACTGACAAAGAAAGGATGGAAATGAAGTCAGCTTCATTGGTTGCCGTAATCTTAGCATGTGCTAGAAATAAAATGGATATGTATTGGCTTGTTGTGGATCTACTGCCAAGAGTTCAGTTTGTAGTTTCCAGTGCTAGAATTTGCTGATTTCTGCCCTGGATACTTATAGGAATAGCTATATGCATATCACTTTAACAAAAGAGTCAATACACAAAAACAGGACATAGATTTGCATTAAATTTAGAAATACAGTAGAGTCTCACTAATCCAAGCCTCGCTAATCCAAGTTTCTGGATAATCCAAGCCATTCTTGTAGTCAATGTTTTCAATATATCATGATATTTTGGTGCTAAATTTGTAAATACAGTAATTACAACATAACATTGCTGCATATTAAACTATTATTTCTGTCAAATTTGTTGTATAACATGATGTTTTGGTGCTTAATTTGTAAAATCATAACCTAATTTGATGTTTAATAGGCTTTTCCTTAATCCCTCCTTATTATCCAAGATATTCGCTTATCCAAGCTTCTGCCGGCCCGTTTAGCTTGGATAAGTGAGACTCTACTGTAATACAGTTTAAATATAACCTGCGCAAATATTTAGTCAGCTTTCAAATTAGTGTTTGATGAGGAATTTCAGGACTCCTGCTCATGTTATGTGACTTTAACTTTGATTTGAACTTGGGCTGTACAGCCCTTCATATGGAATGAATCTTAAAACAAAGGACTTTCCTCTGTAAAATATTGCACTTGCCCAAATCTGGCTATATTGAACAGCTTGTTGTTAGATTATAGTTGTGCTGATAAGAAAAAATTCCCTGAAACTGGAATTCGTATCAGCATATAGATGGTACTGAATATTGTGTTGTCAAAGGCTTTAATGGCCGGAATCACTGGGTTGCTGTGAGTTTTTCAGGCTGTATGGCCATATTCCAGTAGCATTCTCTCCTGATGTTTCACCTGCATCTGTGGCAAGCATCCTCACAGGTTTGTTGGAAATGAGGCAAGTGGGATGCATGAATATCTGTGAAATGTCTGTTTGAAGCAACTGTGAATGTTGCAGTTAGCAAGCTTTTATGCATTGTGTAGCCATGAAGCTGCAAAGCCAATCAGTGAGGGTATCTGTATAGTGGTAGCCTGGCTGTTATTGTCTGGGGGCATCTTTGTTTGGGGATGTTAACTGGCGCTTGGTTGTTTGCTGTCTGGAATTCCCCTGTTTCTGAGAGTTGTTCTTTATTTACTGTCTTGATTCTGGTGTTTTGTTTTTTTAAAAAAAATACTGGTAGCCAGATTTTGTTCATTTTCATGTTTCCTCTTTTTTGTTGAAATTGTTCACATGCTTATGGATTTCGGTGACTTCTCTGTGTAGTCTGACATGATGGTTGTCAGAGTGGTCCAGCATTTCTGTGCTCTCAAATAATATGCTGTGTCCAGATTGATTCATAAAGTGCTCTGCTGTGGCTGATGTCTCTGGTTGAATTAGTCTGCAGTGCCTTTGATTTGTGTCTGGGTGCTGCTTTCAATTTCAGAAGAGCTGCAAGATCAAGCCACGAGAATAAAGACAAAGATTCACCTAGAGCAGTCGTTCTCAACCTTCCTGAGAGTTCCTCATGTTGCGGTGACCCCCAACCATAAAATTATTTTTGTTGCTACTTCATAACTATAATTTTGCTACTGTTATTAATCGTAATGTAAATATCTGATATATTTTCATTCACTGGACAAAATTTGGCACAAATACCTGATACACTCAAATTTGAATACTGGTGGGGTCGGGGTGGGGATTTGGGAGTTGTAGTTGCTGGGATTTATAGTTCATGTACAATCATAGAGTATTCTGAGCTCTACCAACAATGGAACTGAACCAAACTTGGCACATAGGATGTCCATGACCAACCAAAATTACTGGGTTTGACCTTGAGTTTTAGTGTTGTAATTCACCTACATCCAGAGAGCACTGTGGACTCAAACAATGATGGATCTGGACCAAACTTCCCACACAGAACCCCCATGACCAACAGAAAATACTGGTCTTTGGTGACCCCTCTGATACCCCCCGGTGACCCTCAGGTTGAGAAACGCTGAAAAGTGTTCTTATCATATATCAAGGGAACCACTGACCGCATAGGGAAGCTGATGAAGAAACATAATCTACAAACAATCTAGAGACCCACTAGGAAAATTCAACAAAGGCTACGTTCAACAAAGGACAAGAAGGATCCTCTTACTACTGCAGGAGTCTACTGTATACCATGAAGCTATGGACAAGTCTACTTAGGGACCGCCAAACACAGCTAATTGCAACATTCACACTTGCTTCAAACAGGCAAGAGTTCTTTCTCCCACCTGGACATTTCACAGATATATATGCACTCCACTTGCTTCATTTCCAACAGACCTCTGAACAAACCTCTGAGGATGCTTGCCACAGATGCATGCGAAATTTCAGGAGAGAATGCTACTAGAACATTGCCATAGAGCCCAAAAAACTCACACCAACCCACTGTGCTGAATATTCTATATATCATTTAAGTCCAGAAATATTGCTTCTAAATGGATGCATGTATAGAAACATTTCCCTGGGAGCCAAAAGAAAATCCCTGTTTGTTTCTGTTCCGTGTCATTTATCATCTAGACCAAACCTTGAAATGCAACCCCCTCCTAACCATAACATTACAAGGACTGATACTATGTTTATGCCTATTGGCTACAACTGTCTCTTCTGTCCTGGAAACCCTTCATGGATCAGTGACTAATGGCTCACAGACCAGCATTGGGCCACTACTTTGACAAGCTCTGTTCTTGATATTTCTTTTCTTTAGCTTAATCCCAATGGGTGGCCTGTATTGTGAATGGACTGACATCATGTTGCTACATAGGCACCAAATTTAACTGTGTAATGACCTTCCTGGGAGTGAATGATGCTCATAGAGAAAAGCCACAAAAACAGTTGTACAAATTTCATAATTAATTTAAAAATATTTTAACTATCTTTAATTACTAATAACAAGGCAGCTTCTGCCCTCAGGTTTACAGTTCTAAAACACACAGGGATTGGAAAGGAAGAAATGGAAGCAAACTAATACTAATTCATTGTTCAGCAAGGGTTACTAGATGTACTACTCCTTCCTACCACACAGTGGTCCCAGTGCTATCACTTGGTGGCTAGAAGGAAGGAGATTCTTGACTGAAACTATATATAGGTACAATGGCAGGTAATACATGAACATTTCTTACTGATATGCTGTGGTGGGGAACTTAGGTCCTTAAAAGATGGATATTTTGTGATGACTTGATATATAGACAAACTAGCTGTGCCCAGCCACACGTTGCTGTGGCTTATGCGAATGCTTTGTTGGCCAGGTGGAAAAGCAGTGAATAGCCTTGCAGCCTCAAAGCCTGGCTGTTTTCTTCTTATGGGAATCCTTGTTTGGTGAGCTGGAATACACAGGAATAGCCTTGCTGCTTGGAAGGCTGGGTACCTGCGTTGTAGGGGAATGGGTTTTTGGGCTGCTAGAATTGCAATGAATGCCTCACTACTTCAAAGCCTGGCTGCTTGCTACCTAGGGGAATCTTTGGTTGATCGGCTTCAATAGTACAGAGTAGTATTGCTGCTTCAAAGCCTGGCCGCCTTCTACCAAGGTTAATCCTTTGTTGGTCTGGTTGAATTGCACTGAATAGCCTTGCAGCTTCAATGCCTGGCTGTGTTATACCTAGGGGAATCCTTGTTTGGTGAGCTAGAGTAGCACTCTCAATCAAAGAGCCGCTTTGAAGCCTGGCTACTTCCTTTGTAGGGGAATCCTTGTTTGGCCAGCTTGAATTGCACTCAATAGTCTTGCAACTTAAAAGCATGACTTTTCTACATAGGGCATCCTTGCTAGGCCAGGTTGAATGGGATGGAGTAGCCTCATGGCTTCAAAGCCTGGGGGTTTTCTGCCAAGGGGAAATCTTGGTTGGCCAGGTTGAATAGCACTGAATAGCCTTGCTGCTTGCAAGCCTGGCTGCTTTCTACCTTGTGGAATCCTTGGTTGGCCAGGTTGAATAGCAATGAATAGTCTCAGTGCAGCAAGTCTGAATGCTGCAATTAGTCACTTTGATTAGCATTTAATGGCCTTGCAGTTTCAAAGCCTGTCTGCTTCCTCCCTGGGGGAAATCCTTTGTTGGGAGGTGTTAGCTGGCACTGATTGTTTCCTTTCTGGAAATTCCAATTTCCCTGTTTTCAGAGTGTAGCTCTTTATTTACTGTCCTGATTTCAGAGATTATATTGTCCCGTATTATTATACCACAGTAATTATTATATAATATATGTATAATCTTATATTATCTGCTTGGAACTGGATTATATGAGGTCCCTTCACTGAACTGGATTATATGGCAGTGTGGGCTCAAGATAATCCTGTTCAAGGGAGATACTGTGGATTTTGTGCCTTGGCATTCTGGGTTATATAGCTGTGTGGAAGGGCCTTCAGCCTACACTGCCATATAATTCAGTTTAAATCAGATAATCTGTATTTATGGGCAGTGTGGATGAGGCCTAAGTGAACTTCGCCTGTCCCCTGGGCGTCATTGTGGCTGAGGGGTTTGCTAGGAAACATAGGGGGTGGGGCCTAAAGACAGCGGGGCCTACCTTTCTGACTGGTAGCCAGGGGGAGAACAGCTCTTCCACATCCCCTGTAATTCAGACTATTTTCTAGGTTTTTTTTATTGAAAGACATAGATTGGATAACTATATCTTTTGTGGCCAAATTTGGTGTGATTTGGTTAAGTGGTTTTGATATTTACTCCATGGGAAAAATGCACATTGCCTTTTTTAATATACTAGCTTTGCCCGGCCACGCGTTGCTGTGGCTTATGGGAATCCTTTGTTGGCCAGGTGGAATAGCAGTGAATAGCCTTGCAGTCTCAAAGCCTGGCCGTTTTCTGGAGTAGCTGGAGCTTTTTGTTGTATAAACGTAGAGGCATGGATGAGAGGTTGTGCTGCCAAGTTTAGTGTTCCTGGGATGTGTAGTTTTGTTGTTTTGTCCTAGGCCGAAATTTCATTACCCTTTTATATATATAGATAGATTGTTGGGAGGATGACAATGTTAAGGTAAGCAGAGTGGCATCCTAGTAGCTTATGGAGAGGCATTTAGCTTTAATGCCTCTCCAAATTACCAGTTCCGGAATTTCATAGCATGTAGCCATGGCAATGAAAAGGGAGACTATGTGTAATAATGAAAGGGCCTCCATCTCTCTTAGATGGAGCAGTTGAGATTAATCACTCAAAGAACCTTGAGAGTAGCAAGAGATGAGCTCTCTGATAAAAATTTCTGATTTTTCAAAAATTAGAACTAACAGAGACCTTTCAATGGCGCACAACATTGGTGCAATCCTCTTCATGGAGATTTGCAAGGATTGATCTGCTTGGCTCCCAAAATTAGATGAGATCTGGTATCTTTAGGGTATTTAGGCAGCTTTTGAGATTGCTTCATATACAGGCAGTCCCCAAATTACGAACAAGATTATGTAGGTTTGTTCTTAAGCTGAATTTGTAGGTAAGTTGGAATAGGTACATTTTTAAAGAGACACTCCATATATATATATATGGCTTTGGGTAGCATGATGTTTGTTTTCCTGTCTGTTCCCCTGTTCAGAAGGTTTCACCTCGCTTCATGTCCCTGTGATTTGGATTTTGAAAAATTTTGCTTGTTTGGAAACAAGGAATGGTGAGAAAGCTCCAGTGGAGACTCTTTTTTTTATCATGATAACACTTTCAGGAGTGAATTTCCCTTCCTAGGGATAGATTTCTCTCACTTTTTATTTCTCACCCCTGTTCTTAACCATGACTTGTATGTAAGTCATATATTTGTAACTCTGGGATTGACGGCATATTTAAGGTTGAGTTTGGTTGCTGCTAGATTTTTTCTCCTTCCTTTTCATGCTACAACACAGTTCACAGCCTGCCCTCCAACCGCTATTTAGCAGTTTGGGCTAATGTGTTTATTCTGTAGAAATATGGACGTATTTAACATCTGCTGGTTAGGTCTAAGTCACTGGAGTCAATGCGCCAGTCAGCCTGCTTTGGGCTTTCTTTGCACTCTTGAACTGGTATTGTTTTCACCCGAAGTATAAGGCTGACTCTGGTGTCTGAAATTGGTTTTCTAGCTTTCCTTTCACTGGATAAATGGGTTCCAGGTGGCAAAGAAGAAAGCTCTGTCTTACCTTGACTCCCTTTTGAAAGACTGGTGGATGTTTTTAGGGGGGTTTCCTTCTCTCTGCCCGCACATTTTTAAAAGTGAACTCAGGTGCCTTTTAAAATCATGTGCCAAACTTTCCAAAATGCATTCTTTGACCCTTGTTACAATAGTGGCACAAAGCCCCCTTTCTTCATCCTAGTAGGGTCGGCAAAATGTCAAGGAGTAATAATGGGGCCCTTGGCTGTTGACTCACATCCAGATATTCCTTACAGAGGACAAGTGGTATGCTCATGATCTCCACCTTTTTCTGGTCTGGTTCTAACCTTTAGCCGAAAGCCATGGAAGGCAAGGTCATCCGCCCTCCTTCCCAGTCTTTTGTGGGTCCTTTGCAATTGGTACGGATGGTCCAATCACAACCAGATGTGGCCTCCTTGACCTTCTTGGGGTGCCTGCCACAGACCCTTATTTATGAAACAATGCAGCTGTATTCCTTCCCTTTTCTTTGTTGTTGTGCACTTCCAAGTCAACTCCAACTTATGGCAGCGTGATTTCTTGGCAATATTTTTTCAGGGAAAGTTGGCCATTGCCTTCCTCAGGCGTGTGATTGCCCAAGGTCAACCAGAGCGTTTCTATGGCCAAGTGGGGATTTGAACCTGGTTGTCCCAGTAGTCCCACCTTATACCACTCATTTTCTAGTTAGGTAGATCTTTTTAAAAATTAAGTTCTCCTTTGGCTGATCACACTTTATCAATGTACAATCATTATTTGGCTGATCATACTTTATCAATGTGCAATCATTATTTTAAGTTCCACAGATATATATACACTCCGCCTGCCTCATTTCCCACAGACCTCTGAACAAACCTCTGAGGATGCTTGCCACAGATACAAGTGAAATGTCAGGAGAGAATATTACTGGAACATGGCCATAAAGCTCAAAAAATTCCCAGTAACCCATTATTTTAAGTTTCCTGGTACTAGATTAATTATTTCTCCTACAAAATAATAATGCATTTAAAAAGAAGAGAAATAAACTGTATGTTGAACATTAGAGTTCTTCCCCCCCATGGTCTAAATCAGACTTGGCTATAGTAAGGTTTAGCCAAAATTAAATAGGCTAAATCTCTTTGAACTGCAGATAGGTTTTTTGTGCTTCACTCCGGGTTTGCAAGAGGGTGCCTTTCTCTCAGGGCAAGCAGCAAAGTGGATTAGTCTCAATTTCTCTTCCTTTTTCTTTTGCTTTGCCTCTGTGTTGCCTTGTTGTCTCCTTTTATTATGGATGGAACAACCGCAAACTCTGCATCATTCAATTGTGAGGGCAAAATGTATCGTTGTTTCTATGAAGATCCCACAACAACTCCATAGTGAAGCTATGTTTATCCCTCACAAGTGAGGGGAAGGAACAGAGGAGACTTGGTGGTTTTTCCCAGCGGAAGAGGAGGAGACGATAGAGGCAACCCTGAGGCAAAGAAAAAGGAAGAGCGGTGTAGCCAAGTTTCTCCCTCACAAGCAAACAGTGTGAAGTTGGTGGTTTTGGTGGCAGATGAGAAGGAAATGCAGAGGCAAAGAGTAAGGAAGAGAGGCAGAGGCAAGAACTGAAGTCCCTCTTCTTTACTGCCTCCTTCTTTCTCTAAAATAGTCAATCTAATGTTAAATTTTAACATAACCTGGAATCCAATATTCTAATCTCCGTGAATAAAGGTCTAATACCCTTTAAAATTTTGTCCCCATTAATCCAACTTGAGTCCAACAACCTTCGCAAGCCATGTTTCCAACTGAGACCAGTACTTGCAGCATCCTAACTGGAGCTATTGGTGGTGACCCTTTGTCACAGGTTAGTGTAGCAACTTTGGTGCATACAGAAAGGAAATGTGTAGAGATAAAACACTTGGAGGAGGAAATGGCAGGTTCCGTTTGCTCCCCTGCTATAGTGCTGAATGCAGGGCCAGTCCAACGTAGAGGCTGTTGAAGAGGCTGCTTCGGGCGCACGTCAAGGGGGGCGCTGTCGAGGCCTCGACAGCGCCCCCGTGTAAATTTACAAAGGAGGGAGGTGGCGGCAGCGTCGGGGACCATCGCCTCCCTCCTCGGTGAAGAGCTAGGTCTCAGATGAGGCCTTCGCTGAGGAGGGAGGTGATGGTCCCCGCTGCTGCCGCCTCCTCCCTCCTGCTCGCCAGATGCAGTCTTTTTTCAAGGAGAGTGGCAAGCAGGCCCAAAATGCATGTGCGCACTAGACCCTGAAGATGCGCTGTGTCCACACATGCCAATAGAGTTACAGTAAGCCCTGGCAGGCACAAAAATACTTTTTTTTTGTTTTGGACCTTTTCTGAAATGCCATTTGTATAGGTGCTAATTTTTGGAATGGGGACATATGAATAGAACATACAGAAACTGATAGCAATTCCATGCAAATGCACAACCCTACTGAGGCGTGCACAAGTCAACTTCATTAGCACAGTGTTCATAAGGTATAATTGGATAACAATGTGCAGTCACTAAAATTGACATATTTAATTGCGGAGGCTTCTAGAAGTTTTATTTTAAGGTATGTAGTTTTTAGTATATATATATGCTATCCTAAAAATAGAATTGAATGGCTTTCTGCGTACTCTGCTTTGTAGGGCAAATCTGAATAACCCATGTCTGACACTGAGAGTAATTTGCAACCCAATCATCTCATTGAAATCGATGGTAAAATCTCCCACTGTGTTTGATGGAATACTGGATCAACATTGCCTTTGGAAGACCTCCTGGTGTGAATGACTATTTGTGGAGTCATTGCAAAGTCGTATCTGCTCCACTCTCCCTGCTGCCCCTGCTGAAGTGTCATGGATTTTACCCACTTCCAGCCGTATACAGCACTGAACTAATCGGTTTCTTCTCCAACATCTGTAAAACCCTTTACTATAAGGATAAAACACAAGCTAAGATCCTATTTCAGCATGTAGCTCTGCCTTTGCTGTTCCATAGTCTCCTTTTTCCTGATCAAGACTTGGAAGTGACTCCTTATTGCTCAAAAAAGTCTACAAATACCATGTTTCCCCCAAAATAAGGCAGTGTCTTATATTAATTTTTGCTCCCAAAGATGCGCTAGGTCTTATTTTCAGGGGATGTCTTTTCCATGAAGAAGAATTCACATTTATTGTTGAACAAAAAAAATGAACATTTATTATATACTGTACAATAGTTGTCATCGCAAACCAGCATAACCAGACAAACTGTGAATCCTATCAAGAATTTCTTGTTACTAGCAATATTTCCATGTACAACACTCTATGTTATGTACATTTACCGATCCTGCACACTCTGGTGTTCTGTTCATTGGGCATGCTTCCAAACAAAAACTTTGCTAGGTCTTACTTTCAGGGGACGCCTTATATTTAGCAATTCAGCAAAACCTCTACTAGGTCTTATTTTCTGGGGATGTCTTATTTTAGGGGAAACAGGGTAGGTTCCAATTATTCAAAATTATTATATTGGTTTATTCATTAATATTCATATTACTTTGACAATTTGGGCTAACTCGGTTACTTTAACAATCCACTCCTCCATTTTTGATTCTTCTGGCCATTTCCAATTCTGAGCAAACAGCTTTTCACTTTCTTGCATGTCCACCCTACATGAAAGAAGGAACCCACAGTATCCTGACATCCCCAACATTGATTTGAAACATTTTTGATAATCGTTTTGCAGTGAGATGTTTTATACACATTTTCTTTTAGATTACTATTAAGATAAATTGTATATCTTTGGACCACAATTCCTCTCATGCATGCATTTGAATATTAGGCCCACAATGTTGTGCCCATCCTATCATATATTTATAATAATAATAATAATAATAATAATAATAATAATAATAATAATAATATACTTTATTTATATTCCACTCTATCTCCCCAAAGGGACTCAGGGCAGATTACAGAACACATATATGGCAAGCATTCAATACCATTATACAATTAATAAGGACAGACAATACATAAAAGCATTTCCCATCTTATTTTTGCATCTTGGAGGCTGTGCTCAACTCTGGCCACGGGTGTGTGTGTGTGTGTGTGTGTGTGCTGTTGTTCCATCTTCAGTGCCGAGGAGCTTTGTCATCCTTAGACGTCCTCCTGATCAAAGGGTGCCTTTTTATTACCTCCCCACTAAAAGCGGTACCTATTTATTCTCATTTCTGCTTTTAATCTGCTAGGTGGGCAGGTGAGCTGGGGCTTGGCAGCAGGTGCTCACCCCAACCCGGGCTCGAACTGCCAACCTTTTGATCGGCAGAATTTTCTGCAGCTAGTGGTTTAACCCACTGTCTTAAGCCTGGCCCCTGTCTCTAATTCACAAATTCATCCCCGTCTCTAATTCAAGAAGATATCCATGTACTTAATTACATGTTCATCATCCTTGCAAAATTCTAAATAAAATTCCTTCTATGACTCAATCCCTTTTGTCTTGATAAAAGCTCTTTTTAAGTTGAAAATATGCAAACCAATTAAGATCTTTACCTTCCTTAAGCAGGCTCTCTCTTGATTTAAACTCCCAGCTGTTTCATGTACAAAAGACCTTTGTAAAACATCTATCTTCAGTTTTAACCCATTTTTTCCTAAGAAAGACTTCTTGCCGTAATGTGGCAAATATGTTATGAAAAATCTTTGTTTACATTTGCTGTATACTCACAAGAGAGTGTTTCATGATTTTTAAAATCAGCCGGAGTCTAAATTGTATTGCACCACAGATAGCCATACTTCATCGTGATCTTCAAGTTCCAAAATTCTGTTGTCTCTAAGTAAAATCAGTTCCTTCAATATAGGCAGTCCCTGAGTTATGAACATCTGCCTTACAAATCACTCATAGTTAATAATGGGTGGGACAACAGGAAGTAATACTAATAATAGTAAAAATACACTTTATTTATATTCCGCTCTTCTCCCTGAAAGGACTCAGAGCGGATTACAGTATATATATAAAGCAGACAGAGGCAAACATTTAATGCCTCAGTTATAATCACATACAATGAGACACACAACACAGACAAGGCCAAGGCTTCTCCTTTCATTTATGTTTATGGAAATGCTGCTCATCTCTGGCTCTGGGAGGTGCTCATCTCAATTTTCAAACTGATGAGCCTGCGTTGTTACCTCCTGGTCTTGTAGCCAGCATGATTGCTTGGAGTGTCTTTTGCCTTTCCCACCAAAGCGGTACCTATTTATCTACTCACATTTACGTTTTCAAACTACTAGGTTGACAGGAGCTATGGCTGACAGCGGGAGCTCACCCCATCCTGTGGATTTGAACTGCTGACCTTCAAATCAGCATCACCAGCACAAGGGTTTAACCCATTGCATCACAGGAGCCCTGTGACAGAAGTGAGAGAAATCCAGCTCTGGGAAGGGAAATTCAGTCCTGAAAGAGTTATCATGGGGAAAAAGTGTCTCCACCGAAGCTTTCTAACCAATCCTTATTTCTACAAGCAGTCAGTTTTTTCAAAATCCATTTATCACTGAGACAGAAAGTGAGGTGAAATTTTCTGAACAGGGGTACAGACAGCAAAACACAAGGGTGTTAACCCTTCCCTATGCTATCCAAAGATAGATAGATAGATAGATAGATAGATAGAGTTACACGTAAACATGTACCTGTTCTGACTTACATACAAATTTAACTTTCTTTGGCATCATGTAATGTTTTCAGTTTTATTCTAGGAATCTGGAAATTTCTTTCTGCATTGTATAAAAGGTATTCCATTTCTTTTAATGAAGATTTTCTGTGAACTGGCCATCTCATTCCTTGTGGATGAAAAAAGTTATGTCAAGTTTAGCATTTTTAAAGAGTGGAGAATATTGTGCAACAAAAGCAAAAGCCAAATATTTTATAACCTAGCCCTGGGCTTTATGTTAAGCTCAGAAACATTACTGTTGAATTTGGTTATCTGGGTGAAACTAAAATCTAAATAGAATCCGGGAAGAAATCTCTGTCTGGAGCTTCGAGCTGAGTTAGCAGCACACACTGTATCTTGGCTAAGATCTTCAAATCTTATTCCTTTGTTCTTTCCTTTCCTTTCCTGATTTTGAGTGGTTGGGAAGAGCTCTTGAAATAACTGTTTTAAATACTAAATAAACTCGTAATTCATGTTAAAGCTTTCAGTATTATCAATTGTGCAGCTTACTTAGAAAATATATTATCCCCTGGGGAAATCTGCACCAGCATCTTTACCTTACTAGAGGGTGAATCATAAAAAGCTATACTTTCTATTAAGTTGTTTTAAAATGATAGATTAGTAGGGAAAGAAAGATGGCCCTCACTGGACCGTAATTCTTCCACATATATATAGTACATAGTAGACAGGTTGTCTGCTAAGAGAAACAAATAGCTTTAGCAGTCTGAAATCGAGCCTTCAGGTCAGCAACCCAACCTTCAAGTAATCAGTCCTCCCAGCACAAGGCTTGAACAAGTAATGAGACTGGAGGACTTCACAGGAATAGTGATGTTGGTAGATATAAAATCCCCACAAAGCTCACTTGTTTTAAGGACTACAAAGCATGAACACGTTCCTCTGACCTTGAGGGGCCTGCTTCTGTCTGTCTCTCTCACCAATTCTTTCTGATCTTCTGCACCTGAATCCCTCCCTCCCCCCCCCCCCCCCCCCCCCCCCGCAGAGCAAGTCAGTTGTTCCCCCAGATGAGCTACTGTTATCAGGGCTGCTTGTGGCTGAAAGACCACCTCCCTGGCTGCTGGATTCCAAAACATCTCTACCTTCACACAGAGACACAAACAACTTCTTGCGCTAACACCCCCTCCTTTTCTCAGTCCCTGAAACTGTATCTGGTCCCACAGACCCTGAAATCCCAAACCCCTTGTCTTAATCTGTTTGAACCACAACACACTAGTTTTGTTTAAGCAGAAAATAAATGGTACATGAATTGTCTGGGATTCCTAGCCAACTTCTGTGTGGGACTTCTTTGTGACCTCTGTTTGAAAGAGAATATAAGCAAATGCATGCGTTAACCAGAGCTGTCCAATGAGTTTGTCCAAAGTGAAGCTTGACAGAACTTTATTTACGTAAGAAGAGACAAAGAACACCGAGAAAGATCCAGCTAAACAAAACCAAAAGAGGAGAACGCCAATTCTTCCCTCATACAGGAAGCAGAGATTAGGGAGAACCTCCTAGGCCCCATTTGGTTACTAGGCAACGTTAAGCCTGGTTTGTACCGAGGCCTGTTAATTACTCTAAGAACAAGTTAACCCTTAGGGTCAAACTACAAAGTATATCAAACACAATGTGTTTGTGTGGTGTTAAACAGTGCCCCGTCCCCCTTTCATCTGGAAAACATAATGCATTTATTTTTAAAATACAATTATTAAAAATATTGCATGCCACCTAATTTACAAATGCCTTCAGAATTGTTTGCATCTAGCAAACACAAAAATCAGTAGAATCACAGATTTTATCATCAAAACAAATGAGCTAAAACTCTGTCAAACCATTAAAATATGAGTATATGACTGATAAATAATAAACAAATGTAAGTCGTGAAAACAAAAAAAATTAAAGATATAATTATAAATCAATGAGTGGTTGCTAAGTGGGCATTAACTTAGAGTACAATTCTATTGAAAAGGGTTTTGTGGCTGCACATTTGTCTCCACATCTGGAGAATTTAGGCTTGAGGAGCAAGATGCTGTTCACTGTATTGTAATATAATTTGTAAATGCAGTATCTTGATAACTTGAAAGTAGTTGTTCTTTATAAGCATGCTGAAAGGTATGACTTAAAAGCCAGACAAAACTTAGTCACACTGTGGAGGAAAGACAAAACAGATGCTTGAAACAAGAAAAAACACAAAAAGATCAGGTTTCTACAAATAATGATTTTTTGTATTCACTTCCTCAGTATTTTTTATTTTTAATATCATATTCTGGCAGCCATCGTGCAGATCCATTAATTTATTAGAAAGAAGGATCCCAGAATATTTCTAATGAAGTGTGCTTAAATGCATTGCATTGCCATTCTACAGTTAGAATAGATATTTGGGAAAAAAGTACATATGCAGCGCGTGTGTTTAATTAGAACTAAATGTCTCTTGAACGCCTGGCTTATGACCAGTTTAGTTAGCTGTCAGCTGGCCTGTTTTCCAGCTGTGTAGAGTCTGTGTCTAAAATTGGGCAGTTTGTTGCTATTTGAAAACCTACAGCTTTCAGGATTATTCTGGGCTGCATTTTTCCTCCGATTTGCTTCAGATTTATGAGCTAAAGGAAGCAGTGATTTACAATGCAAATAGTGGCATGTTGTAGATTTTGTTTTCATTGAAAGCAGGTTAATGATGGCAGAGTTGGCCACATTTTGTTTTAATTTATATTCTCTAATTCTTTGAATGGCTTCCAAAGCAAGGCAGGGTGTGTCTTAAGTTCTACCAAACCAAATAAAGTCATATTCATCCCGCTGGGACTTTAAATATTAGATTTAAGCAAGTATTAACAAGTATCTGTAATGTAAAATATAAGCTCAACAAACACTTCTTTGGTAATATATTTATGATTTTGCCTTTCATTATTTTTTTTATATTTACTTTGTTTTATACTCCGCCCTCTCTCTCTCTCTCATTGAGGGACACAGAACGGCTAACACTCAGCAGCAATTTGATTCTGTACGAATCTAAGACAATGCAAAAACTCAAAATAAATATAAATCCCAAGGAAACATAACCAATTTAAATATTCAGTTTTCCTATTTTAATCTCATAATAATCCTGTAAATGCAATGGAGAGACTGGCCCAGTGAAGTTCATGGCTGATTTAGACCCTGGGTTTCCTCACTTGTGATTAAACTCCATAAGCGCTACACTGCATTGGCTCTTTGTCAAACAGGCACACGTGTCAAGGAGACATCATTGCGTGAGCTCTGTGTCCACAGATTCATCCAGCCTAGGCTTGAAAAATATTTCAGGGTGAAAGAAATCTGGAATGCAAACTTTGTTTTTTGTTGCACATCAAGCATTACGTTGATGTATTGCAGTGGTTCCCAACCAGTGTCCACAAGAAACAGAAAAGTGGTCTATGGGGGTCTTTCCCCGAAAACCTGAGAGGGCGAAGTGTGACTGTTGAGGAAGTGGCCCCCAGGTATAATCCCCCCCAAACACACACCTTTCTCCTGCTGACCCTCCCCATCTCCTTCATCCCAGAGCCCTGGCTCCTGTTAGTACTCAGGTTTACAATGGTCCTCTCCCCTGGCCCAGCCAAAGGGAGGCGAGAGCGTACACGTGCTCCCTTCCATTGCTTCTCACGAGGAGCCAGTGATGATGGAGCTATCCCTGGCCCCCGTCTTCATTTCCAGAGGGCTTCAATTGTTTCCTTCTCTTTGCAATCCAGTCTAGGAATGGGACTTCCTTCCTTGCCACAAGAGCAGGTAAGGGATTAAAGATATTACCCCTTCCCTTTCGCCCAATTTTGTTTACTTCCTTCCCTGCTCTTGAGGAGGCTGCTGCTGCCAGAGCTCTGATTACAGTCTCCCCCTTGCAATCCAGCCCCCTGCCAGCTGGGCTTGCAAAGAAGGATCCAACATCAGGCAAAGGGAGGGGGCAAGAATGGAAGTGTTGGATCCTTCCTTCCTTGCTTAGGCTTGGAGCTGCTGTTGCCACAGCCCCATTTGCAGGCCCAGATGATGGGGCTGGGTTACAAGGAGATTGCAAATGGGGCTCTGGCAGTAGTCTCCTCAAGCACCTGTAAAGAAGGGTCCAACACTGAGCAAAGGGAGGGAGCAGGAATAGTGACAATGAATCCTTCATTCCTTTCCTCCTTTTGAGGCAAGGAAAGATGCCCCATTTGCAGGTTGGATTGCAAGGATGGTGGGGGCCAAGGGAAGCTCCATCACTGGCTTCTTGTGAGGAAGCACATTGACATGTTTTTTCCATTTGACTGAGCCAGTGGAAGAGCTCTCGGGAGCCCATTATCCCAGACTGGATCCTAAAGCCCAAGACCAAGATCCTAATATTCAGGCTTCAAAAGCCAGTCTGGGAGTCTACTACTATCAAGATCCAGTCTAATATTACTCAGTGCCATGACATGCACATGGCATTGAGCAATAGTCTCAATCCAAGGATTCCCTAGCTAGTGAAAGAAATGCAAACTCAAAAATCACATTAATTTTTTAAATTAAATCTCATTATGGCGTTTTGTCTTTATATATCACAAAATAAATATATATGTGTGTGTGAATGTAAATATGCATAAGAAAAAATGTTTCCAAAATTTTTACGAAATTGGATGGGGTCCGTATCATAACTATAATGAATTAACTATTTTTTTGTTAATTTTTGTTAAGTAATTGTGCTAATGAGGAAACTTCAGGGGCTCCTATCTACTTAATTGTTAAAGCTATTGACGTGAAACTTGCTACATTAGAGAGCACTGTTAGCCCATCAAATTTCAGAACATTTCACTCATCCACAATTTTTGGGGGAACAACATTTTTTTAAAAAAACTACAAGAGCCATCCCCTTAAATTTTCTATACAGCAACACAAGATAACAGGGCATCATTCCACCCAAGTTTCAGAAATATTCATACATCTACTGATTTTTGGGATTTTTAAAATAAAGTTTTGAAAAAAAATGTTTGTTTGTTTTTTAAAAAAAGCCACAACAGCTAACTCATTGAATGTCTTTAACAAAAAGAACTTCAATTCAGGGATTTCCTCCCAGCCCAGCACAGATTTACTTACTAGTGTTGAAGTATCAGTCAGTCCTTTTTGCAGAATTGTAAACTGTGTGTCTGGCTGGCTATTGCTACAAAAGAAAAAGTTCATTTGCACCAATTCTTGCTTCAACTCCTGCACTTCTTGGCTGCCTGTTGAGTGGGGAGCACCATACTCCCAGCCTGTTGCCGGCCTGACTCTGTGAAAATCCTCCAACCAAGTCGGTGTGCCCCACCAGCGGCGAGTCATTGTTGGGGAGTCTGCTGCATCCAGGGGAGTGTGAGACCTTTCCATCTCTCCTCCTCTGGAGCTTGCTTCTTCCCCTGAAATGTCTATGAGCTGGTTCTCGGCAGTGTTGTCCCCTCTTTTTTCCCTCCATTTTGGTGTAGGCAGAAGCTAGAGAGAGTACTAGATTCTGAACAAATTGTAGAGGTTATTTGCTCCCGCTGTGTTGCTATGGGGTTAGACTTCACTGGAAAGAATACGCCAAGACACACAGTGGCTAAAGTTACCATGCATCTTTATTGTTTGGAATACAAGAACTGACCATTCTGCTCATGTATATAGGGTCTAAACTACAACATTATAAATCCCTCAATGGCCATGGCGCCTTTCCCACTTACCAGAGCCCACCTCTTCCCAGCTCAGTGCAATTGACTTTCATGGCCAGTTCATATGTCCTTACAGGATCCTGTCATCCCTTCTTGCCACAAGCCATGTGTTCTACATCAGGGCTGTTAGTTGGATGGCATGAGTGAGTGATCATGATATTGGGGTTTTCTGATGCTGAGCAGAATCCTGGGAAATGTAGTCTAGGGCAGGGTTTTTGAATTCTCTGCCATAGGGCTCCTCATCTTCCCGAACTACATTTCTCAGAATTCTGTACTCCCTCAGTCTCTTTCTCATCTCTCTCAGGTCGTACCACCCCTGGGATTTCCTCTATCCCCATGGCAAGAGGCAGCCTATCTTTTTAATTTGAAGAGGAAAGATAGCCTTTTTGGCTTTGCTTCACTTGCACTGAAAATGAAACTGACTTCCAAGCATTACAGAATTCAAACGAAAAAATATTGGATGAGTTCTGATTCTTAAGTTTTTGTGTAGATGCTCCCCCCTGTATTTCTTTGTATATATATGACTTATCATTTAAAAACGAAGATTTGCACATCCCTAAGAGATATACCCCACTGTCACCTCCAACCATTCACAGACCCATTGACTCTGCAGCATCCTTTTTGAGTTGTTTGCCATTTTATAAAAGAGATGCCATTTCACAATGTGATTGTATAAAATGGGACTTGAGTATCCATGGATTTTGGATGCTACTGAGGGCCAAATGTGTATTCATCTAAGCATATTGCCTCGTATGTATGAATTTAACAAATTCACACATACTTACAAGGACTAAGGAAAAAATGCACACCTCTAGTATCTATCCCTAAATAGGACCCATTGAGTTTAAATTTGGGTTATGCTTAGTTAAGTGGATATAGGCTTATAGCCTTACTGGTCTGATCTTGCTAAATTCTAATCATCGTCCAATGAGTTATCTCTTCCTTGGTTATGATTGGATTACCGCAAATGCAGAAACTCATTAGAATTACCTTCTTTTGACACAGAAGCAGACTCAGAATAGCTACTCTTGCAGAAACCATCAGGAGTCTGTTTATCTAAATATGCACACACCTTTCTCTTATGTGTGCCAGAAGTGGATTTAATTGGCTCTAAAAGGAAAGTGTGCCTTAAGGTTCGGCCTGAAAGTAGGAAAGTACATTTCAGCTTTAGACAGGAAACCCTTCTTTAAGTGGACAGGTTATTAATTCTGAGAGAGAAGAGCAAAGTTTGCGTCTGCCATCCTCCTTTTTCCATATAAAGTAACATTGGGATAGCTATTAGCCATTTATTATGAGCTTTGCTTCATTGCAAAAGAAGCTCCAGTAGCCTTGTGCAGATTTCAGCTGATTTTTCTAAAGTATTTAAGAATACATTATTCATGATTATTCCATAGTAAGCCCAACAAATTGACTTACTCCCAGGCAAGTATATATAGTATGGCAGACGTAGCATGCTACTTTAATTGCACTCTTTCCCCTAGCCTTTCAGTTCTTCCTTTCCTATTTTGGTGCTTCTAGTCTATAAAGCTAAATTGCTAATTTCTACTTGTAGCAAAGTGGTTACTTAAAGATTGTTTTGAACTAGAAGATGACTGGATCTGTGCTCATGGAGAAACCCAAAATACACCTCAAACATTTACCTCTGTGACGGCTGTTGTGTGGTCATGACTCAGCTCAGGTCATGGCTGGGACAGATGATTGCGGGGGTGAGTGAGAGGCTAATTTTTGGTTACTACAGCCTTTCAGGAATAGAAGTACTATATAAAACAATGATGCAGCTTTGCATGCTGCCTGTTCCTGCCTTTTTCATTCTCATATATATATAATCATATATATTTTGGCAATATTTCCCTCTATTTTGGAGGTCTGTATGTTTAACTTAGGAAAATGTACGCATAACCGACAATTTAATGAGAGCTTGGGTCACCAAATTTAAACATGTTCCCATTTTAACCACCTTTCCAAGAGCTGTTGTTGATACTCTAGGCATGACAAATGACTTGTTCTAAAAGCTGATTGTTGTAGACGGCTTCACACAATGCAACCTCTCCGCATGGAAGCTCATCCAGAGGTTATGTTTATAACTCTCCCACCAAAATTATATAGTTATGAGGGGAATCATCTCATTGGTAGCTACTAATAAAGCTTGGAAAACTATTTATTTGAACTACAGCAACCCGGGTCTTTCAGCCAGCGGCCATTTTCATTTTGTTATTCTTGAAAGTAGAGGTAGAGTTCATGCTAAGGCTGCAAGTAGCCCCATCATGTAGGTTTCTCCAGCCTCAGACTCTTTCAAGCCCAAACAAATCTTTATTACGGTCATAGACCATCATAAGTAGAGTGGGGTACAATATCATAACAGCATTATACATTAAAATCATTGCAGTCTAAGCTAAAAGCTAGAATAGACAGGTATATTAAAAGGCTAAAATACAAAATACTATTTAGAATGAAAAAGGACTAGAAGGAAATGAAAAGGAAATAAAATCTGGAAGGAGGAGTTGGAGCATAAGGAGGGAGGGGTACAGTCAGGCACTGGTCTAGCGGACTAGGATGTGGGAGCACTAAATGTATAGTTTCAGTTTACTGATGAGTTAGAGTGCTAAATTTTCGTACCAGTCATCATCCGATAGATTTTAAGCACTGCTGCACAAAACTTGGCAACATTATAGGTTATAACAGAGTTGGCATCTGAAAGCAACAGGGTGATGTAAAATTGCCCTGAGTGGCCCATATGTTTATATAGCAATGGTGAGATGAGTCTAGTTTGAATGTCTCTGTAAAACAGGCACTGGAGGAGCACGTGTTCCATTGTTTCTATATGTCCAGAGTCACATGGGCAGAGTGTCTCTGAGCAGAGAGAGTTCCAGTATCGACCCTTGAGCTGACGGAATTGCATGACATCATGGCAGTGTAAAGGCCCTTCAATGATTGGGTACCTCTAGATTGGTTAAATATGCCATAGGGGAGGGGAGGTACTGGCTTCGTTGACGATGAAGGTTGGGGCTCTGGCTAGATCCAATAGGCTCTCTATATCTGAAATACTTTGTTTAATAAGTGCTTTGGCTTGATCATATTCCATGCTGAGTAGCAACCCTGGAGAAAAGCCCAGGAATGAGATTTTAGTTATTACTGCCTGTTTCCATGCAGACTGGAAGCGATCCTTCATAGTTGTGGGTAAGACCTAAGAAAGAGTGGGATAATCTGAGCCAATAATTGAGTATGACCACTCACACCCTGGTCTCCACTTTTATGAAGCCTGTCTCTGGTCACAGAATGGCAACCCTCGAGTACAACAGATGGAAGGGCATGACATTGTGCCAGTCTAAAGACTCTCCAATGATTGGGTAGGGTACCTCTAGATTGGAGATACATTTTGGTACTTGCAGGACCAATCTTAAAAAAATTGATTGTACAAACTCTAGTGCTGCAAAATTGGAGAAGGATCCTAGCTGGGCTCCATACAGGACTTGTGCTACTAGTTTAGCTTCAAATACTTTGAGAGCTGAAGGTATGAAGTGGCCCCCTCTTGACTTGAGGTATTTTAGGATGGCAATTGAGTTCCTTTTTGCAGTCTCAGCTACGTGGTCTCCATGGCCTTTTCTGCTACTGCAAGAGTGGAAAACTACTCCCAGGTATTTGAAATTTTATGTCCGTCTATGCTCCAAGAATGACTCTTGGGTTTTTTGGCAAAAGCCACGATTTTGGTTTTCTGATAGTTAAGTTGCAGCTGATCTGCTTTGCAGTATGGTGTTAGTGCTCTCTGTGCTTTTTTAAGGCCAAAGGTGTTCTTGAGAGTAGAGCTGTATCGTCTGCATAAAGTAAGATAGAAATATGTTTTCCCACAAGTTTTGAGGGGTGTAAGTCCATGTTGTGAAGATGATCCGCCATGGAGTTGATGTAGAAGTTAAATAGTTGTGGGGCCAAGATGCAGCCTTGCTTGACATCTTTTTCAGTCCCAACTACTGTGTTTTCCAGAAAATAAGACATCCCTTGAAAAGAAGACCTGGTAGAGGATTTGCTGTATTGCTAAATATAAGACATACCCCGAAAGTAAGATCTAGGAGGGGGGAGGAAGGTGCATGCGGCACAAAGGAGGTGGGAAAGGTGTGTGCCTTTCCTTCCTTCCCCTTCGTGCAGCACGCGTCTTCCTTGGTGGTGGCAGCTCCCTCCTCCTCTGCTGAGGAAGGCATGTGCAGCACGAAGGAGAAGGAGGGAAAGGTGTGCACCTTTCCCTCCTTCTCCTTCGCGCTGCATGCACCTTCCTCGGCGGAGGAGGAGGGAGCCATCAAGTACAAGAAAGGAATCATGAAAAAATAGAACATCCCCTGAAAATAAGACCTAGCACATCTTTGGGAATAAAAATTAATATAAGACACTGTCTTATTTTCGGGGAAATACAATACATTGGTGAGGTGGCCCTGAGGTTACATCTTATTTTCAGCGAGGTCCCTTTCAAGCTATACATTTATTGAACTATAATTTATTTATTTGATTTATAGTAAGCTCCCTCACCCACCCTCCCCATGAGACTCAGAGAGACTTACAGTACAGTACAACCTCCCCTCAACCCGTATGTGCTGGAGATATGTTCCAAGGCCTCCTGTAGATACCTGAAGCCGCAGATAATAGCAAACCCTATATTTTGACTGCACTTGGGCTGAAAGCATACCATAGGATAGCACTGGGGGTTATGAAGAGGCCTACAAACACTTCCATTTTTGATGCATGGGTAAGTGGAAACATGACTATCAAGTTTGTAGAAAAGGAGATTGTACAGCCTACATTTATAAATATAATGCAAAGGTGTTTTAATACAACAATTAAAACACTTTAAATTAAGACTTTGACTCCCAAGGAAAAGAGAGCAGACAAGGAACCAAATGAAGTTCTCTTGGGCAAGAGTTCCATAATCTAGGAGCAGCAATCAGGAAGGGCAAGCTCAGACAGGGCAGTGCACGCTTCTAGGTAGTCTGGACCTAAGCTGTATAGGACTTTATAGGTCAAATCTAGTTCTTTGAATTGTACCTGGAAGTGGACTGGAAGCTAGTGAAGTTTTCAATGGCTGCATCCTATGGAATCCTGGGGTTTGTAGTTTGGAGATGCATTAGGGCTGTCTGGCTGAGAATCTGCAACCCTTCCTAAACTGGCAATCCCAAGTTCCATAGGATTGAACCATGCTGGTTAAAGTAGAATCAAAGTGCCATAATGCGATAGTGTGAAAGGGCTACTGGTGCCTTCCAGCTATGTGGAATTGTCGTGTAATTTAACCATCAGTACACATTTTATCAGAAGAAGCTTGGCTATTAAAGACCCTCTATCAAAAGGGACGCTTGTGTTAGGTTTTTTGATATGTTGATAAAACACAAGGCACATGCCTTCATAATTTGCAGGGTGACTCCATGTTCTTATGCTAGCTTATTTGTTTCAGGGGAAAGCAGCTAAGGATGTGAAGGAGATGCGGACATTGAACTTAAGGAGCCTACAGTACCTGGAACGATATATCTATCTTATCCTCTTCAATGCATATCTTCACTTGGAGAAAAAGGACTCTTGGCAGAGACCTTTCAGCATCTGGATGCAAGAGGTAAACACCAACCACTTTTAACACACGTTTGACAGTAGAAAGCTCGCCTTTCATGGTTATTTTTTACTAAGGGTCTTTAAGCTAGGAATGAATGGTGAAGGTGGAAAAGTATGAAAAAATATAGCCCAGTTCATTATCTTGAAGTGATTATGCTTTCAAGTATACTTTGTGTATACCCACAAATAGTTAGCTATCATTAACCTTTTTTATTACAAAACTATTGGCATTCATTACATTATAGAGCACATGCAAAGGAGGAATCTACTAACATCAAACAAAGAGTATTTGTGTTGTCTATCAGCAACATAAACTAACAAATTCTGTGCAGTTTCTAAACATTCTGAATGTGTTTCCTTGTTTTTAAAACTTCCTGAATATTTGGTTAGCCCTTGCTGCTGAACTGCCATTATTTTTTAAAAAAAATATTTGCAATCATGAGGTCTCTCTTCTACAAAATGAAATTCCTTTCTACAGAATGGCCTCTGAAGGGATCAAGATTATTATAACCCTATCCCACCCCTTAGTCTACAAAGAAATACTGTTGGTGCTCTTTATGGCCAGTATTGCACATCCCTTGTTTAAATTCAGTGAGGCAATTGTGCAGCTCTGGCTTCCCAAAAAGCAAAATATCTCTGCTGAATAACCTCTCGTGACTGTTGCATTGTTGTGTTCACAATGAGATGCAGTAAATGTTATTGATCTCTTAGATAGTTACAAAGGAAGGCCTGTCATTACTATGCCAATATTATATGTAGGAATGCAATAGTAAGTTTGGTTGCTTCCTCCATACCACAGCTTCTTAAACTGTGGGTCCTAGCCCCAAATGGGGTCCACTTAGCTCAATGTTGGGCTCATGAAAAACTCTGCAATAGTGAAAGGTTTCTAAACACCATCCATTTCCACAAATCTGTTAGCAACAATGTTCAGTGTTTACGACAGAGTTTGCAGTTTGGGTGTAGACATTCTGTGATAATGTGGCTTCAGCTGTACAGGCAGTCCCCGAGTTAGCAACAAGGTAGGTTCTGTGGATTTGTTCTTAAGTTGAATTTGTATGTAAGTTGTAAAGGCACATTTTCAAACTGTAAATCCAGCCATATATGTGTGTGTGTGTGTGTGTGTGTGTGTAGACTTGGGATAGTATAGGGGGGGATAAACACCCCTGTGGAGTTTGTTTTGCTGTCGGTGCTCCTGTTCAGAAGATTGCACTTCACTTTCTGTCCCTGTGAGAATTGGATTCAGAAAAATGTTGGCTTGTTGTGGTAACAAGGTTTGGTGATAAGGCTTCAGTGGAGAGACCTTTTCCCTTGGTGACTCTTTCAGGAGTGAATTTCCCTTCCAAGGGGTAGATTTCTCTCACTTCCTGTTGTCTAACCCCCATTCATAAAAAGAAAAATCAGCCTGATTAGCAAGGCTTGATTTATTTACTGATTTATTTTTGGAAAATGTTTAATTATATACCTATAGTTCCCTCGCTACTTCATGGTTTGCTTTTTGTGGCCTCGCTGTTTTGCAGTCTCTCCCCCCCCCCCCCCCAGGGAAATACACATACCAGTACCTGTGTGTGTGTGTGTGTGTGTGTGTGCGCCTCCACTTCCCCCGCTGTTCTCCTTCTCCATCACACAGAAATGGCGGAGGCAGAGGCTCTGCTGAGACCACCCAAGCCCCTCCTCCTCCCCTCCCTCAAAGCAGATGGCAAGGAGGGGCTGCAAAGAAGGAAGGAAGGAACCCCCTCGTCTTCCCACAAACCACCACCTCCTCCTCCTCCTCCTCCTCCTCCTCCTCCTCCTCCTCTTTTTCTTCTTCTTCTTCTTCTTCTTCTTCTTCTTCTTCTTCTTCTTCTTCTTCTTCTTCTTCTTCTTCTTCTCTGAAGAATGGGAGGCACGTCACCGCTGGCCTCGCCCCCTCTATGTTGGGAGGCAGCCAGGCAGCAAATAATAGTGTATAACTACTAAAATAAGGTATAAATATTAAAATGAATATAGTGTCCCTACTTCGCGGATTTTCACTTATCACGGGTGGTCCTGGAACGTAACCCCTGCAATAAATGAGGGGACACTGTATATCTAAGGTTAGGTAAACATTTCTCAGGCGGAAAGAGGTTACAACAGGCGTGGGCAAACTTGGGCCCTCCAGGTATTTTGGACTTCAACTTCCACAATTCCTAACTGCCAGCTGTGGATGTTGAAGTCCAAAATACCTGGAGGGCCCAAGTTTGCCCATGCCTGGGTTACAAGTGGAAAATGTTTAAGAAGCCCTGCTCTATCCAGCCTCTGGGAATAGAATTTCAAACTCCAAGCTTGTCTTGCCAACATCTTTGTTCTTGCACTCTAGTTTCAAAAGTTGCTCATGGCAGTTGTTCTCCCAGCTGTTTTAAGGAGTCTTCATAGGAAACTAAGAAGCATCATCCAGTCTTTGGGTTGTGTCCTTCACCAGTCTTAGTTTTTGAGTAAGATTTGGGTGAGGCTGTCTTGCCACTGCATTCTTTTCAGAATTAATTCCCATGGAAAACAGCTGTTTTCTTATTTCGGGTGGCTCCATTATTCTCAGCATGTTTATTTATTTATTTAGCAATTTTTGGCAGGGGACAAATCTCATCTAGGTTAACTAGGAGCTGACTCCTTGCTCAAGGCTTCAGCAGCTGTGGACAAACAGGGAACAGGTCTGGCATGGGGTAACAGCTGGTTTTGTGATGTGACTCATTTAGGGCTTGCTGAGTTGTTCCTGTGAGTATCTCTGTAATCTTAGGAAGCATTTTTTTTAATTTGAATAGTTAGCATGTTGGCTGATATCTGAACATATGATGGGCTGGAGATGTCAGTGCCTTGGTCCTTTCAGTGCGCGTTGCTACTTCCCTATGGATATTAGGTGGTGCTAGACAGTATAATTTCTCCAGCCGTGTGGGGCATAGACATCCTGTGATAATGCGGCATGTCTCATTAAGAGCCACATCCACTGTTTTAATGTGATGTGATGTATTCCACACTGGGCATGCATACTCAGCAGCAGAGTAGCAAAGTGCAAGGGCAGATGCCTTCACTGTGTCTGGTTGTGATCCCCAGGTTTTGCCAGTCAGCTTTTGTATGGTATTATTTCTAGCACCTACTTTTTGCTTGATAAGCAAGCAGTGCTTCTTGTAAGTCAGAGCATGTTCCAGAGTGACTCTCAGGTATTTTGGTGTGCTGCAATACTCCAGTGCAATACCTTCCCAGGTGATCCTCAGAGCTCGAGATGCTTGTCTCTTCTTAAGATGAAAAGCACACGTCTGTGTTTTAGATAGATTAAGAATCAGCTGGTTTAGGTGCTGGTAAGAGCACCTAAAGCTTCTGTTCAACAGTAGTAATAATAATAATAATAATAATAATAATAATAATAAGAATAATAATAATAATAATAATAATAATAATAATAATAATAATAATAATAATAATAATGACAACTGGATGGCTTCAGGAGTTTCTATTGTTATTATTTGTAGTAGTAATAATAAAAATAATAATGATAATAGAAACCCCGGGAGCCATCCAGTCCTACCTCATTTTGCCATGCAGGAAAAGCACAATCAAAGCACTCCCAACAGATAGTCACCCAGCCTTTGTAATAATAGCAACCTCAGGGGCCAGCCAACCCCATTCTGCCTTGCAGGATAAGAGTCAAAGCACCCACTAGAGATGGCCACCAAGCCTCTACTTAATAATAAGTAGTAGTAATAATAATAGCAACTCTGGGGGCCATCCAGACCTACCTCATTCTGCTGTGCAGGAAAAGCAGATATTTAGGCCTGCACACCAGCAACAGGGTACTGCCCAGGCCTGCACGCACAGCAGGACACTCCTTAGACCGCAAGCTTCACATGCAGGGGGGAACAGGGCAGGCACGGAGCCCCTGATTGTTCTTCATGGAGCTCTAAGGGCTCAATGGAACGCAGTTTAAAAACTGCTACTCTGCAGAATTAACTGATGATTCTGAAAAGTAACTCTTAAAGCTATATTTGGAATCTGTAGGGCTTGGACATTTGAAGGGAAGCAGCCAAAGTTCCCCTCCTACAAACTCTGGTTAAAATAACCTAGCCAAGTACCCCTCATTTCTGCTATTAGATATCCTTCCAAAGTCCACAGCCCAAGACATTTTGGCTATGTGCATAAAATGAGCTCCTGCTGCCAATCAGTCATGATTTGTACTTGCTATCTGCTTCTGTGGTTCTGGACGTAAGATATTGTGTTTTTTCTTCGTGTACTCTGTGAATTCACACTAATGGAGAAACTGCGCCTGCGCAGGTTCCGACGGAAACTCTTCCAAGCTGAAGTTCAAATTTTGGCAGTAACCACGCCCCCCTTCCCAAGGGGCATATAAGGCAGCCCCGGGCGTCCGCTCTCCAGTTCCTTTTTTTCCGCCGCAAGGTTCACTTCGGACTCTTCGCATGTCTACTACTCGTTTCAAACGCTGCACGCAGTGCGCTGCTAAAATTCCTGATTCCGACGGCCACGCCAATTGTCTCTTCTGTCTTGGCGAGGCTCATGTGGTCGGTATCTGCCGCTTCTGCCTAGCTCTCACGGCTCAGGCCAGAAAGAACAGAGCCGCTAGGCTCAGAGCGGCGCTCTACGAAAGATCTCTCGCGCCAGAACCGACTCCGTCGACGTCGGGTACGTCGTCGTCTTCAGCTCTGAGAGCAATGTCGGCGCCAACAGCTAAGGCTCCGACAGCTAAAGCCTCCTCGGCCTCGTCCAGGGCGTCTAGGACCTCCAGGGCCGCTAAGCCTGTCAAGCCACCGTGTACTATGATGACGGCTACCGTGTCGACCCGCTCCGGAAAGGTGGGGCCTTCCTCGACGTCGAGCTCTCTTGCTTCGGTGACCTCGATCCGCTCTTGTATCGGCTCCCCTCCGTCCTCCTCTGCTATCAAAATAGCCTTTAAGAGGGCTCACGAGGAGTCTCGTCGAGCGCAATCTGACTCAGCTGTGGTTCCTCCAACACCAGGCAAATCCTTGAGGGTTGCGTCTAAGCAACCGCCGACAAAAAAACGGCTGACTCAGCGCTCCTCTTCTTCGGCTTCCTCAAAGAGGGACCCGCCGTCCTCCTCGGCAACCTCCTCGAGAAGGTCTTCTCCGATTGTGCCGGCCCAGAGGCCTAGAGATGTCTCTCAATCCCCTTTGCACCCCCTGTCTGACGGGGAGCTGGAGGACTTACCCCACCACTCTACCCAAACGGTGGTCAGGGTGCCAGTGCCGGAGCCTCTTGCACCGTTTCACTCATCGCGCCAACAGCTCTTCCCTCCGACCTCGACACCGGAGCGTGGCAGACAAACGGCTCGCCTGGCTCGAGCAGCCCAGGCCTCAGCCTCTAAAGACTCTCGGCTCCCTGCCGTCTCTTCCCGTGAGGCCATGCCTCCCCCCAAGACTGTACTTTCTTCTCCCCCTCAGTCCCCCCAAGGGGCTGAGGAGGAAGATGTCGACATTGACCGCCCAGACTCTGTCCTTTCGGCCTCGGTGGTCTCTCTCGGCCTCAACCTCTCTCCTCCTCACGATGCGTATGAGGCGGACCCGCCTTCTCCTACTGACAATATTCGTGCTTTCTCTGATCAAATGGTCAGAATGTCCGACGCCCTGGGTATGGAGATCAAGCAGACCTCCAAAGCAGTGTCTGATCCAGTTTTCAAAAGGGTGCAGGCCCAAGCTCCGCCGGCCACGCTACTCCCTTTCCTGCCTTATCTCTTGGACGTTATCCAGGCCTCCTGGAAAACCCCTTCCTCCATACCCCCGACCTCGAAGAGAATCGAGACTTGGTACCGTACCGACGACGATACCCTGGAGTGGCTGAAACACCACCCTGACCCCAACTCCCTGGTCGTCAAGGCCTCCCAATCCTCAGGTCGTCAGTCGAACACTCCGGCCGACAGAGAAGGGAAGTGCTTCGACGCAGTGGGTCGAAAGCTTTACTCCGGAGCCCTTTTACTTTGCCGGATGGCGAACTACGGAGCCTGCATGGGTGCCTACCAGCAGATTATCTGGGAGAAGGCACAACCCTTCTTCGCTAAACTGTCGGACGAAGACCGCTCCGTTCTTACCACCCTCCAACAGGAGGCTGACTCGCTCGCCCATCACCAAATCCAGATGGCGAAACATACCGGGGACACGGGGGGCAAAATGATTGCCCACGCGATTGCCATCCGTCGCCATGCCTGGCTGAGGTCGTCAGGTCTCTCCTCATCCTCCAGACAGGTCATTGAGGACCTCCCCTTTGACGCACTTGGACTATTTAATTCCGGTACCGATGATAAACTCAAGTCCAATCATGACTTTAAAATTCTTGCGTCCAAATGTGGCGACCAACCGCAGCCACAGCGTACCTGCTGGTTCCCTCATCGCTTCCGTCGCTTCCCGCCGCAATCCTTCCAGCACCAATCTTTCAAACGCCCCTCGGGCTCGAACAATCAAAGCCATCACCAACCCCGTCGGGGGCCTCATCCGCAAAAGCAACGGGATCGAACCACCCCCGCTCCTCCACAGGCTCACCGGCGTACCTGACGCCATCCTTTTTTGCCAAAGCTCCTCGTCCGCTACTGATGTAGAACCCACGCTGCCTCGACACTCCTGTGCCTTCGCCGACCGCCTGGCCCCCTTTTACAATCAATGGGAGCCCATCACTTCAGATGCTTGGGTTCTTCGCATTGTCCAAGAGGGCTACGCCTTAGAGTTCACAGAGCTCCCACCTACAGGTCACGTTCTCTCTTCAACTCCTTCTCCAGAAATACTGGCCGAAATTGATGCCCTCCTGGCCAAAGGGGCCATCCGTCCCTCTCCTCCCAAACTGGACCCGCAAAGCTTCTTCTCCAGGTACTTCACGGTCCCGAAGAGGGGGGCGGGCTACGCCCCATTCTAGACCTAAGGGCCCTCAATGTCTTCATTCGCCCTTCCAAATTCAGAATGGTCTCTATTGCCTCTATTCTCCCGATGCTGCAGCGGGGAGACTACTTTGCCTCCATAGACTTACGAGACGCTTACTTCCACGTAGCGATAAGGGAGGCTCGCAGACGTTTCCTCTGTTTCAAAGTCTTCGACCAAACTTATCAATTTACCGTTTTACCCTTTGGCCTAGTCACGGCTCCAAGGGTCTTTACCAAAGTTGTTGCCGCCGTAGCGGCGCACCTCAGGCTACATGGCATCACGGTCTTTCCTTATCTGGACGACTGGCTTCTGGTCGGGCCCGACCCTGTACTTCTCGAAAGCCACGTCTCTTTCACGCTGCGTCTCCTAAACTCTCTCGGCCTCCAACTCAATGCCAAGAAGTCAAATCTCTCCCCGTCGACCAAAATTCGATTCATCGGAGCTCTCTTCAACTCCGTCACACAGACTGTCTCGTTACCGCTCGACAGATTCCTAGCTCTCCGCCACCAGATCGCCCTATGTCGATCCGCCCGGAGGGTCCAAGCCCGTGCCGTTCAAGTCCTTTTAGGCCACATGGCCTCCACGGTTCTCACGACCCCCTTCGCCAGGCTGCGTCTTCGGGTTCTACAAAGGTGGTTTATAGACACTTTCAAGCCGCTCTACCACCACAACTCGAAGTACCTGTCGATACCATCAAACATTCGCCAATCCCTCTCATGGTGGACGTCTCACCGGAACGTGTGCAGGGGTCTTCCATTTCATCCAACCCTACCTTCAATAACCTTAACCACGGACTCCTCCACCTACGCTTGGGGAGCCCACATGAACGGCCTGACGGTCCAAGATCTTTGGTCCCCATCCGAGAGGACCAACCACATAAACTTTCTCGAGCTTCTCGCCATCTTCAAAGCCCTGAAAGCTTTCTCCCGCCTCATCTGCCACAAATCCATCCTCATTCAATCGGACAATCTAGTAGCAGTCTTCTACATCAACAAACAGGGCGGTACGGGTTCGAGAAAGTTGATGCACCTCTCCTCCCGCCTCTGGCTTTGGTGCATAGCCCACGACGTCCAAGTCTCCGCGATTCACCTTCCGGGTGCCCAAAACGACTTGGCAGATGCCCTCAGCAGGATGACATCCTCCTCCCATGAGTGGAAGCTCGATCCCAAGATTCTCCACAATCTGTTTCTCGACTGGGGGCGACCTACTCTGGACCTTTTTGCCTCTCCCCAAAACGCTCAACTACCCCGCTACGGAGCGAGGCTCCCCCCGAACTCCTTTCCAGGCTGCCTAGGGGACGCCTTTCTGCTGGACTGGTCAGCAGAGATGCTTTATCTCTTTCCCCCTATTCCCCTCATACCGAAAGTCCTCGAAAGACTCCGCTCGATCTCGGTCACAGCGATTCTCATAGCTCCAGCCTGGCCCCGCCAGCCGTGGTATCCAGCCCTTCTTCGTCTCTCCAGAGGAACGTTTCGCCCTCTGCCTCCCTCGCCGCACCTTCTCTCCAGAGAGGACGGTCAGATTCTTCACCCGGACCTTCCTTCTCTTCATCTCACTGCGTGGAAGATTCTTACCTAACCTCCCTTCCACAAAACCTCCAGGATGTTCTTCGGGCAGCCCATAAGCCGGCTACAACCAAAGCTTATACCTACAAGCTTTCTCGCTTTCACGCCTTCCTTCGATCCCGTGATATCGACTCCTTTCCAACTTCGGTACCGGTGGTCCTCGACTTCCTCATGACTCTCGTCGAGAGAAAACTCTCTCTCGCTTCTATTAAGGCTTACCTCGCAGCCCTTTCCTGGTCTTTTCAACGCCATGGTCAACCGTCTCTTCTCTCACCACCTGATCAAAACCTTTCTCCGAGGCTACAACAACATCTGCCCACCGTCGCTGCCGCCTACGCCGGGCTGGAACCTCGAGCTTGTGCTCTCTCAACTCACATCCGCTCCCTTCGAACCACTGGCCTCAACTGATCTCCGCTTGCTTTCGTGGAAACTAGCCTTCCTAGTGGCGATCACTTCGGCACGACGGCCATCCGAGCTTGCTGCTCTCAGGGTCGATGAGCCATATCTACGTTTCCACCACGACCGTGCTGTCCTTCGCCCGGACATTACCTTTCTCCCTAAGGTGGTGTCAGCTTTCCACCTCAATCAGGACATTGTCCTACCAGCTTTCTTCTCTAATCCATCCTCTCCTCTCGAGCGAAAACTGCATCTTCTCGACGTTCGCAGAGCACTCCTCTTCTACAAGGACCGTACCAGGGGCATCCGTAAGACTCAGAGACTCTTTGTCGCCTATGCCCCGGACAAGTTGGGTAATCCCATCTCCTCCCAAAGGTTGTCCCATTGGATTGCTCAGGCCATTGAGTTGGCTTACGAGCTGGCCAAGCGCCCTCCCCCTCCATCCATCCGTCCGAGATCAACGAGGGGCCTCTCGGCTTCGACCGCCTTCCTCAGGGGTATTCCGCTCGACTCCATTTGCAAAGCGGCAATCTGGTCGAACCCACTTACGTTTGTTTCTCACTACAGGCTAGACAACAAAGCCCTGAAAGACTCGGCCTTCGCAAGATCGGTGCTCTCATCTTGCTTATCCTGACTCAAACGGCCTTCATCTCCCTATACTCACCCGCAGGTAACTCTCTATACCTCTCCTTCAAGCTATGGGGCCAGTTTTCTCCCCATACCTATACCTCCGGGGACATGTTTTTCCCTGATTGTGTTGGGCCGTTGCTCTGTAACACTTTATTGACTCTGATGGGTGTGTCAAGTTATATGATGTTTCCCCTCTTCCCCTGGGAGAGCGTTCATATGCACTGTACTCAGCTTTCGTGTTCTATTACGTTTATTCAGTATTTACCCTGATATGTTCCGTTTCTTATGTTATGTTCATGCTGACATTGCACTGGTCCTTTCGGACAACTTATTGCACTAGTCTCTTGGGACTATTATCTCAATGTGTCCTGATGCACTGGTCTCTTGGGACTGTTATCTCAATGTGTCCTAATAAACTTATGTTTGGACATTCACTGGTTGTCGAGTTCGCCTTGTCCCACCATCCGGGACCTTAGCGTGTCAGTCTCCATTAGTGTGCATTCACAGAGTACACGAAGAAAAAGGACAGGTTGCTTACCTGTAACCATGTTTCTTCGAGTGTACTCTGTGAATTCACACAAACCCGCCCTTCCTTCCCCTCTGGCAAACCTCTCCCTTTCTCGTTGCCTTGGCGGCGTAGGAACTGGAGAGCGGACGCCTGGGGCTGCCTTATATGCCCCTTGGGAAGGGGGGCGTGGTTACCGCCAAAATTTGAACTTCTGCTTGGAAGAGTTTCCGTCGGAACCTGCGCAGGCGCAGTTTCTCCATTAGTGTGAATTCACAGAGTACACTCGAAGAAACATGGTTACAGGTAAGCAACCTGTCCTTACATCAGATTTTCTGTAGCATATAGTCATGCCTTAGAGATTAAAAGCATAATCTTCTCTTCTGCTGAGAATAGAAATTGACTTCAAATAAGCATTTATTAACTGGAAAACTGCCATAATGTATATATAGTCCCTTGATATATTGTTTGTTTGCATTGCTCTGCAGTGCCAAGTAGAAATGGAGAGATTAGCACATGCTCATATTTTGCTAATGATTTGGAGAAACAGTAAAATTCTCCTTTCCACTTCGCAAAAAATGCATGGAAACACTACTTTCCTTGTTGAATAGTTGCATGCATGTTGTGAAAAGTTAGTTTTCAATTGATGGTAGCAATGTATATTGGCTGGCGTAAGTAGCCATGTGGTAAACAGGGAAGAAAACCATTATGTATTTTGTTGTATGAGAGAGGATGGAAAATCATTCCCCCCCCCCCCCCCCCGTGTTTTGTTATTCTCTGGTTTTGAAAAACATATTCACATTCAGGGAGCAGATTTTGTTGTTGTTCCTCAAATTGCGTGACTGCTTTTTAAATGCAGATTAAATTTGTCTCTTCTATATATATTTTTTTAAAAAAATGCTTTTAATGACTTTGCTGTCTATGTGTAGTTTTGGCAGGAAAAGTCAGAAGGAAAAAAATGCTTGTTGTTTTGGTGAACCCCAAAAACAAACTATTTTGTTTGTGACTATTAATTTTTCAATACTCTCATTAAAAGATGAAGAAATTAGTAAAAATTATTTATTGTCCAGATTGGTTAAAATAAGTACTAGTTTGCATGTTGGGCATAGACTAGACCAGGCTTCTCAAAAGAAATTTCCACTTGTGACCCCTTTCCACCCAATAAATTTTTACGTGTCCTCATGTATGTATGTATGTATGTATGTATGTATATGTGTGTGTGTATGTATATATATGTGTGTGTGTATATATTAGGTATAAAAACCAAACATGAACTGGGTTGTTGTGTGTTTTCAGGGCTGTATGGCAATGTTTCAGAAGCATTCTCTCCTGACATTTCACCCACATCTATGGCAGGCATTCTCAGAAGTTGTGAGATGCCTGCCATAGATGTGGGCGAAACGTCAGGAGAGAGTTCTTCTGGAACATTGCCATACAGCCCTGAAAACACACAACAACCCTTGATTCCGGCCATGAAAGCTTTCGACAACACGTCAGACATGAATTGATAATAAATCAAAATTCACAAGGTTTACTAAAGAAGCTAATTCTCCATTTTACAAAGTACAGCTAAAGCGTTTTCTGCAGAGTGCATTGTAAGCACTGAACGTTTTTGCTAATAGATTTGTGGTAATGAGTAGCATTCAGAAACTTTGTACTGTTGCCAAATTTTTCATGACCCCAACATTTGGGGCCGGGCCCAAAAGTTTATAAGTAGTAGACTAGACCAAGGGTGGCCACTATGGATGCCACAAGTGTTACAGGAGTAAGGATTTTGTGGGATGTCTTGACATGAAGGCCTGCGATCTTCTCTTTAGAAGTAAAACTGTCCTATGAAACCGAAAGTTCAACTTCAGCACATTCTGGGCTCCCCTAGAGGCACACTTCCAGTTGCCTTTGTATTTGTTAGCTATGTTATTTGTTCAATAGTTTGATGTCACTGCCTTTAGGATTCTTTTGGAAGAAACAGTTCAGTGGCAGAGCACCTGATTTATATGCAAACCTTTTTTTATCTTCAGTTTCTAGAATCTCTGAAAAGATTGGGAAAATAGTCCTGTGTAAAAACCAGGAAAACATCTACTGGTCAGTAAGATAGTAGTGGGCTAGTTGTATGCTCTCAAAAGTACAAGGCAGAGTTAAACAAAATACTTTATGAAACTCTTAATTTATTCAATCTACCTGCCAGCATACCCATGTTGGCTAGGAGTTTCTGAGAGTTGTAGTCCAAGAAAGTAATTAGTTCTAGAACAAGTCAACTTTCTTCTCTCATAACTCTGTAGTTAATAATTATTGTGGGTGTGCAATTATTGGTTTTTAAATCTTAAGTTGTATGTAAATCGTTTTGTATATACTGTCACGCCCTGGGCAACGGAGCACTAAGAACCGAACACAGAGGCCAATAACTATCTAATATCTTTATTAAGGAAATATATAAAAATAATAAAAACAAGTAGAGAATATAGTCCAATAAAAGACCTTTCAGGAAAGGCCAGAAATAGTCCAAAATTATATTGTCCAATATTTTATATTAGAGTCCAAAGTTGAAGATCCAAACCGAAACACACACTATTTGCAAGCAATAGAGTGGGGAAACGTCCAAATTCTTTCCAAGGTTCAAAGTAAGTCCACAGCAAAGGTAGAAACAAAGCTTGATACTAGATGCAAGGTCCAAGGCTGGAAACAAGGCAAGATATTTCTTGAATACTTGGCTAGACAAGGCAAGGCAAGGAACTGGAGTTGCGGACTTTGTGAAGTCCACACTTGGCTGGAACCACGAAATCACTCCCGAAGTAGATCTGTTGACTCCGCACGGAACCTACCGTGCCAGGCACATTTAACTAGGTCTCGTTTTCCTGCAAAGCAGGTGTCCAGCGTTCTCTTTCCCTAGGGAACAGGAAACGAAACACAACTCTCTCCAGATGTGAGACTCCCTAGATTTTCCCAGGGGAACATGGCTAATCAGTGTCTTGTTTAGCTGCAAGTCTCAAACTCCTCCGAACCTGCTCCTTCTCTCCCCTGCCCGCAGCATAGGACTGTCTCCTAACAAAAGAGGGTGAGAACTGCTCAAGGTCTGTTTTAATGGGCTCTTGGGCAAAAACATCAACATCAGGCATCTGGAAAAATTCCGACTCTTGCTGAGCCGGCGAAAACCCCATGTTTTCATCTTCATCAGCCACGGTGGCACTGGGAGCAGGACTACAAGGCCCATGGGGCATTACACATACAAACATATCAAGAAACGAGGGGGGGGGGGACGCCCATGCAAAAACTTAAGATTCAAAACCTATCCAATACTTTTTTGTTTGAAGTCTGTAGTGTTTGGAAGTCAGTTCCATTTTCAGAGCAAGTGACGTGAAGCCAAAAAGGCTGCCACTCCTCTTTAAATTAGGAAGAGATAGGCTGCCTTTTGCCATGCAGAGAGGAAAGCGACAGGGCAGGACAAGCTGAGTGAGTTGGGAAAGACACTGAGAGAGCACAGAATTCTGGGAAATGTAGTTTGGGAAGGTGAGGAGCCCTATGGCAGAGAATTCAAAATGCCCTGCCTTAAACTACATTTCCAGAATTCTGCCTAGCATCAGAAAGCCCCAATTAGGATGAGGAGAGGTTTGTCCCTCTTAGCAGCAGCCAGTCCGAGTTCCAATAAATTGCTGAATCTGTAAAGAGGAGTGACTAATACTTCAATACTAGTAAGTACATCTGTGCTGGGCTAGGAAGAAATCCCTAAACTGAAGTTCTATTGGTTAAAATACATTCAATGAGATAGCTGTTGTGGCTGTAAAAATGTTTTTGTCAAAACATTTTAAAGTTCCCAAAAATCAGTAGATGTATGAATATTTTTGAAACTTGTGGGGAATGATCCCCTGTTATCATGTGGCATTGTATCGAACATTAAAGTAGATAGCTCTTGTAGTTTCTTTTAAAAAATGTTGTTTACAAAAACTTTGAAAATTTCCCCAAAATCAGTGGTTGAGTGAAACGTTCTGAAACATGATGGGCTAACAGTGGTAAATGTGTTCTATAATCGTAGCAAGTTTCATGCTAATAGCTGTAACAATGAGGGAGAAAGCAGCCCCTGAAGTATCTCCATTTGCACAATTACTTAAGAAAAAGTAACAAAAAAAATAGCTAACTCATTATAGGTACGAAACAGACCCTGTTCCATTTCTTAAACATTTTAGAAACAATTTTCTCCCATCCCCTAATATCGTAATGAGTATTGAAACATTTTTTTCATTGATCGCACAGGCCTAATAGCTATGATTACACAATTTGTTCATGAATACTGAGACTGCTGACAATCGAGAAAGAAAAGAGCCTTTCTGGTTTATAATAATAGTAATGATAATGATAATAATAATAATAATGCCAACTGCAAAAGGCCACCCTACTGGGATCTACGTGCATCATCCGAAAATATGTCACACAGTCCTAGACACTTGGGAAGTGTTCGACTTGTGATTTTGTGATACGAAATCCAGCATATCTATCTTGTTTGCTGTGTCATACAATATAACTACTACTACTACTTTATTTTTGTGCTCCACCTCCATCTCCCCAAAGGGACTCGGGCAGCTTATATATGGCACAAGGTGCCTAAAACAGTGCATAAAATAAACACACAGTACAATACGAAAGAATAATAGACTAGCTATTGTGAACTTTAGATGTAATGGAGATGGAAGGGGCATCATAGGTCATCAAATCTAATCCTCATTGACCAAGATGGCAGAGCTACCAGCATTTTGATGCAATATTTGATGCCTTAGAAAGAATCATTCAGGGAAACAACTGAGGGGCTTTCTGACCTTTTCCTTGGTTATGTTTAAAGCTATTATTTACTTTCTTAAATAGAAACAGTTTGGGCTGGAAGGAATCCACACAATACATCTAGGCTTTTCCACTTCCTTGTCTCCTTTTGCTACCCATCATGTTCTCCCGTCCCAATGATAAGTCTCATTTTATACTTCCTCTCTGCTTATGTCCTAGTTCTGTCCTCTGTTACCTTCCTTCTCTCCCCCCACAATGAATTTCTGCCTCCCACACTGTAATTGTTTCCTGGTTTCCCACAAATGCAATTGTTTTTCCTCCTGCCAGTCTTTCTGAGGCACTCCCATTTGACACATCCAAAATCTAATTTTGATTTGGAAAGAGAGAATTGTGGTTTGTCCGCAGATGAACTCCTTGCCATTTTTCTGGCTTTGGTCTCTTACTGTTTTGCCAAAGAAAATAGAAAACGGAATTGCTTGTGTTAACTTGTCAACACTAACTTGTTCAGCAAATGAAGAGGGTTTTGTTTAAGTGATATTAGTTTTTTTGTTTATCATCACTCAGTTTTCCAACCTGCATCAGTCCATGGGCAAACCACAACAGCAACAACAAGAAGGCCCTCTAAAGTACGAGTGGGCACAAAACTCACTCCAGGAATGGTCAAGCATATAAATTAAATTTATTCCAGGAATTATCAAGCATAGAAGTAGATTAATTTTGTAGCTATCATGTGGATATTTGAAAAATTAATCCATCCAAATAATGGGAATCATATGGACCCCCCTAAACCTTGGTAAATAGCAAAGTTATCTCCACACACCAAAGTCTGGAAGTTTTAATCCTTGCTGTGATATTCATGCTGCAAATAAGAACCCGCTTCATTTAATTTCATGTTGTGAAGTAGCTTTTTCACTTCCCCTACTTTACTTGGCAAAGATCATTGTAAGGCTGAGGTCATTTTAAGGTTCTCATAGAATCAAACCACGAATCAAAAGAATGAAAGGCAAGGGAAAATCACAGTGTCACACCTCTCACCAGCACACAAATGTATATTTATCCCTCAGAGTGGGAGGAAATACACATCTGCAAGTGTATATACTTAGGTAAAGAACTGGTATCCTGTAGGGACTGGATGAAGCTCTATTGTCACTTGTATGTTTAGTACAAAAAGGGAACAAAGAGAATCAGAATTTCACCATGTAGGCTTATGTGAATATTGACTTGTTTCCAACTTCATCATATCTGTGTTCTTCCAGATGGAAGACCTTTAGTGTTACAATCAAGAATCATCAAAACATTGCAGTTCTTTCATTTTTTAATATTTTGAGGGAAGGGAAAGCATAGGAAAACACAAGATTAGAAAGACGTTATCACATTGGGTTATAGTTCGTTTATATCTGTATGCATCACATATTTTTTAGGTCTGGATGCATACTGTATTGAGATGGGATGCATACTCTCATCTCATCATCACACCTGATTATTATGATTCTTGTTATTTGAAAATACTATGCTTTGACCCATGACAGCATGAAAACCTGGCTCTTCCCTATCGAATTAAAACAACCCCTAGATTGGGTTGTTGTGTGTTTTCCGGGCTGTATGGCCATGCCCAGAAGTATTCTCTCCTGACGTTTCACCCACATCTATATGGAGCCCTCGATGGCGTAGTGGACTAAAGCCTCATGACTTGAAGGTTGGGTTGCTGACCTGAAGGCTGTCAGGTTCGAATCCCACCTGGGGAGAGTGCGGATGAGTTCCCTCTATCAGCTCCAGCTCCACGCGGGGACATGACAGAAGCCTCCCACAAGGATAGTAAAAACATCTAAAACATCCTGTCGTCCCCTGGGCAACGTCCTTGCAGACGGCCAGTTCTCTCACTCCAGAAACGACTCAAGTTGCTCCTGACATGAAAAAAACCCAATAAAAACCCCACATCTATGACAGGCATCCTCAGAGGTTGTGAGATATATTGGAAAAACTAAGCAAGGACAGTTTCTATATCTGTGGAAGGTCCAGGGTGGAAGAAAAAACTCTTCTCTGTTGGAGGCCACTGTGGATGTTGTAATTAATCACCTTGATTAGCATTAATGGCCTTGCCAGCTTCATGTCCTGGCTTCTTCCTGCCTGGGGGAATCGTTTGTTCAGAGGTGTTAGCTGCTCCTGATTGATTCATGTCTTCCTCTATTTTCAGAGTGTTGTTCCTTATTTACTGTTCTGATTTTAGAGTTTTTAAAATACTGGTAGCCAGATTTTGTTCATTTTCATGGTTTCCTCTTTTCTGTTGAAATTTTCCACATGCTTCTGGATTTCAATGGCTTCTCTGTGTAGTATGACATGGACAATCCTTAAAAGTATCGTTGCTGCTGGGATGCATACAGATTTTCCTATCACACACAAAATCCACTTCAGCAATGGAAGAATCCGTAGTATTTCAAAAAACACAATTAGAATTCCATCTCCAAATAATGCAACATTTTACAGATGGATTCTGAAGGAATACTAACAGGATGGGGCAAGCGTCATGTGATGGGACCCATTCAAAATCATTCTCAAACAGTCTCAGAAATGGAGTTGAGAAGATGGCAGATGAGAATATCTGGACCCTTTACTACCAAATTTTGCAAATGGGGCAGGTTCACTATAAGATAGCAGCACTGTTTGGAAGCACTGACCTCCCCATTTCACCCTCCCTTTGCTCATGTCATCATCTAAAGAATATTATAGTTTTATTTGCTATGTATCAATGATCAAGGGAAGATTCCCATGGATGTCCTTGTATGAAGGTCGGGCACACCATGGATCTCTATTCTTTCCAACCATGAGTTCCTCACCCTTGTGGTTCCCTAATGTCTGGAACTCAGGGAACTAATCTGCACACAGCTTGGTCAAATGGACATACACAGAAGGGAATGGCATTGATGTGCATTCTTCACAGATTACAGCTGATTTGTCAGCTCTTGCCACTTTGATGCACTATTCTGCTTTTTCCTTCCTTTACTGAAGAGAGTTTAGCAATTGCAAATAGAGAATGTTGCTCCTAGATAATTCTGTGTGGTAAAGGGGCAGGGAGAAGAAATTCTGTGAAGTGCCAAAGACTCCATTCCTACAGGAATTGATGCGTTTTTCCATTAGCTTGTGCTGAGAGACTGAAGTGTGAAAAAATCTGCCAAGACTGCTGTCTGGTGCACAATGAGACTTACTTCTGGGGAAACATGCACATGATTGCGCTATTAGGTTACAAAGGCTATCAATAAAACAGTAGTCTGTTTTATTTTATTTTGCACTATATTGTAACCAGAAATCCTGATACATAGAAAGCAGTGGGGAAAACAAGCAACATCCATTAAACACTTTGTTGATTCTGTAACTCCACTTGCAACTCAAAATAGATTTATGTGTAAAGCAATGCATATAGGCTTGTGTCTTAAGCATCACTTTCCTTGAAAGTAGGTTTCCACCTATGGGAATTTATTTCTTCTTTTTGCTTTTTAAATAATAGATCATTGCAGGTGCCTCTTTTTGCTTTGAATAATGAAGAAAGCACAAAAGTCATCCATCAAAAAGACAAGTACATTTCCAGGATACTTGTCTCTGCTGAAGTATGTTTGACAGCAATAGTGCACTGACTGGTTAACACACTAAGCTTTCATGTTTCTAACACACTATTTATTTATTTATCTGCAATTCCAAGCAGAGATGTCCACAGATCATAGGAACTGGGATTTCAAAGATGAAATGGAGGAAATTGAAAGTTTCCCCTATGCATAACAATAATAATTTGCAAATTGGATTTTTAGATTTGAGGGGCTGGAATATGGCAACCCTGTATCTGAGATTGGTTTTATTAGAATGGCTAAATATTCTGCAATAAAAGCACATGCCCTCCTAAAGCAGTGGTTCTCAATCTGGGGTCCCCAGATGTTTTTGGCTTTCAACTCCTAGAAATCCTAACAGCTGGGGTTTCTGGGAGTTGTAAGCCAAAAACATCTGAGGACCCCAGGTTGAGAACCACTGTCCTAAAGTGTGCTACTATTTGTTCCCCACCACCTCTCAGAGTGGAAATACAGTAGAGTCTCACTTATCCAACACTCGCTTATCCAACGTTCTGGATTATCCAACACATTTTTGTAGTCAATGTTTTTAATACATCGTGATATTTTGGTGCTAAATTTGTAAATATAGTAATTACTGCATAGCATTACTGTGCATTGAACTACTTTTTCTGTCAAATGTGTTGTCTAACGTGATGTTTTGGGGTTTAATTTGTAAAATTATAACCTAATTTGATGTTTAATAGGCTTTTCCTTAATCTCTCCTTATTATCCAACATATTCGCTTATCCAATTTCTGCTGGCCCGTTTACGTTGGATAAGTGAGACTCTACTGTACTTAACATCATACAGTGCAAAAGGTAAAGGAGAAGCTTTGATCCAGAAGTATTTGAGGATTAAGTTTTTGAGGCTGATGTGGAATTTGGGAAACTTAGGTCAACTCGAGACCCAGGGTGTTGTAGTGATTTGGACTATGACTCTAGAGACCAGTGTCAAATTCCCATTCAGCAATGGAAACTCACTGGGTAAACTTGAACAAGTCACATACTCTCAGCTTCAGAGAAAGGCAAAGATAACCTTTCTCTGAAGAAACCTTGCCAAGAAAACCCTGTGAAAGGATTGCCTTAGGATTGCCATAAGTCAGACACAATTGGAAGTCACAGAAGAACAACAAAGATTATTATTACTTCCAGCAGATTTCAGACATTCTGTATTACAAAAGCTGTAACTGAACAGTGGAGTTGCACAACAGCAGAAATACTGCTTTTCAAAAGAGCTATTTGGTGACTGGGGAGAAGGTGAAACTGTGCAGACACAGAAAAAGAGGGGGCAGCTTGGGCTCATTTTTATCAGTGCCCTTGAGATATGCCTTTCCCCCTCTCTTGTTTGTGTAAGCTGTAAGTAGGGAGTCGCTGGCTGGCGTGTGATGGGAAAGCCTCCGCTTCTCTCTGTCTCAATTAGCTTTGCTAATTCATATTGGCATGTTTGATCTTCCCGGTGAGAGATGAAAGGGGCATCTGCCAACTGTGGTTATGATCAGAACATTGGCTGTTCTCAATTGAAGAGACTTGCTGGAAAGCGACATCTATCCAGTGGGCTGGCAGAGAGTGGGGGGAACTGGAGGCAAAATGAGAATGTAGCCAGTGTCCTGTCCAGATCAATGATGTCCAACATGAAAGGGGAGGAGTGGGGGAGGGATGTCATTTGCACAAGCGCTCCCTGCACATTATTGGAAGATACAGTTGGAGCTGGAGTGCCACCCCTTGTAGTGATTCACCCTGAGATACCAGAGAGAGCGTTTGGTTTATATTTCCTGATTTCCCCCCACATTGTCCTGAAGGTTTGGGTTTTATTCACAATTTCCTTAGATCATATGGGTCATATTGCTCTGTTTAGTCCATCATGAGTTAGTTCAACAATCAAACAGACAAAATAAGTGAGGAAGTAACAAAGTGTTTTTCTTACTACTTGAATTATAAAGGTCACAAGTGAAGACCCCAAATTCAGGTATGCAAAATAAGTCATTTCTGATTTATTCATCTGCTTGCAATAGTGAGAAGACCCAGGTGGGAGCAAAGAGGTTGTGTATAGCATGCCACTCGCTCAGCTGAGCTAAAGTCCCCCCAAATGAATTATTATCATTATTATTTTATTATGACACAGCAAACAAGATAGATATGCTGGATTTCGTATCACAAACTCACAAGTTGAACACTTACCAAGTGATGGGCTGCTGAGCACTAAACCAGGCCATTGCTATTTGAAACAGTGCTTCTCTAATCCTCCTGCCAAAATTTTGACGAGGCCAGAAATTAACCTGACATACTCTGATGATGATTGCCATAACTAGGATTTAAAGGAAAATTTGAGGACGATAAATGTATCAACAGGTCTTAGCAACCAATTTACTGATGTTTAGGGACAAATAGGAGCGTGAATCTTTGTGAAGGCAGACTGCAGATGGAGATAACTCTTTGTTTTGATCCAAGAGTCTTTATCCAATAATGGATATAGTGTGACCTTTTTCTGCTCCCACTTTTTGGCCTGCTGCTTTTGCCAAAAAAAAAATATATTTTTTTTGCAAAGGAACAGTGGGATAGTAAGGAATTTCTGGACAAGAATCTAGGGAGAAGTGATCCCAGCAGCATTGGAAAGAATAAGGGAGTTTAGTGGGGCAGGATGATGCAATGGCTGGTTGAGCTGACTTGGATAGGAGACTTACAATAGGCTTGTGCATTTGTATGGAATTACTTACCGGTTCTGTTTGTTGCATTCGTATGGCCCTGTTTCTGTTTCCGTCAGCTGTTTACAGAAACGGGTGCCTATACAAATGGGCTTTTCCGTCCAAGGTCCGGAAAAAAAAACAAAACCAAAATGTTCAGGCCTTGGGTGGCAAAGCACCAGTCCCTGCAAGCCGGGCCTATGAGCCATCAAGTGCTCGGTAATCGTAGGCCTGGCTCGTAGGGCCTATGAACATCGATCACTTGGTGCTTGATTGTAGGCCCTGCGAGCCAGGCCTACGAGACATCGAGCACTCAATGGCTCATAGGCCTAGTTTGCAGAGCCTACAATCAAATGTTTGGCGCTCGACTGTAGGCCTTGTGAGCCGGGCCTACAAGACATTGAGCACTCGATGCTAATAGGTCCGGCAGGCCGGGCCTACAAGCATCGAGGGCCCGGCACTTAGCTGAAAACCCTGCAAGCCAAGGCCTACAGCCAAGCACAGAAAATTAGCTAACCAAACGGTTACTGTTCCCCTCTGCCTTTCGTTTCACTGTTTCTTTTGTTCCAGTGGAGTTGTATCATTCCGTGCAATCCAAATGGTCAAAACGGTACAAAACCACGAAAGAAACAGGTGAAATAGGATTCGGGCCCTTCTCTAACTGACAATGTTCTTTAAATGCTTTGTGTTAGTGTACAGTGGTCCTTCTCATTCCTTCATGGAGGTTCTTCTTCTGAGACCTATCTTAGTGTGTCTTTTTGTGGCACTAGGCAGGCGGACTCATTTTACCACCCATTCACACAATCTTCTCCTTCTGTCTTTGCATATGAGGGAGCTCTTGGTATTCTGCCTAACGACAGCAGGGGGAAAAAGACAGAGTGGAAAGATTTACAATTTATTAGTGAACATTGGCCACATCCGTTCTGCCCTGGCCCCAAGGGCAATATAAATCACTACTAATAAAAAATAGCTGTCTGTTATCATGGCGGCATCAACTGTGAGGGCAACACCCACCAACCAGTTGATTTACAGAAGGACCTAAACCATGCCCTTACTTTAGCCATATCAAAAGCCTTTCATTCTCTGTATTTACATTTTCCTCCCAAGGAAGGAACTGGCAAGACCACCTCTGAATATTCCTTGTCTAAGAAAACCCAACGAAATTCATGGGCCCACCATAGGTTGTCAGGGAATACATGCACTTTTAAAGGGGGCAGTGGAGAACTAGCCTTGTAAAAGAAGGCTGATATATGGCATAGGAAAACCCAAGGGTGCTTCTGGCAGAGCTGGATAAAAAGAGCTTTTGATCTTGAATGCTATCAGACGTTCTCTTTGGTTTTTCTGAAAGCCTTTTTTCTTTAGAAAATAGCAAGGCAACTTCGATACTTTCAGCCTATTTACCCAAACTAAAAAGAGCTTGCGAACACCCACACAGAAAGTTAACAAGTGGCTTATAAAACATTTAATGACCAGATGTAGAAAAACAAGAACGTTTTTCCTTGTCTCTGTAGATAGAACAGTTCAAGTTTCATTAAGTTACATTTGCACTGAATCTTTTATAGCTCCTTTTAGATTGAGCTGGAAGAGGGAAGGCCTACATAGATTCTTCTCGGTGTGCTTTTGCAAATCACTGCAAAAAGGGTGGTTGGAAATCCACACAACAATAATGTTGATCTTCAGGTGATGATCTCCACTTGGAGTAGAGAAAGCTGTGGGGTGGTGGTGATGAATACCACTATGGAGCTACAACGCTGGATAGATGTAGCCGATTTTACATGAAATCAGAACTTTTGGAAAGTCACCTCCCCAAGATATAACACCTTGAGAAAGAACTCAAGTACAACTCTGGTAAATCATGGTGAATTCCCCCCAAACCTCTTTGTTCAGTTGCTGATCAATTCCTCTGTTTGTTGTGTGCTGTAGAAAAAGGTATAAAAGGGTTAAGGTAGAGGCAGTGGGCGGGATCATGCAAATTAAGTAACCCTGGGATGTCCATTCTGGAGGAAAAACAGAACATCTAGGATGAACTTATCCCCGCATGAAAGCCTTCACTTGGGTAGCGGGCAGGATGGTGTTTGTGGAGGACATGGGCAGAGTTTGGGCTACATGTTCATGGCGCTCACTATAACCTGCATGTCAGTGGAAGGAGGGCCATTGGTGTCTTTTGCTCTGTGGGAACTATAGCTATTTGTGGAAGTGGGACACCTCCACCACATACACACATACACATTTGCACTTTTATTATGTGTATAGATGGTGCTAGTGTGGAAACATAAAATAGACACTGCATTCTCTATTCTTACTTGGAGAATTTATAAGAATATATATCTCTTTTTTCTTTTCAGGTGGCATCTAAGGCTGGAGTCTATGAGATTCTGAACCACTTGGGTTTTACTGAATTTGAGGACCTAGAGGACAAACCGCTCTCTCAACTTCGCTACCGCTGGCAGGAGCAAAGCCGCAACTCACTCCCGTTCCGGGGAGAATTCATTTAGGACTCAGCTTTGTAAAAAGCAATGAGTATTGCAGCATTTCTCAAGATGTGACTGAATCTCACACACTGCTTTTCTTGTGGATATTTTTTTCAAAAATACATATATAAATATGAATATAAATAAATAATTTGGAGAAATGTGCCTTAAGGAAGGACTATGACTCCAAGAAGAAGTAAATGTTATCCTGCTTTGAAGACATTTTTATAGTGTTCTTTCAGACACAATAAAATAAATTAAATAAATGTAGACAAATGTCAATGCAACTGCTGAATACCATTCTTACCCTCTTAATTTTAAAAAAAATACATTACAAATGGGTGCTGTGCAAGTTGATTTCAAAAGTTTATTTAATAGACTTCATGCACTGCCCAGTGATTATACAAGCATGCCTCAGTTAACAAAGTCTCTGATAAAGAAGCTCATTTTGGTAGTTTCCAGCTTGCCCATTCCCCATTTTCCCTCTTCACCATCTGTTTAAAACATTTTTAACAGTAGCAGCACTGTAAAAATATGAGGTGGGGCTAGCAAAACACAGGCTTCCAATTCAGTAAACAATGCAAATACACAAAACTTGAATTGAGAAAAAGCGAGATTTGGTTCTGTCTGATCCTAGTGCAATTGTGTGTGCTTGCCTACAACAGGCAAGATAAACACCAGCAGCCTCCAGAATTAAGTGTGTGAGCAGCAAAACAGAGAAAAGAGATTAGTCTGCTTCACAACTGCCAGCTTGTTAAAGAAATATAGATCTATTAGTTTGGCAACTAAAATCATATGAAATCATAAATTGGGGATTGGTGAAACATGCATTTTGGAAAATGCTTTCAGGTGCTCTCTAGAAGATTCAACATATTTTGTTTTAATAATAATAATAATAATAATAATAATAATAATAATAATAATAATAACTTTATTTTTATATGCAAGGCTTACCTGGCCTGCACATTTCATTTTAAGTGTGCACAATTTTTTGTGTGTGTCAGGAGCGACTTGAGAAACTGCAAGTGGCTTCTGGTGCGAGAGAATTGGCCGTCTGCAAAGACGTTGCCTAGGGGATGTCCGGATGTTTTGATGTTTTTACCATGCTTGTGAGAGGCTTCTCTCATGTCCATGCATGGGGAACTGGAGCTGACAGAGGGAGCTAATCCACGCTCTTCTTGGATTCGAACAAGCAACCTTCAGGTCAGCAACCCAACCTTCAAGTCAGCAGTCCTGCCAGCACAAGGGTTTAACCTTTGTAAGCTTTGTATAAAAACTGAAGAGGCAATATATATTGTGTCTCTGATCCAAGCATGTATGAGTGTAGCATTTATGAGTGCTGTGCTCACATTTCTTTGCCTTAGTCTAGCTCCTTTCTCTTCTTAGCAAGCAATCCAGGTTCACAAACCATAAGTAGCTGCTGGTTGCATTATCCTCAAATATCTTGGTTGATTAGGTTTTGAGAGAACAGGCTGTACCAATCCTCAAACAGTATTAGTTGGTTCCCAAAAGCAAGAATCACAGACTGTCACTGAAAAGCATGTATTCATATCCAAAGGCAAAGGAAGAAACCTGTTTAAAGAATAGGTAAAGGTAAAGCTTTTCCTCTGGCATTGAGTCTAGTTGTGTCTAACTCTGGGGGTTGTCTGCTCATCTCTATTTCTAAGCCGAAGAGCCAGCATTGTCTGTAGACGCCTCCAAGGTCATGTGGCTGGCATGAATGCAGGCAGTGCCGTTACCTTCCTGCTGGAGAAGTACCTATTGATCTACTCACATTTGTATGTTACTTACTCCGGTCCCCGGATTTGAACCGCCGACCTTTTGGTCAGCAAGTTCAGCAGCTCAGCAGTTTAACCCACTGTACCACCTGGGGCTCCTAAATAATACAATACAACCATCAATAATAATTTCTAAAGGGCCACCTGAATTGGGATTGGGTGGCTTCATTTTGGGGAGAGTTGGCCAGTTATTGGCACTCTGATCACTTTTTAAAGTGCAATTCTATATTTGTTAAGCAGTGGGTTAAAGAGGAAGAGGTCTGAAAAAATGAACCCAACTTTACACTGTACAGTGCAGGCATGGACAATTTTTTTGGCTTTTGGGCGCATTGCGGGCTCGGCCAGGAGGGCAGGCACTGGCCCGGGAGAAGGTGGGACCAGGAGGAGGCAGGGCAAGGGCCAGGTCATCCTCAGGTTGTCCTTCCAGCATAAGGACAGGGCTGCTTGCCCCATGCCAAGAGGAAGGTGGGATATGCAGCGATTGCTCTGATCCTCCCCCCCCATTCTCAGCATTATGCCAGGAGGAGGGCGAGACAGGCAGCGGCTGAGAGCGCTCCAGAGGGCTCTCAGCTGCTGTGTGCCTTCCTCCCTCATCTTTTTGGCATCAGGACATGACAGGCCACTGTTGCCAAGAGGATGGGGAAAATGAGGAGGGCCTGAGCTAAGCGCCCAGGGGCCTCAGTTTACACATGTCTGGTATAGTGGAAGTCACAGGAAGACATGGGGATCTTAAAGTGAGTCAGACAATTGATCTATATTGCCTGCTATTTTTGACAACAATTGTTGTTAACCGTTTTTAAAAATAGGAAGTGGATCCCGGATACTTATCTGCTAAAAAAGGTCTTCCCTGAACATAACATGGCCCATAGAAGCATAAATAAATACAGAAATATTTAAATATATACATACATACAGCAAAATGTCCTCATGCCCCCAAACAGTATTTGAGGACATTTTGGAGCAAAATATTTTAAAGGTTTTTTAAAAGAAAGGTGCAGTGGGTAGTATGGTCCTCCAAGATTTCTCAAGATTTCCTGAACTTTGACAGTTTCCCACTTCTGCCCAAGTCCTGAAGCAGTATTTCTTTGGTGTCTTCTAAACAACACATTAATGGAAAGCAAGAACTTAAAAAGGGGGTCAACCTAATGGAAAAAGCAAAAGATATTGACCATTAAATTCCACAACCAACATTGGAAGGAAAGGTGCACATGACCAGAATAGCAAGGCTGTGTCCACCCTCCAAGGAAGAAAACAGTGCAGCTCTTTGTCAAATATGAAAGAGCTGATGTTGGATTTTATGACTGCAGTGGGTATTTTTTAGTGCTTAAATAATTAAAAAGCATTGTCACTCAACAGTAGACTTGGGAGTGCTTTCAGATGGAGGGTCCTTGTTTTACTTGCCAAACCAATTAAGGAATCACACAGCTATTCTAGCTTTTCCTCCTTAATGGAAAGTGGAAGCGAGAGAAGGAAAAAATGGAAAAAGTGGTAGAACAATGCCAGGATTCCAAATGGATCGAAGTATGGACTGTGGGGGAATTCCCAAAAGGAATTGCCCAATAAAAGCATCAGCTAACTTCTGACTGGGTGCATCAAATACAATGCGGGCAGTCCCCAGGTTACGAACAAGGTAGACTCTGTAGGTTTGTACATAAGTTGAATTTGTATGTAAGACAGAACAGGTACATTTTTTTCTTGAAACAAGCCCAGTAGGCATATAGAAATAATTTTATTAGTTTCTTTTGTCACCTTTTTCCAAATTGTTTTAGCTCCTTGCAAGTCCACCAAACATGGAAGAAGGTGCCTTTCTGAACTTTGCATTTCAAACATTCCCCCAGCTGGGTTTTATCAATTTTGTTAGGATTTTCTGTGTTGGGTGAAAACTCCCAAAGTACAGCAGAGCATACATAAACAGGATACTTATAGTTGAGCTTTCAGCTCACAGCAAGCAGAGCGTGAAGTGCCATGTGGCTATAATGAATTTAGAGCTTAAGAGGCAAAGATCCAGAATTCAATCTTCATATTTACAAAAAGTTTACTTACAAACATAAGAATAACTACATTTCTTAATAGTAAAGAACTGGGTCCTAGCTATTCTATAGCTCTATCTCTTCCAGAGTTTCAAAGAGAGGGAAAAACCTCTATTGACTACATCTCTCCTGACACACAAGCAGAGAGGTCTCAATACACATAGCACACACAAAGAAGCAGAAGTCAGAAGCAAAAGGCATGCACCTGAAAAATATCCATTGTACACAACCAATCAGAATGAGAACAGAAACAGAGAGAAGAAATAGACACATTTCAACTGTCATTCAGGAGATGGGGAAGGGACATCCTCAACATATTCTAAACTAACCAATACCCATCGAGGACTGCAAACTTTGGCAGTGTGGGATTGAATTCCAACAAATTTTAGCTGTTAATTCTCACTCCTGTTCTGAACTATGAGTTGTTTGTAAGTCATATGTTTGTAACTCAGGGACTGCCTGTAATCAGCTAAACAACAATTATTATACGACGGCTATCCAGAAAGTAGGCTACGTTTTGGATTTTAAAAAGATCAAAGTATAGGATAAATCATTTACTATATGCAGCTGAAAGACACATCCCAAAACTACAATCTCATGTAATCCCAATTTAAATTTAGCCACGTTTCTTATAGATAAATGAGTTTGAAAAGTACTGCACCAGTAAATTTGCCGCCTCTCTCCTCCGTTTCCAACAATGGGGGCATGGCTGGCAGCGCAGCGTTTTGGCTACGCTGCAGGAAGGGAGAAGGGGGAAGAGCTGACAACACAAGAGGGGAATTTACTGGTGCAGTACTCTCCACAAAAGTCAACACTGACACTGAAATACAACGCCAGAGAGCGTTTGAGGATCAGGACATTTGCAGGGAGTCCAAGATGCTTGTTTATAAAGCCATTGTCCTCCCAACTTTGTTATATGCCTGCGAAACGTGGACCATCTATAGATGTCATACTCAACTTCTGAAACGATTCCATCAGCGTTGCCTCCAAAAAATCCTGCAAATCTCTTGGGAAGACAGATGGACAAATGTCAGTGTTCTGGAAGAAGCAAAGACCATCAGCATTGAAGCGATGATCCTCCACCATCAACTTCATTGGACTGGCCACGTTGTCTGAATGTCCTATCATGGTCTCACAAAGCAATTACTATACTCCCAACTCAAGAATGGAAAATGGAATGTTGGTGGACAGGAAAAGAGATTTAAAGATGGGCTTAAAACTAATCTTAAAATCTGTGGCATAGAGACCAAGAACTAGGTAGCCCTGCTGGCCCTTAAGCATTTTAATTGGAGGTCAGCTGTTATCAACAGTGCTGTAGAATTCGAAGAGGCATAAATGAAGAGCGAAAGGGAGAAATGTGTCAAAAGGAAGGTGCGTCAAAACAACCCTGTCTGGGATCGCCTTCCATCTGGAAACCTATGTCCTCACTGTGAAAGAACATGCAAGCCAAGAACATGCAAGTCACCTGTGAATCCACCACTAAGACTCTACACTTGGAAGGCAATCATATTCAGATACAAGAGATTGCCAATGACCAATACGTGCAGTTTCACCTACCCACATCTGACAAAATATGTCCTCTCTAGGTATTGTCTATCTCCTACAAGTGATTCAGTGGTATGTTTCCATTTGAAGTTACCAACAGTTCCCCAGGAAGATCTAGAACATTTATAGAGAGATACCAGCATAGAAGTTTGCTTCATCCTCTGGGCAAATGGTTCTCAACCTAGGGATGTTTTTGGCCTTCAGTTTCCAGAAATCCTAACAGCTGGTATACTGGCTGGGATTTTTGGGAGTTGTAGGTCAAAACATTTGGGAACCCCAGGCTGAGAACCACCAATCTAGGCGAATCTATGATAACTTCCTGTGGAAATAATTTATTTCAATAGGATTGATTTTATCCATTGTTTCCGGCTTCCAGCTGGTTAGTCTGTAAACATATCCCCTATAGATGTGGGGTTTGTACTGTATATTGCAATGACCACATATGAATAAAACAAGTTCAGAGATCAAAGAAGATTATGTAAAAAGTGTATGAATGCAATGGTCACACTCCCAGCTTCTCTAGAAGACATTTGCTGTATGGAGAATAAAGGAAGAGGCCCAGAGATTGGTGATGATACATAAAAGGTGACCTAAACAAAAGGGCAGATTATAAACTATTCCAACAATGGCGCTTTTGTGAAATAACTACTGACTTCCCCTCTAGTCCTGGCCCTGTCACTCAACAGAGATCTTTGGAAACCTTGCTCCACGGTTGAGGGATGCTTCCTTGAACAATTAATTAAGCCTTAATTGCTTTGGAGGTCCATTCTTTTGATCTTATCTGCGTGAAGGGGAAGCTCAGATGACATCACCTGGGGAACTACCTTCCTTTTCATTCATCAGTCTGAAGAGCAGGAAGGAGGGAGCTGTCACCAGCTTTTTCTTTTCTTTTTTTCTTGAGCATCCACGCCTACTCTTAGTTTACGTGTAAAATTCATTTGCCATTCAGTAGCCAATTCCATCTAAATGTAGAAGGTTAATGATGAAAATACAAAACTAGATCAACTTATATTTAAACAGGCAGTGGTAAAAATATAGTATTAATCTATCTATACACATAATAAAAGTGAAAATCTATATGTGTATATGTGGCTGAGGTGTCTACTTAGACAGGCTCCCGCCTCCACAAACAGCCATAACCCACAGTGCTGAGGAGCCACCAAAGGCCCTCCTTCACTAACACTGCAGTTATAGCGAGCACCATGAACATGTAGCCCAAACCCTGACAATGTCCTTCCCAAACTTGGGCCCACCACCCAAAGAATGCTTTCATTCTGGTACGATTTCATCCTACATTTTATGTGTTTCTTCCACCACAGGCAGGCATCCCAGTGTTCTTTACTTTCTCCATGGGTGTGGAATTTGCATGACCCTGCCCACTGCCTCTCCCCTAACCCTTTCCTCCTCTTTTCAACTCTATCTGCATAACCGAGCAGAACTGAGCCACAACTAAACATACTGGAGGAGTTTAGGGAACTGACTCCACATGATGGAAATTGTAGTTCACACTGCACCAAGTCAGAGAACTGTGACCCGCATTAACAATGGACCTGGACCACATTTGGTACACAGAACCCCCATGACCAACAGAACATACTGGAGGGATCTGGGGGGAATTCACCTAGATTTATAGCCATTGTAGGTACTGTGAGTTATAGTTCACTTGCAATTAAACTTGGCACACAGACTCAACATGGCCAACTGTGAATATTGACAGGTGTTTTGGGAAGATTACCCTGGGAATCCAGGAGATGTAGTTCACCCTCATCCAGAGAACACTAAACTCGACCGACAACGGATCTGGACTAAACTGGGTACAGAGAACCAATATGACCAACTGTGAATACAGATACTGTGATTCAAAGGGAAATTGGGGGCAATTTCCCTTGGAATCTAGGAGCTGTGGTTCACTCAGTGGAGCACTGCAGCCAGATGATGATGTATATGGAACAAGCTTGGTGCACAGACCCAAAATGGCCAAGTTTGAATACTGGCAGGGTTTGGGGAAGATTGATTCATGATTCTAGGAATTGTAGTTCATCCACACCAAACTGAGAATACCTAACATCCAAAAACAAATGATGTCTTTTTCAAATAACCCAGGCATTGCCAGGTCCCCAAGCTAGTACTCTAATAAAGTCGAATGCCACCCTTTATCTTTCTTCAGTTCAGATGAATGGAATTTGTTTATGCAGGGGCAGATTCCTCCATCTCCCCTACTTATTATCTGCTTGTTTACTTTAGACTTTGCTGTCTCCTAAAACTAGGACTCCTTCTGGCAAAAGTAAACATAATGTTGGACTATAATTGTTGTAGTAGAGCCTGTGAGTAACGTTACAAACAGTAGTATGAGTGCCAGAAGGGAAAAAAGGGTTACTCGGGAGCAGGAATCTGATGAAGAGCAGCAGAGAAAGAGGATCCAGGACATACTTACAGCACCTACAGATGAGGAGTCGTTTGAGGGATTCTCTGGGGATGATGGGTCAATGAGTGAAGGAGAAGAAGGAGACACCATGGATTGGACTAAGATAAGAGGAGTGCAAGCTATTTGTGAGGCACCAACAACTAGTGGTACCTTTATGGGGTTCTCTGGGAGTGAAGACTGGCAATCAGGGGATCCAACAGATTCTTGGGGGGATCTAAGTCTTGACAGGAGATGGAGGAATTGGAGGGAGAGTCAAAGGAATAAACGTGAAGAGCTGGGAGCAGCTGTGGGAGATGGTGATGGGGCGGTGGTCAGTTCATACTCTGATGATGGTTTGTAGATAAAAGTGGGTTCAGTGGTGAAGGGGTCTTTGCAGAAGGGGGATGGTTCAAACTGGAACAATGGACCTGGTTGTATAAAAACTGTTGTGCAGAGCACATGCTCTCTTATGCTTATAATTTTGGAGCAGGAGCTTGCAAGCACCACATCTTTGCTAAGATGTAATAGAAATACCTCTGTCCTTTGTCTTCACTTCACTGGTTTATTTGGTTGCATGTTGCAAGTCACTTCAGGTTGTGAGAGAATCGGCCGTCTACAAAGATGTTGCCCAGGGGACGCCCAGATATGTCACGATCCTGTGGGGAGGCTTCTCTGATGTCTCCTTCTCTCATGTCCCCTGAAGCTTTAGGTGCTCTTACTGTCTATTACAGGGAAAACCAGCTGATCCCTAATCTATCTAAAATGCAGATGTGTCCTTTTCACTTTAAGAATAGACAAGCATCTCGAGCTCTGAGGATTATTTGGGAAAGAATCCCACTGGAGCATTGGAATACACCAAAATATTTGGGAGTTGCCCTGGACCATGCCCTGACTTACAAGAAGCATTTTTTGACTATCAAGCAAAAAATGGGTGTTAGAAATATCATCATACGAAAGCTGACTGGCACTGGGGATCATAACCAGACACAGTGAAGACATCTGCCCTTGCGCTTTGCTACTCTGCTGCTGAATATGCATGTTCAGTGTGGAATACATCTCACCATATTAAAACAATGGATGTGGCTCTGAATGAGACATGCCGCATCATCACAGGATGTCTACGCCCCACACCACTGGAGAAATTATACTGTTTAGCTGGCATTGCACCACCTGACATCCGCCAGGAAATAGCAGGCAGCAATGAAAGGACCAAGGCATTGAAAACTGTGACCCATTCCCTGTTTGGGTATCATCCAGCACGCCAACACCTTAAATTAAGAAATAGTTTTCTAAGATCTACAGAGATACGCGCAGGAATGCCTCAGCAAGCAAGAGTCCAAAAGTGGCAGGCTAAAACCTGGAACCTCAATCAGTGGGTGACGCCGGATGAGAGACTCCCTCCTGGGCACACAGAAGACTGGGCAAATTGGAAAGCTCTGAACATACTGTGCTCTGGCACCACGAGATGCAGAGCCAACCTTAAGAAATGGGCTACAAAGTGGAATCCATGACATGCGAGTGTGAAGAAGAGCAAAGCACAGTCCACCTATTACAATGCAGTCTGAGCCCTGCCACATGCAGTATGGAGGACCTTCTTACAGCAACACCAAAGGCTGCTGGCCAACTACTGGTCAAAGGACATTTAGTATAATGCCAAGTTGTTGTTTTTTTAACTTTGTGTTTTCAAATGCATTACAACTCGTACCCTCAGTTCGCTTCTGATATGATAAATAAATACATTTTACTGGTGAGTTTTTTTAATTTGGAACTTTGACTATTAATTATGGTTGGCATAGCTCACCGGGCCACTCCCTCTCATTTATTGCGGTCTAAATTCCATGTTACCAGCGTTCATGATCTCTCTAACGGCGATAATCTTAAACCTTGATAGATTCCATTACAGTAATAACAACAACAATAACAACAATAGTACACTGAACAAAGTAGAATTATACCACAATGTTGTTGCAGTGAAAACTACAATTTGTTGCTGCAGTCATGCAACCACGTTCACTTTCATAATAGCATTCTGCCTCTTTTTCTCTCTGTGAGTTATACTGTAAGTCTGGTTAAGGGGGAAAGGTATTTAAGGAACAGCAGGAAAGCTTTGGAGGGCCACAAATCTGGAAGATGTTGTTGTCCAGCCTCTCTGTAAAACTGTATGAATGAGGCAGAGTGATCACATGGTAAAAGCTGCGTGAAGGCATCTTAAGAAAAAAGCATTTCACCAGCTGACTTCCATCATCCCAAGATGAAGCGGGGAATATCCCACAGTTCTCTTCTAGAGGTGCAGTGCCATAACCACCAACATTTCTCAGTTGCAATCTACTTTTATGCATTGAATGCAATTTGCAGCCACTGAATTAAGACAAAGGTAAAGGAAGATGAGGAGAAAGAAATTGCTATTAATTCTCCATTACACCACATTTTAATTGTTTTAAATTAAAAACATGGTGTAATGGAGAATTAATAGGGACTGGCCCTGCTGAAACAGGACATTTAGAGATAACAGACAGTAGTGAAACCAACAAAGAAAGATGGGGTGGTGGAGAGGAGATGAGAAACTAACTAGAGTGTTGAAAGTTAGGGGATTTTTGTATAAATTTTTATTGTGATATATGAGAAAACAATAACATTCAATCTTCAAGATTCAGCAATCAAAATACAAGCATTATTTCCCCTATCCCACCACCTCCCCATTCCCATCTGTGAACCACCACCCATAACTTCCGACACCACACCATATGGAACTAGTATCTAACATAATTTTCTCCTTATCATTATACATTATCAACTTATAAATCCCCTGTTCAGCTATTTCAAAATCTATTTTTGTTTTAAATACCCAAAGGCCAGTCTCCATTTTCTAACAAATTCTTCTTTGTTGCCTCCCCTTATGCCATTGGAGATCCTGACCATTTAGATATACTTTACTACTTTTCTTCTCCAATCCATAACAAGCAGTTCTTTTACCCCCTTCCAAAATTTTGCTATAGTGATTCTTGCTGCCACATAACTATATTGGCAAATTTCTACATCATCTTTGCCAATTCTCTCCTTAAATATACCAAATAAGCATCTTCCAGGGTTTTCCTTAATCTTCTTAGTAATCATTTTGTTGGTTTCTTTAGTCACATTTTTCCAAAACATTTTTACAGGTTCACCACACATGGACGGAGGTGCCTTTCTGCGTTTAAAAGTTAGTTTTAAAAAGTAATTGGTTCTAGTTCTACAGACCGCCTTTGCAGTATCATTAAAAAGTTTAAAACCCTTTGCTTTTTCCTTTTCTTACAGCTTGAAAAACAAAAGAAAAAGGAAAGCAAAAAAGCTACCTATTAATTGTCATAAAAACTCACATAAATTTTTCTGGCCTTTGGTCCAAAATGCACTGTCCATTTTCTTGTCACGTCAACGCCATACATAAGCACAAGGCCCAACACCCAAGCCAGCAAATGAATCATATATTTTCCCTCCAACATTTAGTGAAGCAATGTGCCTGTAACTAAAAAGTTAACTAAAAAGAAGTGAACTTATCTGTTGTTATGTTACCCAGTAATATACTGCAGTTACCCTATGTTATTGGGAAAGGTGTTAATTTATCAACAAGAATTCATTCCAAGCTGTGAACTTAAAAGTGAAAAGAAAATGAATGCTGCTTTTGCATTTGTGCATAACGCTAAAGTGTTTATATATAGCCACATGTTGGCTGGAGGAAATCCATTTAAAAATAACACCCTCCAAATGGATTGCAGTGATCTCACACGGGATTAGCAGCCTGCCCACAGAGCCTCCCATCTCTTTGGGGGTTTGCTTATCGCTTGCATCACAAATGTGATCCGACAGGAAGCAATGTCTGCTCACACCAACTATCCCATCTCAGAGGAGAGCTAATAAAAAGGGTGAGCTCAGGTTTTGCTCCAGGTCAAAGGGGGAAAGTATTCTTGATTTCTTAGCGAATACATCCCTCCATTTAAGTCATGGAATTTCAGGTTCTCCTCTCTTCTAGCAGAGCATCATAAATTAAAATTTGTTTTATTTATATCCCACGTTTTCACAATATGAGGTTCTAACTGGCTTTCAACATAGCTTAACATGATATAGAGAGCGAAACCAGTTTATAGAACAGTGGAAAACACTCAACTAAACATTAGAACACTAATTTATTTTCCCAAGCCTTTAACGTATAATAATGAAGATAAAAATACAACACTTCCATTAAAAGTTCCTTTCCTAGTGTCAAAATGAGAGCAGAGAAGGACAACCAGGAGTGCATCTACACTGTAAAAGTAATGGTGTTTGACATCACTTATCTGCCATGGCTCAAAGCTATTGAATCTGGGATTTGTAGTTGGTGAGGTACCAGGGTTCTGGCAGAGAAGGCGGCCATAATTCCATAGCATTGTGTCAAACTGCATTAATTCTTCAGTGTAGATGCACTCCTAGTTTCCATTCAGCAGTGCTGCAGAATTCGAAGAGGTATGAATGGAGGGCTTAAGGGAGAAATGTGCCAAGAGGAAGGGCCGTCAAGCCAACCGGGACCACCTTCCATTTGGAAACTGATGTCCTCACTGCGGAAGAACATGCACATCAAGAATAGATCTCCACAGCCACCTACATGTCCACCGCCAAGACACTACACTTGGAGGGCCATCATCCTTGGGCTATGAGGGATCACCTAAGTAAGTAAGTAAGTAAGTAAGTAAGTAAGTAAGTCTCTCATGGGAAGGATTTCCATGGTCTGGAAGCAGCTATCAAGAAGGCCCTCTCACATATCTTCAACAAATATGACAGTGTTGAGATTGAGAAAAGACCTTTTCTGATAATCTTAAAACCCAAGCAGGTTTATAGAAGGGAATAGTTTTTCAAACAGTCTAGACTGAAGCCTCATAGATCACAACCAGTACTTTGAATTGTGCCCAGAAACAAGTAACTACGGGAATTGCAGTCAGCAGCCTAGCCACAGCATCTTGGACCTGCTCAAGCTCCCAAACTTTCCAAGGACAGCTCCACACAGAATTGTGTTACAATAACCAAAGCAAGATAACATCAAAGTTACGTTACTGTGGCCAAATCTGACATCCTCAGAAACAGGCAGATCTGGTGCACTAACTTGAACTGTTCACAGGTCTTTCCACCAGTCACTGAAACCCAGATCTTTCATTATCCCTGATTTCTTAGATATTTCAAAGTTTTGGAAACTCATCTGTCTTATCTTCTCAGTACCTGATAGGGAGGGCCCTTGAGTCTTGACAGGGATTGGATGCTATTCACCATACAGTTTGTATTTGTGTTCCTAATAGGAAGCCCCCCAAAAAATCTGTTTCTAAAATATACGACTTGGCACATTGGAGCAGAAATTTGGCACTAATCCTAGGAAACGGCATTTCAGTCTTTTGGGAAAGTGCCTGTTCACCTTCTCATAAACCAGGAATGAAACTTGCAATGGACAAATGAAGTTGACCTTAACTTACTGGAATACTAGAAAGATGATAAGGTCAGTTGCTCTCCTCTTCAATCCCATGATTCCGATCACATTTGAATATTCCCCAGGAGCACTGATATTTTTGGACACCTCATTTCTTCTGAATACAGAGTGAAAATTGTTTTAACAATTTAGGTAAAAGTAAAAGTTTTCCTCTGACATTAGATCTAGTTGTGTCCGACTCTGGGGGTTTGTGCTCATCTCCATTTCTAAGCCAAAGAGCTGGCATTATCCAAAGACTATTGAGTAAACACAGATGTCTATTCTAAACAATGTAATGAACTATATAACACAATAGTGGTTACACACATAAGTAGTACACAATATGTATATTAGAGCATCATATACATATAACATACACAGAAACAATACTCAGTCCTAAGGTATATAACTCAAAAGTATCTAACTCAGTATTATAAATCAAACAAAATGATATAAGTCTCTGCAGTCCTGCAGGTGAGGTCCAATTTGTCATTTAGATCATGAGGGGTAATGGTCCTCAGTTTGTAAATCCAGAAGGCTTCCCTTCTGAGGAGACTAGTTTTGATGTCTGTGTAGCCACAGCTCATGGTCTAAATGACAAATTGGACCTCACCTGCTTCCTGTAATCAGGTATTTAAATCACTAGGGGACCATGAATGGCTGCTCGCACCACAAAATCCACAGCAGCATATTGATACTGCGAACATGTGAGTAGATATGTTTACTACTATATCTGGGAAAAAGATAATTCCTTGTTTGTAACTTAGAATACCGCATATCTTGGGGTGCTTTGACATGTCTATTTTCACAAGGTCTATACAATTGATGATTTATATGTTATAAAGAGCACAACATTAGACAAATTTCCTTTTATTTTTATTTCTGTTAAGAATTAAGAATACCTGATGCAGAGCCATCAATAAAGAAATAATAAAGCTTTTGCCGCTTACCAGAAGAAGGGTTACCGAAACTGGGATAAAACCCGGGAACCAGTTGTAAACGGCGTGCAAACGGTGTGAACGGATATATTACCACCTACTCAGGAGTTACATCAGCATTGACTCTGTCTACTTGGCTTCACTATTGATCCAAAACCTGTGGAGTCCTGAGGAATCCCTCCAGAACTGCAGAGACTCTGAATCAGTTTGCCTTTTAGCCAATCCAAACCTTTTAGGACTGCAGAGACTTATATCATTTTGTTTGATTTATAATACTGAGTTAGATACTTTTGAGTTATATACCTTAGGACTGAGTATTGTTTCTGTGTATGTTATATGTATATGATGCTCTAATATACATATTGTGTACTACTTATGTGTGGAACCACTATTGTGTTATATAGTTCATTACATTATCCAAAGACACCTCCAAGGTCATGTGGCCGGCATGACTGCATAGAGTGCCATTACCTTCCCACTGATTGATCTACTCACATTTGCATGTTTTTGAACTGCTAGGTTGGTAGAAGCTGGGGCTAACAGCGGGAGCTAACCCGTTCCATGGATTCGAACTGCTAATCTTTCAGTCAGCAAATTCAGCACCTCAGTGGTTTAACCTGCTGTGCCACTGGGAGCTACTGACCCCAGTAGCCTTATGAGAACTGTGGCAGTTAAAGTGGAATCAGAATGCTATAACTGTGTAGTGTGAAAGGGTCCAAGAGAAATACATGTAAATAATTTGACACCATGAGAGTCATCTTTTTCCATTATGGGCCACAATCCCAGAGTATTTGGTTGGAGGTAGTGTTTAGTGTTTAGAGGTAGGTGGATCCAGAACCAAAAGTTGACATGCTGCTTGTTTTAATTTTTCTCTTTCGGACACACTAATTTGTTCTCTTTCTCCCAAACCAACAAGAAGGCTTGCATAAATTTTACTAGAGATTTTAAGAGTGGAATATGCTGTCTCAAGAGTGTGTGGAGGCTCCATGGCCATATTTCAAGTGCTTTGAGTATTTCTGCATGGCAGGTGGTTGAACTGGATGGTCCTTGTGACCTCCTCCAACTCTATGATTCTATGAATGTATTATGTGCAGAAGGATATTAACATAAAGCCTAGATCCTATTTTTTCTGTGCTTTACACATCTTACTTGGGAGCCCGCAGTGGCGCAGTGGGTTAAACTGCTGAGATTCTGAACTTGTTGACTAAAAAGTTGGCAATTTGAATCCAGGGAGTGGAGTGAATGCGTGCTGTTAGCCCCAGCTTCTGCCAACTTAGCAGTTCAAAAACATGCAAATGTGAGTAGATCAATAGGTACTGCTCTGGCAGGAAGGTAACGGCACTCCATGTAGTCATACCAATGGCTACATGACCTTTACAGACAATGCCGACTCTTTGGCTTAGAAATGGAGATGAACAACAACCCTCAGAGTTGGACACCACTAGACTTAATGCCAGGGGGAAACCTTTAACCAAATACATCATACTGGTTTATGAGATTGCTCCTTTTTAGATGGCTTAGCACATGACTTCAAAATGAGCTCTTTTGTTTCTTCTGCTGCTTTCCCTAATTTTTTCCTTGGTGGAATTGACATCAATTGGGCAAGGTCCTGGAGAGAGTGGTTGCTTCTCAGCTCCAGGAATTCTTGGTTGAGACTGATTATCTGGATTCGTCACAGTCTGGCTTCAGGCCTGGTCATGGGACTGAAACGGCTTTGGTCGCCTTGGTGGATGACCTCCGCAGAGAACTAGATAGGGGGAGTGCATCCCTTCTGGTTCTCCTGGACATCTCAGCAGCTTTCAATACCATCGACCATGGTATCCTTCTGGGGCGGCTCTCGGGAATGGGTCTTGGGGGCATTACTTTGCAGTGGCTCCGCTCCTTCCTGGAGGGTCGTTCCCAGATGGTGAAGCTGGGGGACACCTGCTCGGACCCCTGGCCTTTGACCTGTGGGGTCACGCAAGGTTCCATTCTCTCCCCCATGCTTTTAAACATCTACATGAAACCGCTGGGAGAGGTCATCCCGGGTTTTGGAGTTCGGTGCCATCTCTACGCAGATGACACCCAACTCTACTACTCTTTTCCACCAAACTCCAAGGAAGCCGCTCAGACCCTAAACCAGTGCCTGGCAGCTGTGTCGAACTGGATGAGGACTAACAAGTTGAAGCTTAATCCAGACAAGACAGAGGCCCTCCTGGTCAGTTGTGGGACCAATCGGGGTATTGGGTGGCAACCTGTGCTCGACGTGGTTGCACTCCCCCTGAAGGCGCAGGTCCACAGTCTGGGGGTCCTCCTGGATTCATCTCTGACGCTTGATGCCCAGGTGTCGGCGGTGGCCAGGAGGGCCTTTGCACATTTAAAACTTGTGCGCCAGCTGCGACCATACCTTGAGAAGTCTGATTTGGCCACGGTGGTCCATGCCTTAGTTACATCCAGACTGGATTACTGCAATGCTCTCTACGTGTGGCTGCCCCTGAAGACGGCCCGGAAACTCCAACTGGTTCAAAGATCGGCAGCCAGATTTCTAACGGGAGCCGGCTATAGGGAGCACACAATGCCCCTATTAAAGCAGCTCCACTGGCTGCCGATAAACTGCCGGGCCCAATTCAAGGTGCAGGTTTTGACCTATAAAGCCCTACACGGCTCGGGCCCTACCTATCTCCGTGATCGCATCTCCTCCTATGAGCCAGTGCGGACCTTGAGATCTTCCGGGGAGGCTCTTCTCGTGCTCGCACCACCGTCTCAAGTGCGGCTGGTGGGGACGAGGGAACGAGCCTTCTCGGCAGTGGCCCCCCGGCTCTGGAATTCATTGCCAAAAGAGATCAGGCAATCCCCTACACTATCCAATTTCCGTAAGGAACTGAAGACCTGGTGGTGTCGACAGGTTTTTGAGTAATCATATTGGACTACCACCGATTTCTGAGCCTGAATATATTGCACAAGATTTCCCTAGCCTAAAATGATTCATTTTAATATATTGGGTTTATGGTTCCCGTCCCCTTGAGCTGGTCATGTAAGTGTGATTTATTGTTATAATTGTATTATTTTACTTTGTTTAATAATGTGTATTATGTTGTTATGTAATGTTTGTGTTGCTTTTATGACTGTAAACCGCCCTGAGTCCCATCCGGGAGATAGGGCGGTATATAAATAAAGTTTTATTATTATTATTATTATTATTATTATTATTATTATTATTATTATTATTATTATTAAGAAATTGTACCTCCCAAAATATAAAAAATATAAAATTATATGGAATGGAGCCCATGAGTCCACAAGACCCAACCACACCTTTTGCCTTATATTAACCTATTGTGTAAGTTATTCCTGGAATGAAATCCAGTCACACCCAAGAACCTAGATTTTAATTTCCATAACCCCAACATAATGAACTGGGAGATGGAAAAAATTAGTCAATGGATGAACGACAGAGCCTCGTGGGTCAATTTCCAGCTTCCATTGATACAATCAGGGCTATCTATGGGAAAGATCTGGCAACCCCGCCTCAAGCCTGCTTCATCCATCATTTCCAAGTATCTATTGTGTACACTGGACTAACCCCATTGTGCCAACCAAAGTTAACCAATTAAGCCATCAATTACTCTTTTGCATATTGCCACATAACATTCCTTTCTATCGTGTCCCTCTCAGAGGCGGACCATTAAACAGACTGACACTTGAAATGTTCCAATGATAGTTTGCTGAATCTCCCATCATATAATGAGCCAATCAGTGAAGATGCCCAATGGATTCCTGAACAACTTTGAGCACAATCTTGGTTGGACTGTTTTTTAATCAATCGGGAGCTGGCACGGGTTTCTTGAATAGCTGTCAAATGTAATAAAAATGCTCTGTATTCACAATTGTGGTATATTAGTACTTTGGAGTTCTTTCTCCACTGACATTCTCTTTGGTCATCAACAATAAACTTCTGGTTTTTCCTGTTACCCGTCTTTGTCTGATTTGGCCTTCTGGATTAGCTAGACATGCTGGGCTTCCGAACCTGCAGTTTTGCGATAGCTGAAATCACTTGACAGCATCACTAAAGATCAGATATCTTGGCCTGGAGCTAAGCAGTCACCTAATGGTAACATAATAATGTGTTGAGGCACTTGCTTAGCTTTGTGCCTTTGTTTGCCTTCACTCTTCCCCAGCAGTAGGTTGATTACATCTGAATTTTGATTATTGAACTTCATCTAGCACAGCATAACTGATGATTTAATAATCCAATTAATGTAAAAGTGAAAATGTTGTTTTAAATCCAATATTACTTCTACTTAGGATAGAACCATTACTATCAGTGTGATTTAAATCAGTTGTGACTAATAAATCCAGTTGCAATAGGTATACTCTATAGAGATCTATAATTGTATTCATGTAAAGTACCATATTTGTACAAGAACTGCAAGAGGAACAAAAATGGCTCTACATATGCTAACCCCGATATGTTGTCATCACTGTTATTTTTGTATCCTGGAGCTAGGGAAATTCTTCCAAAGGAACAAGGAGACACTGAGAAGGTTACATAGCACACTTTGTTCTGCAATGATGGCAAGAGATTGGGAAATTCATTATGTAGCAAGGACCACAGAACAATTGTTTTCCTTACAAGAGGCTCCATGACTAACTGACTCCTAGATGTTTTGACTTCTATCAAATTTGTTGGCTTCATGGAATTTCCCCCCACATATGACTTTGCAGTTGTGCCCAAGCAATCTTGGCAAAACTATATGATAATATAAAGTTTCAGGCCACAGGGCTCCCATTGTCCTCAGATTCTGATCTATCGGGGTAGGGAACATAAAGGTATCTTTCCCTAAATAATACTGGATTATTGATTCACCAAGCCTGGTCTTCTAATTTCTCCTAGAATTACAGGTGAAGGGAAAAACCCGTGTGAGAACCATACCTACACTTTAAAGCATTCATTGGTGTGTGGCTCTGTGTAGACTATTCTTTATCTAAGCTAAATCTTTATGACAAAACCTGCCCAGATAACTTGTGTAAAATGACACAATGTAAAATAAATAAATAAGAGGAATGGAAGTAAAGCGGTTGATCATTGCTGATTTTAATGAAGTCAAGCTTATATGTCTGCAGGAATTTGAAAAAAACGTATACAGTACATACAGGATACAGTGAAATAGTTTCATTTAACCACGTCTGACAAAATATAACTTTCTGGGCATTTACTAGATCCTTAAGCAAAATATTATGGTATTCTTGAACCAGAAGTCCTTCATTTCAGTAAGGTTTATTATTATCAGAGGTTTTGCATATCTACACAAAGTTTGGGAATGTACTTACTTAGGTGATCCCCTGTTCTCCGAGTATGATGATCGTTCAAGTGTAGTGTCTTGGTGTTGGGTATGAAGGTGACTGTGAAGTCCTATTCTTGACCCGCATGTTCAACAGTGAGGGCATTGAATTTGAGATGGAAGGCAGTCCCAGTCAGGGTTGACTTGACTTGCCTTCTTCTTGGCACGTTTCTCCCTTTTGCCTTCCATTTGTGCCTCTTTGAATTCCACTGCACTACTGGTCACAGGTGACCTCCTGTTAGAGATCTCAAGAGCCAGGGTTTCCCAGTTCTCATTGTCTATGCCACAGTTTTTAAGGTTAACTTTAAGCCCGTCTTTACATCTCTTTTCCTGTCCAACAACATACTGTTTTCTGTTCTTTAGTTGGGAGTATAGTAACTGCTTTGGGAGACTGTGATCAGGCATTCAGACAATGTGGCCAGTCCAGCGGAGTTGATGGTGTAGGAGCATAGCTTCAACGCTGGTGGTCTTTGCTTCTTCCAGCACACTGGCATTTGTCCGCCTGTCTTCCCAAGAGATTTGCAGGATTTTTCTGAGGCAGCGCTGATGGAAACGCTCCAGGAGTTGAGTGTGACGTCTGTAGACGGTCCATGTTTCGCAGGCAGATAACAGGGTTGGGAGGACAATAGCTTTATAAACAAGCATCTTGGTGTCCCTACAGATGTCCCAATCCTTAAGCACTCTCTGCTTCATTCGGAAGAATGCTACACTTGCAGAGCTCAGGTGGTGTTGTATTTCAGTGTCAATGTTGACTTTTGTGGAGAGGTGGCTGTCAAGGTAGTGGAAGTGGTTCGACATTTTCTAATGTTACACCATTAAGCTGTATTTATGGCATTGCAGAGGGATTGGCTGGTGCCTGCTGGTTTTCTCAATGTTCAATGAGAGGCCAAGCTTCTCATATACTTCTGCAAAGTTGTTTAGAGTAGCTTCTAGGTCTTTTTTTGAATATGCACAAACAAAATTATCATCAGCATATTGGAATTCTATAACAGATCCTGTTGTGACCTTGATTTTGGCTTTCAATCTGCTGAGGTTAAATAGCTTGTTTGGGAATCTATCCTTTGCAGATAGATTACTATATGCAAAAAGAACCACTATTAATGAAAGTTTTATGGAATCATAGGCAATGTGAGAAGTCCAAGCACAGATGTACCATCAATTGTGGTGGTGTACTATAACTGTATGTACTTTCCAGCAGCAGGTTAGTCAGACTTTGCTGAGACTTCCCCCCTCTTCACTCTCACCCCAAATGTGAAGGAGATAAGTATTTATCCAGTTGGTCTTCATTTGATTAACTGGACTCTGGAAGTTTTGGGCCAAGTCACCTGAGGCTTGGCTAGACTGTCATAGGCCTATGACAGACAGCAGTAGTTGGACTAAAGAGCCAGCAAAGGACAACAGATGCAAGAAGAGAGAAGTAGAAGTGAGGTGGAACTGACAGAATGTATCAGAACAGAGACAATTCCAAGGGCCAGCACATAACTTATGTCTTTAAGCCTCTGCCGTCTAAATCTGGCACTTCTGGTATTCGAATTTTTACAATTCACACTATGCTGGGTGGAGATTAAGGTCTTGTAATCTACACAACTGGAATGTCCAGACTCAGGAATGATTGCCTTAAACTCTGAATAATAATAATAATAATAATAATAATAATAATAATAATAATAATAACTTTATTTTTATACCCCGCCTCTATCTCCCCAAAGGGGACTCAGGGCGGCTTACATGGGGCCAAGCCTGAATAAAAACAATAGCAATATAAAACACAACAATAGACAAAAAAATGCACAATTATAAAAATTTAAACATTAGCCAATAAAAACAAATGACAAGAACTAATAAAAACATGGATTAAGACTTCTACAGGCACCAGTAGCCCTTTTGCTACCCAGTAAGTCAGATCACCAACTATTTTGGAATAGATCTCTGTGTCTAGAATAGTTTTCTGTGTGGCATGTGCTGGGAGGGGAGAGGGGCAGCTCTTTGAGAAAGTCAAAAGCCCCTTTGAGCATTTGGAGCAACTTACGCAGGCGTTCTTTTGATCCCCACCTAAGCTGTACAATTCTGTGTCAACACAAATCAAGCATTATAAAAGCATGAGAGGAAAGGGAGTCGCTTTCTCAATTAAAGTGCTTTTTAAAAAGTTCCCAAGATAGTACCTTGTCTAAATACAGCATGGCAAAGAAAGAAAGGCTTTCTTACGTGAATGTAGTAATGCTCTTAACCACGAGCAGTTCTATTGTTTGGGTTGCCTGTGGTCTGTCTGTCTAGACGCAAGACTCTGACTCCATTTCTAGCCAGCTGTGCTATTTGTGTGCTTGCTCTCCCTTTGCAACCCCAGTGGATGCTTTCCTTTTCAAAAACCTCAGTAGTAAAATGCCCCCAAACTGAACTTATGCTTGAATTATCACAAGGGTTTAGTACGGCTGTGTGGGAGGTGAGATGAAAGGGTGAGGTATAATTTTCTGGGTAGTTTCTATTTTTCTCTTTCATAAGGTCACCTGCTTTCTCCTGAGAAATAAAAGCTTGATGTGATTTGCCTGTCATTTTTACAAATTTGATGAAATGCTTAATGAATTGAGTACATGGGACAAGATCTTATATGACTGAGAGTAGCATAAGGGTTCTGCATGTAGGACTCTATGATGGCTCCCTGTCATAACCCCCAAAATTCACCTCCTGAATATTCTACTGCAGGATGTTTTTGGCTATGTTCCCAAAGATAGGTGTAGGGTAAGACTATCTGACATCAAAATCTATAGGGCCTTTAGAAGTCTCAGAAGAGATTTCAGAGTCTAGGGCTACAATGAATCTCTTTTGCTGGATAGCTCCAATTTGTGGAGTCAATGGGCAGTATGTTTTCTAGTGTATCCCTGAGAAGATTACCAACACCTACAGCAGGCTAAACCTATTGGCTTGGTACACATCACAGATGATAGAACTGAATATCTTGCTTAGTTGCTATTTTTTTTATTGAAATAGACATTCATTTCTAAGTGTTTGTTGCATGCAGTACAATATTTTCCAGCTATTAAAGGTAAAGGTTTCCCCTGACATTAAGTTAAGTCATATCTGACTCTGGGGGTTGGTGCTCATCTCCATTTCTAAGCTGAAGAGCCAGCATTGTCTGTAGACATTTCCTAGGTCATGTGGCCAGCATGACTGCATGGAGTGCCGTTACCTTCCTGTAGAAGCAGTACCACTGATCTACTCACATTTGCATGCTTTCAAACTGCTAGGTTGGCAGAAGCTGGCGCTAATAACGGGAGCTCACTCCACTCCCCGGATTCGAACCGCCAACCTTTTGGTCAGTAAGTTCAGCAGCTCAGCGGTTTAACCTGCTGCGCCACTAGGGGGCTCCTTTCCAGCCATTAGAATTTCATAATAATTTTTCAGATAATATATTTTCTTTAAGGGGTCACAGTCTTCTATTTAAATAGTACATATAAATGTATCATAGGCTCTAAATTAATATCCATTTTCTCCTTGTCTACAGTATAAGGTTCCCCTATGTACATTTTTAGTTTAATTTTACATTGAGATGTTAGATCATTGGTTGCTATTCATTAACAAAGTTTTCTAAAAGTTCTCTTAAGAGTACAGTTATTTTATCCATTATCAGCAAATCTGCAATGTATTTTTCCCATTCTTCTAAGGGAGGTCTCTGAGGTTTTCCAGTATCTAGCATATACTCTTCGAGCTGCCATTGTCATGTAAAACATTTTTTTTTCCAAATTTCCTTTCTAGTTCTTCATCAGGCATTTTGAAAAGGTACATTTGTGGTTTCATTTTGAAATTTCTGTTTAACATCTTTTCAAGATATATATGAATCTGTTTCCAGTAGTTGTTTACTTTGTTGCATGACCACCACATATGGTAAAATGTGCCTTTTACTTTCCCACATTTCCAACATTTGTCGGTGCAGTTGCACACCTTTGCTAATCTCTGTGTAGGGAGATCTTGCTTAGTTGTTACTGAGCGGTTTCATGGCAGCACCTCTATTGAAATTTCCTTGTTTGGAACATTCACTTTAAGGTCCATAACATTATCCTAGAAGACTGAAATATTGCCCCACTGATTTCTGAATATTTCACTTTCTGATGTCAGGCTTGTGTCCATTTATTCTTTTTTTCTGTAAAGGATTGGTTGTCTGTCCTATGTAAAATACATTTGATAATGTCTCAAATAATGCCATTCTAGCTACCATAAATGCTTTGATTAGCAGAAATATGGCCCTTGCCAATTTAGGCAAAAGGTGCCCAACAACTCCTGTCAACTTTAGACATCACTTGCAATCCACAAATATATGATGAGCCATGGTTACCCATCCCCATTCCAGACCATGAAGCTTATGCTATAGTATATTTGTTAATCTTTAAAGACTGAGAGTCAGAAGAATCTCTTTTGTTTACAGTCATGTTTCCCATTCTAAATTTGTTGTTAAGGAAATCTCCTTCACTTACAACGCAAACTTGTAATGTGTAATTGATTTAGATCCATTCTACCAATTAATGTTTTCACTAGTAATTTCTGTGATTTTGTAAAGCAAAGAATTGGCAAGCATACTGAAGTCAGCCATAAGCCCTACTGGCAAGCAATCGTTTTGTTCAGAAATCTGGCATCTGGGCATTGGACAAATGATTCAGCCATCTGACACAAGTCAAGACTCTTTGCTAGATCAGCCACTCAGAACCCAGCAATGGCCGGTTAATGCCTTGGGGGTGTATATGAGATTGTGATGGCTACACTAAATCTTTTTTGTTGGATAGCTCCAGACTTGTGGAGTCAATGGCCAGTATGTTTTCTGGTGGATCCCCTTCTTCAGTCATTGCCCTTTCAGGACAAGAGCAGTGATCCATGCAGCAAGCAAGCATCTGAACCTAGGGCCCTTCCACACAACCATATAACCCAAAATAGCAAGGCCGATAATCCGCAATATCTGCTTTGAACTGGGTTATCTGAGTCCACACTAACATATATTCCAGTTCAAAGCAGAAAATGACAGATTTTATTCAGCTGTGTGGAAGGGGACCTAAACACTAATCAAAGACACACTTCTTGTATAGTGGAAATGATAACCACTGCTAGTTGTGTAAACAAAAAAAAAAACCTGACTTATAAGCTTCATTGATGTCAATCACTGGTTCTGATCTCCAGTTCTTTCTTTTTTATGCCCACAAAACTAGATATTCAGTTATTGGATCTTTAATTTAGAACCTCATTCCCTTGCAGTCCACCAAATATCCTAGATTACAATAACAGCTTAATGGAAATGGACATCCTTTTAGAAACCCTCTTGGAGAATGTTTATTTAATATATAGTGTTGCTTTCCCATACTGAAGGTTACTCCTGCCAATGTGGCCTGACGTGACACCGAACCCATAACAAGGGATGGAAAGGCTTGTGACCGAAGACAGAAAGCAGGAAAGTACTACGATAACAGACAGAAGGGAATAGGGGTGATCTATCAAATAGTTTTGTCTCATGTGCATCGCGTGCAATTCCAGATGCTGATGATATGCTTAAGCAATAAACAAGCCTGATTTCCAATGGCCAGATGTGGAGGACAATGTGTTCTGCTCTCGAAAGGGAAGAGTAATAGGGGAAAGCAGGACAGGAAAAGGCATCTGCCATCTTGAGTGATGATGTGTCAGTGTTCTCTAAATCAGAAATAAAAGAAATGAATATTTCTGTTTTATATACAGTAGGACATCCTTAACCACACATTTGATATCCACCATTTCCTGCAGAAATGTTTGTGGACCTCTGTAAGTCCCCCAGTGCCATTCTATGATATGCTTTCAGCTAAAGTATAGTCAAAATATAGAGTTCGGTATTATTCACAGTTTCAGGTATTCATGTGTGTGTATGTCGTGGAATAAATCCCCTGAAGATACGAGAATCAAACTGTATCTATGCTTTTTTTAAAAAAATCTTCTCTTAGTAGTCTTTCACATGCTCTTTTGTGATAAATATCTGTTTCCCACCATGGTTCTTAGCAACAGGGAGCATGCAAGTCATCAAACATACTTCCAAATTAAATATCAATTATATTGCTTGTCAATGATAAAATACTGTCAGGTACTACCTGCCATTTCCTGTTGTCATCTTAGCAAACCTGAGATGCACTGGTAACACCTATAATTTCTGGAGGCATTCAGATGGAGAGCTCTCTAAATGGAGATGGATCAGATTCAATTAGGCTAGGGAGAAAAAAAGAGAGGGGGGAGGGAGGGAGGGAGGGAGGGAGAGAGAGAGAGAGAGAGAGAGAGCGAGATCTAGAGTTGAGGGCAGGAAGGTTGACTGTAATATCTCCTTTAACAAAATGTTTGGGAGGAAGACAAGCAGAAAAACGGACCAATAAACAGATATCCACACACACACACACACACACACTTCCCTCTAAGATTCAATATTTCCTCCTTATTCCCTCACCACTTTGTCATTCAAGTTCTTTCTGCATCACCATTCCTACAACACATCTCTTAACCCCCTTCCTAGTTGCTTCTAGACAGATAGACTGTTGTGCGGGAACCAGAACAAAAAACGAATGAGCTTGTGATACTCAGATAAGACTATATGGGAGGAAATATGCAGTGTTTTTTTTTAATGCATTCTCCAGATTTTAAGCTGAGTCCAGAAAGGATTATAAGGAGTCCGTATTGGAATAAATCATAGAATCATAGAATCATAGAGTTGGAAGAGACCTCATGGGCCATCCAGTCAAACCCCCTGCCAAGAAGCAGGAAATCGCATTCAAAGCACCCCTGGCAGATGGCCATCCAGCCATTTGGAATTAGCAATACAGGTTGAACATGACTTATATGGAATTCCAAAATATTCATCCAAACCTTCTGATGGTTCAATGTACACAGCCTTTTTTAATGCACAAAATTATTAAACATATTGTATAAAATTACCTTCAAGCTATGTGTATAGGGTAAATATGAAAAATAAACCAATTTGTGTTTAGACTTGATTTCCATTTCCAAGATACAGTGTTCCTTCACTACTTCGTGGTTCACTTTTCGCGGATTTGCTGTTTTGCGATTTTTCAATCAACTCAAAAGACTATTATAAATCATAAAAAATACAATTTACAGCCTAAAGAAAGGAGGAAGGAGAAGCCAAAGGGAGAAAAAAGGACCCCAAGCGGCAACAGGAGGAGGAGGAGGAGATTTTTCAACACACGATTGGTTGATAAAGACTTAAAATAGTGTATAACTACTAAAATAATGTATAAATATTAAAATAAATATAGTGTCCCTACTTGGTGGATTTTCGGGTGGTCCTGGAACCTAACCCCAGCGATAAGTGAGGGAACACTGTATCTCATTATATACATGTATGCAAACACAGATATTCAAAATCCCCCAAAATCAAAAATCCAAAGCACTTCTGCCCCCAGTCTTTTTGGATAAGCGATACTCAACCTGTAGTGACACTTTAAATCCCTTTGCCACTTGTAGTGGGCATATTAACAGAGGATTCCCACTGGTTCTTGGCTACTTCTCCCTTTTCTCTCTGTTTTTGACATCTCTGGCAGGATGGATACTGGTTCCTCTCAGCCAAGTAGTCAGCCACGGTGCCAAAAGAGATCCCGTGCATCATATTTAGGTTGATGGTGTCTGCTTGACATGCAACTCTGCCATTAGAAAGCTGTTCACAATCAAAACTTTTCAGTCATCACCCAGAATGCGCAAGTTGGCACTGAGCCACTCCATATTGTCCCGGCAGAACTATTCTTTAAAAATAATTTCCATGTTTTTCTTTCTGTGATGTACCACCATACATGAAAACCCATTACACTCTTGGCCTGCAGTACAGGAAAGCCATCTGGGTTTCATTGAGCAGGGAAAGTAGATGATAATTAAGAACCTTGTGCAGAGCCAGGGCTTGGAAAGCTAAAAATAAAATCAATTTGTGCATGATAACCATACCACGGCGCTTCGTTAATGTTTCTCCTTCTGCCCAGTTTTGTCATTCCAGGCCCTTTTGCAACTTGTTGCTTTTATTCCCTGCCCACAATCATTCACCTCTGCCAAGCTAAACTACTACTTTCCATTTCATGGCTCTAGGGAATAAAAATAGGGAGATTGCTTTGGGTTAGAAAGCAGGTATGCTTTTTTAAAGTACAGAAGGAAAGAAAGTGACTTGAAGTATATTTGCATTTCATCCAGATAGACTACTGTTCCCAGTAAGTATATGTAGGTGGAGAGACCTGTGGCTCAGAGGCCACCTTGATTCAACCCGAGGAGTTTCTGTTCTTATTTAGTTTTTCTGTGTGTGTTATCCTTCACAAACTGCCCTCTCCAGTGACGTCACTAGTTCAGGGGGTGCGGACTGCATTGGATGGCATCAGTAAAGGAGATAATACCAAAATATCTTTCCCTGTCTTATGGTTATGAAGGAACACACACATAGCTTCTACTATGTGCACTCTGAGACCCAATAGATTGGTTGTTCTCAACCTGGGTCCCCAGGTGTTTCTGACCTACAACTCTCAGAAGTCCCAGCAAGTTTACCACTTGTTAGGATTTCTGGGAGTTGAAGGCCAAAAACATCTGGGAACCCCAAGTTGAGAACCACTGCAATAGATAATGGATAGAGATAGCAAGGGTCCCAAGTGCATGCAGTAAGCCCTACCAAGGACCAGCTTGAGAAGGTGGGATTTCCTGCCTTTCTGCCGTACTCATCTCTTTCCTTCTGCTTGATGGGGTGGGTACTGGTGGGCAGGGATTTGAAAAGCAGTTGTGACATCAGACTCTTCCAGGTTGGGCAACATGCCTATGGGAAACAACTTGGTGACTGCAGTGTCAAGTGGAATGCTAATGTGCATTCATTGCTCCTCCCCACCCTCCTCTTCTCTCTTGCTGCAGGCCACACTGTGCCACCTGTTCATCTGAGGCCACTTGCATCCTCCATGCTGTTGAAACAAAACAGGAGAATGTGAGAAGGTTTCTCAGTAGGCAGGGCACTTTTCATATGGAAAAATAGGATCCACCCTGGTCTGGTTCAACTTCTCACTCAGATGACAAACCTAATTGTATGTGCTCCATAGAGGAATTCGAAAAGGCATGAATGGAGGGCTAAAGGGAGAAATGTGTCAAGAGGAAGGCGATTAAAGCCAACCCTTGTTGGGATCGCCTTCCAAACGGTTCAGGACCTGCCTACCTTCGTGACCACATCTTTCCCTATGAACCTGCATGGTCCTTAAGATCCTCTGGGGAAGCTCTTCTCTCACTCCCATCCCCATCACAGGTACGGTTGGTGGGGACGAGAGAATGGGCCTTCTCGGAGGTCACCCCCTGGCTCTGGAACTCTCTCCCCAGGGAAATTAGGCTATTGCCCACCTTGTCCATTTTCCAGAAAAATCTAAAAACCTGGATGTTCCGCTGTGCCTTTGATTAGACAATCTCCCAGATCACTCAACCCCAAACAGGACATAAAATCTCACTCTTGCACTTTGCTGTTATTCTCTACTCAAAGATATTATGCTCTGTTTTACATTGTTTCCCACCCCTAATCTCTGTCGTCTGATTTTGCACTTTATCTGTCAGCCTTACCTCCAAAATTGATTTGCACTAGCCTACTCACCCATGCCTAGGAACTGACAGTTATTTCAATTTCAGTGATTGTTTGAAGGTTGATTTATTTTGTTATAATGTTACTGTTTTTTGTTTTTATGATATTGTTTATGCACCACTATGTACTATGTGTGTACTTAGTATGTTCATATTTTATATTTTAACTATGTTGATTGGGCTTGCCTCATGTAAGCTGTCCTGAATCCCTTTGGGGAGATGGAGACAGGGTACAAAAATAAAGTTATTATTATTATATTATCTGGAAATTGATATCCCCACGGTAAAAGAACATGCAAATCAAGAAAAGGTCTCTACAGTCACCCATGGATCTACTGCTATGACCCTACACTTGGAAGACAATCATACTCGGCTATTGCCTCCTTGGTTCCTACTAAGTCACCAACACTGGCAAGCTGTACCATAACAGTGGTGATGATAGAAATGAAAATCCTTCATTTTGGTATTCCATGTTCTTTCCAAAGTACATAGATGATGACCCTATGACACAGGAAAGTATTCTGGTATTGTTCTGTACCACATTTGTCATCACATTTTAATGGCCTTTGTGGCAAGAGGAGTGACAGAAACAGGAAATATGGTGGCTGATGAGCAGTTGGGTGTGTGTTTGTATCTGATGCTTTCCCAGGGAGTTTTCCACAAAAATGCCCACTCCCCAAAAAAGCCGGTAATCTTTTCTTGTATTTTCTATGAATGCCATTATTTACAGTTGGCCATGTTGGTTCTGTGTGCCAAGTTTGGTTCAGATCAATCACTTACTAGGTTTAGTGTTCTCTAAATACGGGTGAACTATAACTCTCTGATGCCAAAGTCAATCACCCCAAGTTGGCAGCGTTGGATCTGTGTGCTAAGTTTGGTCCAGATCCATCGTTGGTGGACTTCAGAGGGCCCATGGAATACAGGTGAACTATAACTCTCAGAGATAAAGATCAATCACCTCCAAGTCCACCAGTTTTCCCAGCTGACCATGTTGAATTTATGTGCCAAGTTTGGTCCAGTTCCATTCAGTGTTCTCTGAATATGGGTGAACTATATTGCCAGTATGCAAAGTTGGTCATGCTGGGTCTGAGTGCCAAGTTAGTTCCAGGTCCATCGTTGGTGGGGCTCAGAGTGTTCTTAGATTGCAGGTGAATTATACACCCCAGTCCCTACAATTCCTATAAATCATGGTGAATTCTCCCCAAACTTCTCCAGTATGTTCAGTTGCTGATCAATTCCTCTGTTTGCTGTGTGCCATAGGAAAGGTAGGAAAGGGTTAAAGGAGAGTCAGTGGGTGGACTCATGCAAATAGAGAGAGAAAGGAACACTGGGATGTGCTCACTGTGACCTGCAATGTCCTGGGAGGGAGTGACTTGGTGGCTCCTCAGCACAGGGAACTATAGCCTGTTTGTGGAATCCGGAGACTGTCTGTATGAGCGGACACCCATGCCACATACACACATACAGATTTTAACTTTTATTATGCATATAGATTGCTGGATTCTTATTGTTGTCTTAGTACATATGCAAATTCCCCCATAGAAGTGGCTGCTCCTTTTTTAATACTGCAGAACGCCTACACTGAGTTCTAGCATATAGAAATTTGTTGAAGCAGAGCTATACTTGGAGTGCGATTGTGTATTTGGATGTTCATTTGAGTCATGTTCAGTTGTGCAACATTGCACTCAACATAAGAATTGTGTAGCATGATTCTGCATGTTGTGATTTTCATTACGCAGCATCCCAGGTATGACCCTAGGCCAATATATGAGGCAGGTAAAGGTACTTCTTCTACATCAAAAATATGACATTTGTTTTGAACAAAAAATCTTCTGAAACATTTAGGACTAGTAAGTTTTATCTGGCATATTTTTTCTGTCAAAGGGAACATGTCAGGTGAAACTGGGCTGAAATACAGAAAGGCTTATGCTGAATAAATACCACATTTCATCGCATAATAGCCACCATCGCATAATAGTTGCGCCCCTTCTTCTTGGGGTTTTGTTTTTTTTATTCCCTGCATAATATGCACGAGTGGGTGAAGGCACAAGAGCTAGGAGGCTTCTCTTGGCTGCTGTCAGCTGAGGAAAGTAAGCTTTCACTCATCTTCATGCCTACATTATTATTAGACTGACTCTAAATGGCTGGCACGTTGAGGTTTTCAGATGCTGAGTATTGCATTTTGGGAAATGTAGTTTAGGGTGGGGCCCTTTGCATTCTCTTCCACAAGGGGCCTCACATTCCCAAACTCCATTTAAGATAGCTGTGTTCTCAGTCGTCCCTCCCCCAGTGCCTTTGTTATGACAATCAGGCCAAAGAAGAAAGATTGGTTTTTCCAAATGTTACAGATTCTAAACAAAAATGATTGGTGAGTGTTTCAAGTTCTAAACTTCCCCCACTTTTCCTATATGTTTCTAATGTCGATTTGTGTGCATGAATTTAATGGATTCGATCCGAAATACAAATTAAAAATGGAATTATGCACAACCCTAATAGTTATGTCTTCCCATGAAGGGATGCAAGAGGCCACCATCTGTCTTTCTCTACTCCCGAGGAGCTTGCCTTTTCCGGGGCCCTGATCCCCAAGAAGGAAGGAAGGAATGAACAAAAAGAGGAAATAAAGAATGGGAGGGTAGGAGGAAGAAAGTCAAGGAAGTCAAGGAAGGGAGAAAGCAAAGAAACAAGGGAGGGAGGCAGAGACAGAGAGGGCTGGTGGAAATTTGAGCAGGAGTCACAATTGCCCCCCCCCCCAGGCCAGACTTTGGACATGCCTAACCTAATGTTTGGCTGTAAAAAGTTCCTTGAAACCCAGGACATCTACTTAGCAGTTCAAAGATCTTCCTATACATGGAATGAAATCTTGGCCAAGCCAATAGGAGCCATGCTAAGCTTCTCTCATTTTAGAGCTTAGTTGCCCCTTTGTACATTGCAGCTCTCTGTGATAAGCAATAACCACAAGAAGGAAAATAGCAATCTGTTAATGTGTTAGTTATTTGGGGGTGGGTAGGAAGAGACTTTTATGTCTGGACCAGTCTTTGTTGTTTAACCACTAAGTGCTTACATACCTTTTCCAACCCTATGCAACTTCTGAGTCATCCCATAACTTGATAGATTGAACTCAGCTCACCACTTAAAGGGTTTTTCGTGTCAACTGTTGCTTGAATTTCTTGTGTTGAGAGAGATGAGACGCTTTGGTAGCCTTAATGAACTGTCCAACAGATTTGAGAAGTCAATAGGGAAATGTACAGATCTCCCCAACATCTGTTATTCATGGAACCCTCGTTTCTTTACTTCTGATATGTTTTTGAAAAAACAAAGGGTGCTTTCAGATGATATCTGTTATCACATGGTGTTTGCAAAGTTTCCACAACATCTGGGTAATGTTTCCAACACAAGCTGTGGTGGGTGCCTTTAAATTGTGATATGTGTGTTGGAGCTGGGGCAAAAGTTATCAGTCCTTGGCAATCGGTATTATGAAACAGATTGCACAGTAAAATGGAGTAAAAAAAGATGGCATTAAAGGATTCAGAATAAAGATATAATGTGTACATTGTTATACTGGGAATTATGAGTATAAACATGAAAATTAATGTGTACAGGTCATCCCTTGCATTTATTTATAAATGTTATGTTTACCTTAGTTTTGTATTTAAAAAACTAATTGGAGTGTAGTTTTTTGGAGTGGCAGTCCAAAGGCAATAAGGTTTTCTTAGCTCGATTTGTTCAGAGGTGTGTGCTATATTACCTTCATCTAAATCTGAAAAATTGTACTTACTTACTTACTTACTTACTTACTTACTTACTTACTTAGGCGATCCCTCATCGTTCGAGGATGATAGTCTTCCAACCTTGGTATCTTGGGTGTGTGTTCTTACGTGGCTGAAGAGACCGATTCTTGACCCGCATATTCTCCCACAGTGAGGACATCGGTTTCCAGGTGGAAGGTGGTCCCGGTCGGGGTTAGCTTGACGCTCCTTCCTCTTGGCACGTTTCTCCCTTAAGCCCTCCGTTCGTGCCTCTTCAAACTCCGCAGCACTGCTGGTTACAGCTGACCTCCAGTTAGAGCGCTCAAGGGCCAGGGCTTCCCAGTTCTCAGTGTCTATGACACAGTTTTTAAGGTTGGCTTTGAGCCCATCTTTAAATCTCTTTTCCTGCCCACCAACATTCCGTTTCCCATTCTTGAGTTCGGAGTAGAGGAGCTGCTTTGGGAGACGGTGATCGGGCATTCGGACAACGTGGCCAGTCCAGCGGAGTTGATGGCGTAGGAGCATCGCTTCAATGCTGGTGGTCTTTGCTTCCTCAAGCACGCTGACATTTGTCCGCCTGTCTTCCCAAGAGATTTGCAGGATTTTCCTGAGGCAACGCTGATGGAAACGCTCCAGGAGTTTGGTGTGACGTCTGTAGACAGTCCAGGTTTCGCAGGCGTAGAGCAGGGTTGGGAGGACAATGGCTTTATAAACAAGCACCTTGGTATCTCTACGGATGTCCCGGTCATCAAACACTCTCTGCTTCATACGGAAAAATGCTGCACTCGCAGAGCTCAGGCGGTGTTGTATTTCAGTGTTGATGTTGACTTTTGTGGAGAGGTGGCTGCCAAGGTAGCGGAAATGGTCAACATTTTCTAATATTACACCGTTAAGCTGTATTCCTGGCTTTGCAGAGGGATTAGCTGGTGTCTGTTGGAAGAGCACTTTGGTATTCTCGATGTTCAGTGAGAGGCCGAGCTTCTCGTATGCTTCTGCGAAGGTGTTTAGAGTGGCTTGTAGGTCTTCTTCTGAATGCACACAGACTACATTGTCATCAGCATATTGGAGTTCTATAACAGATGTTGTGGTGACCTTGGTTTTGGCTCTCAGTCTGCTGAGGTTAAATAGCTTGCAATCTGTCCGCTAGATGATTTCCACTCCGGTGGGAAGCTTCCCATCAACAAGGTGAAGTATCATAGCGATCAAGATGGAAAATAAGGTGGGGGCAATAACACATCCCTGCTTGACACCTGATTCCACCTTAAATGGGTCACTTTGGAAGCCGTTGCTGTCCAAGACTGTTGCCATCATGTCATCATGGAGGAGCCGCAGGATGTTCACAAATTTGTCAGGGCACCCGATTTTTTGGAGGATGGTCCAGAGGGCGCTGCGATTCACTGTGTCGAATGCCTTTGCAAGGTCAATGAATGCCATGTACAGAGGTTGGTTTTGTTCCCTGCATTTTTCTTGGAGCTGTCGAGCAGTGAAGATCATGTCCACTGTTCCTCTGGAGGGGCGGAAGCCATTCTGGGATTCTGGGAGGGTGTCTTCTGAGACAGGGAGAAGGCGGTTTGCAAGGATTCTTGCAAGGATTTTCCCGGCGGAGGTTAGAAGGGAGATACCACAATAGTTCCCGCAGTCTGTTCTGTCCCCTTTCTTAAAAAGGGTGATGATGGTGGCATCCTTGAAGTCTGCTGGGATTTTCTCGGTCATCCACACCTTTTCAATGAGCTGGTGGAGTTGTTGTATCAGCTCAGGTCCACCCTCTTTGAAGATTTCAGCAGGAATCCCATCAGGTCTGCTGGCTTTGTTGTTTTTTTGTTGGCTGATGGCATTGCTGACTTCTTCCAAACTAGGCAGTGCTGCAAGCTCATCCCTGGTTTGTTGTTGCGGGATTTGTGAGAGGGTCTCTTCGGCCACATTGGAGCTGCGATTCCAACATAGTGCAATTGATGTTTTGTCCTTCAGAATTTTGGTTCCATCTGATGAGCGTAGGGGCTGTATGCCATGGTTTCTTGGTCCATAAATGATCTTTGTGGCTTTGAAAAATCCCTAAGCGTCATGGGTATCTGCAAGGTGTTGGATTTCTTCAGCCTTCTTTGTCCACCAGATGTTCTTGAGTTCTCTGGTCCTTCTTTGGACCTCAGCTTTTGCACTGGCATAGATCTTTTTCTTGGTAGCACAGTTGGTGTCTCTCTGCCATGTTTGGAAGGCTTTCCTTTTGTTATCAATCAGCTGTTGGATCTCTTTGTCGTTATCATCAAACCAGTCTTGATGTTTCTTAGTTAGGTATCCAATGCTTTCTTCGCAGGCTGTGATGATGGAGGTCTTCAGTTTGTTCCAATGTTCCTCAACATTTTCGGGGTGTTCTGTGGGTAGATGATCTTTGAGTGTTGTTTGGAGAAGGGCTCGTTTGGAAAATTGTAACTTGCCCAAGATCACCCAATGGGTAGTCATGGCTGAATGGAGAGTCAGAGATGATCTTATAGTCCTCTGCTCAAACGACTACATCACACTGTATCTTAAAATCAGGATAGAAAGTTATTTATCAGTTCATGCCTATGAATGCTTTTCTTTTAAAAAGATGTTTTGAAAGACATTATTTTTGTAAGACAGAGTAATGGATCTTATGAACTGTATTTTCAAATATTATTCATGTGGCCCAGGGCCAGCTCTGTCATTTAGTGGAGCAAGTCAGTCACCTTGGATGTCAAATTTCAGAAGTCATGAAATGGCAGAGGTTTTTTGCAGAATTTCTTGTTTTAAATGTCAAAAATCAAACAGACAAATACCAAAAACAGCCTACCATGTTGATTGGGGGGTTCTGGGACTTGTAGTACAAAAATAACTTTGCAAAGTTTTTGCTAATCCACCCATGGTTTGGACCTATTCCAACACAGCAAAGGACACTCAACACTTTGGGATGGGTGCATATACACCAGGTATGGGCAAATCCAGGCCTGGGGGCCAGATGCGGCCCTTTGGGCTCTTGTCTCAGGCCCTCCTCTCTCTCACCATCCTATCCTTCCTTCCCTCTTTCCTTCCTCCTTCCTTCTCTCCCTCCCTCCCTCCCTTCCTCCCTTCCTTCCTTCTCTCCCTCCCTCCCTTCTCTTTTTCCTTCCTCCTTTCCTCCTGGAGGATATTTAGCTGGGAGAAGAGATTGTTGAGAGGGAACATGAAAATCATGTTTCAAGATTTCAAAGGGTGTCCCACTGAGGAGGAAGGGAGGGTGAAAACTGATTTTCTGCTTCTCTAGAAACCAGGAGACAAGGGAGCAATGGGTTCAAATGGCAGGGAAAGATTAGGAAGAAGTTCTTGAAGAGTGGCATAGGCTGCCTGGGAGTGTGGTGAAGTCTTCTTCTCTGGAGGCTTTTCCACAGAAGCTGTCTATTGGGAGTGTTTTGATTGTGCCACCTTGCATGGCAGGGGGTTGGTCTGGATGGCCCTTGGGGATGTCTTCCAACTCCAGGATTCTGGGATTATATATCAGGAGTAGGCAATACAGGGTCTCAAGGATGCACTTTTTCTCTCCCATCCACCATCTCATCCTGACCAGGGACAATCCTTTTGAGATCCAAATGTTTCCCATCTTTCCTCCACTTTCTGCCTCCAGAAGAGAAGAGGAATAGGAGGAAAGGAAAGGGATGGGTCTTGAGGAGAACCCCCTCCTTCCTGGTCCCTCCACCCCGCTCTGGCCCATCATGCAGTCCCCCAGTTAGAAAGTTGGCCTATGCCTGATATACACTGTAGAGTGCATGCAGTTGGACACCTCTTCAATTGCCACAGCTCAGTGTTATGGAATCTTGCAAATAGTTATTTCACAAAGTCTTTTGCCTTCTCTGCCAAAGAGTGCTTGTGCCTCACCAAACTCCAGATTCTAAGTTCCCATAGCATCACACTTAAAATGGTGTCAAACAGTGTTCATTCTGCTGTGTAGATGCACTTTCAGTTGGATTTTGTGGAGGAGGCTGACTTTGTCCCTCGGGTGACCTAGGATTTGGAAGATGATGACTCAAGTATGACTCAGTATAGTCAGTATAGCTACTGACTGCAAAAAGAGTACAGCTAGGGATTGGCCCGATATCAGGTTTCTCCAGAAGCTCATTTCATGTTCCATTGTTGTTTAATATCCGTATTCATTAGTGTCAAGGAATGTGGTCTGGGGGTTATGCTGATCAAATTTGCGACTGGTACAAATCTAAGAAGGATCTTGGATTCTTGAGGAGATAACACCAGGATTAAAACCTGAAGTATAAATACTTTTTTGTACATGGGAAAGCCAGGCTGATATAAATAAACTACAAATCATGGAAGAGGTTTGCAAGGGGCTGAGTTACAGGTGGAAGGCAGAAATAAAGTGTGTGAGGGAGAGTTAAAGCAGAAAAAGTTCTATAAAATATTAGGTAGATTGGTCAAGAATCGGCAGAACATGCCCATGATTAAAAATATTCCTTTAACAATCGTGCTGGATTACAAAAATGGAGAAAAGATAATTTCTGCTCTACTTAGTTCCAGTTCATAGTGTTATGGGAACTGTATAAAAGAAAGCACAACTAAAATGACTTCACACAAGGGAAGCATTTCCAAAGTGGCATTGATCCGTGCTGGCTCCATTGGAGGCAACACAACATGGGCAGGCTCCCATTTTTGGAGGGAAGCTTCTAAGGACACTTTCACTCTGGTTGTGGGTGGAGCCTCCACTGGAAGTCCAGCAATGTTGTGTGATGGGCAGTGTATCCATCCATCGCTGGACTGGCGGGGAAGTGTCCTAGGATGCTAAAGAAGCCCCGTGTGATGAGGTGGTATATCTTCAGTTCTGAAGGTACAATGTTAATGCTATAAATTAAGGGTGAGAATTATGTGGACTTTGATATATTGTTGGACTGCAATTCCAATATCCCTAGTCAGGATAGCCAATTGTGGATGCTAGGTTCAACACCATTTGAAGGACTATAGAACCTCACCTCCAAATCAACTTTTCTCTTCCTCCTGATGTAGCATTGATCTGGAATTCTCTTGGTGACTTATGTTCTGGGAGAAGAATTAACAGCTCATTAAGTTATTATTCACTCTTCTTCTAGTCAATTAATTAGAATCCCACAAGAATTTTGTAGTAGTAAAAACAAACTTTATCAATTAGGTTGTTAGAGTTGATTAGGATGATGCCCCTTTCTCTGTCACAATCTATAAAACAAAAAATCCTACTGTCACAAGAGGACAAATATTAGAATTGGAGGAAAGATGTCACATAGTTCTCTGGTTTTAAAAAGTGGGTGTTTTACTTGCTGTTTTTCCACTTTTGTGGTGGCCCTGTGCTCCTAAACCCAGCCAGGATGGACTATAGAGAATTTTATCTTTCTAGATTGTTTTCCAGAAGCTGTTTAGGCATTATGCACTCTCTTAGTATGGAAATATATCCAATGTTCATGACTTTCAACAAATCTAGGATGTGGTTACATATTATTTCACAGCTTTACTACTGTGCTATTTATTATTACATATATGGCATCCTAGCAGTGATTTTTGAAGGCAAAGCCATTTTAGACCTGGCCATTTACAGACCTGTGGAAAGTGGTGACAGAGAAGCATCCAGCTTTGTTTCTGTATATGGATGTACCGTAATTATATCACTCTTTGAAATCATGGGATTTTTAAAGCTCAAGAGTGTGTGACTTGCCCAAGGTCCTCCTAAGGGCTTTCATAGAGACCTGAACCCTGTGTTCCAGAGTCATAGTTGAACACTCACACCACTACAGCAAATGGAGAAGTCCTGTAAATAATACCTTATGGAGAAGACTTGTAGCAGGGTGACATGGAGTATTGAACTTTATGGTACATCTCTTGATACAAGATCATTCATCCAGATGTTCAGCCCAGGTGGATGAAACTATGGATCAAGGTATATTAGTTACCATGGCGCATCACTATAACATCCTATGGGAATGATCTGTCCCAAAGAGGAATATACCAGGGTGGTTTTACACTGACAAATGAAGCGGGGTCGATTTGGTGTTCTGGCTGCTGGATTGATCCCATTTGGTGTCCTGATATGAACTTCCTCACTGCTGGGGAGCATGGGATGATTGGCAAGATGTTGTTGTTGTTTATTTGTTCTGTCTCTTCCAATTCTGTGTGACCTCATAGGCCAGCCCATGCCAGAGCTCCCTGTTAGTCGTTGCCACCCCCAGCTCTTTCAAGGTCAAACCAGTCACTTCAACTACCATCCATCCATCTTGCCCTTGGTCGGCCCCTCTTCCTTTTTCTTTCATTTCTTCTCCAAGCTTTCCTGTCTTCTTATTATGTGGCCAAAGTAATTCATCTTTACCTCTAATATCCTTCCCTCCAATGAGCAGTTGGGCATTATTTCCTGGAGTATGGACTGGCTGGATCTTCTTGCGATCCAAGGCACTCTTAGAATTTTCCTCCAACATCACAGTTCAAAAGCTCAGCCTTCCTTATGGTCTAGCTCTCGCATTCATAGGTTACTACGGGGAATACAATTGCTTTAACTATGTGGACCTTTGATGCCGGTGTGATGTCTCTACTCTTCACTATTTTATTGAGATTGGTTCTCACAAGAAGTAAATGTCTTCTAATTTCCTGGCTGAAGTAACCTTTGTGCCTAGAAATACAAAATCTGTCGCTGCCTCCACGTTTTCTCCCTCTATTTGCCAGTTATCAATCAGTCTGGTTGCCATAATCTTGGTTTTTTTAATGTTTAACTGCAACCCAGCTTTTGCACTTTCTTCTTTCACCTTGGTGGTAAGGCTCCTCAGCTCCTCCTCACTTTCAGTCATAAAAGTGGTATCATCTGCGTATCTAAGGTTGTTAATGTTTTTTCCAGCAATTTTAACTCAAGTCGTGGATTCATCAAGACCTGTATGTTGCATGATTTGTTCTGCATACAAGTTGAATAGGTAGGGTGAAAGTATACAGCCCTGCCACACTCCTTTCCCAATCTTGAACCAGTCTGTTGTTCCGTGGTCTGTTCTTACTGCTGCTACGTGGTTGTTATACAGATTTCTCAGGAGACAGACAAGGTGACTTGGTACCCCCATACCACCAAGAACTTGCCACAATTTATTATGATCCACACAGTCAGTCTTTAAAATAGTCAATAAAACAGAAATAGTTGTTTTTCTGAAACTCCCTGCCTTCCTCCATTATTCTCTACCTTTTCAAAGCCCAGCTTATACATCTGGCAACTCTCACTCAATGTATTGCTGGCATCTACCTTGCACGATCTTGAGCATTACCTTACTGGCATGTGAAATAAGTGCCACTGTATGAAAGTGTGAGCATTCTTTAGCATTTCCCTTTTTTGGTATGGGGATATACATTGATTTTTTCCAATCTGATGGCCATTCTTGTGTTTTCCATATATGCTGGCATATGGCATGCATCACCTTGACAGCATCATCTTTCAAGATTTTAAACAGTTTGGCTGGGATCCTGTTGTCTCCTGCTGCCTTTTTATTAGCAATGTTTCTTAAGGCCCATTAAACCTCCCGTCTCAAGCTGTCTGGTTCTAATACACTCACCACACCGTCAAAGCAATCCTCGATATTATTGTTGTTCCTATACAGATCTTCTGTATAGTCTTGCTACCTTCTCTTGATCTCTTCAGCTTCTGTTAGGTCCTTGCCATCTTTGTTTTTGATCATGCCCATTTTTGCCTGAAATTTACCTCCAATGTTTCTAATTTTCTGGAAGAAGTCTCTTGTCCTTCCTATTCTATTGTCTTCTTCCACTTCCATGCATTGTTTAAAATTAGTTCCTTGACTCTTCTGGCTAACCTCTGGAATTGTGCGTTTAATTGGGCATATCTCCCCCTGTCACTATTTCCTTTCACCTACCTTCTTTCTTGGGATACTTCCAGTGTCTCAGCAGACAACCATCTTGCTTTCTTGGTTTTCTTTTTCTTTGTGACGTACTTTGTTGCTGCCTCCTGAACAATGTTGCGAACTTCTGTCCATAGTTCTTCTGGGACTCTATTTACTAAATCTAGTCCCTTAAATCTATTCTTCACCTCCACTGCATATTCACTAGGAATATTTGGACTGACAAGATAGCTACTACCATTTAGGAACTGGCTAAGCTGTCTCAACACCTTTTGACTATAGGGACAACCTGAATCCTACCTCATGCAATGCAATTGTTTACTAGAAATGAAAAAGTCATGATTACAGCACAGAAAAAGTAAGGTTATTCCTATTAAGTTATAATTCTAGCAACATAGTTGTACCCTTCTCACAGAGGGGGGGAAAAGATATTGTAAATGAATTGTTATTTTGATAACTAGTTACTCCTCAAGCTACAGCACGGGCCATAACATTAAAGAAAGAATAGAAATAAGCCACAGCTAATCAAAAAGTTGATTGTGAAGCAAGCCTGGCTGAAATGGGGTCACTGAGAATCATGCTGACAAGTTTGGAAGCTTTCCACTTTCTACTGTAAACAGCTAATGAGCAAGTAATGGAAGAGGGAAAGAGAGATTTAATCTCCTTCTAGGAACACATACTCAGAGGTGAAAATAACAAATTCTTCAGTCAAATTCCTGTCCAGGGCCAGCATAAGCAAAGGCACAGTAGTGGTACAGTAGGAATGTTGTTTGTTTAAGAGAGCATACCCACCAGCTTTTCATCAATGAAAACCAGGATGCTGTGGCCGAGTGTCATCAGGTGGCAGTCAAAATGACAGACTTTATAAACACATAAGCTAACTACCTCATCACATTAGACAATTTTCCCATTTCTAGATGCTGTTAAATTGAAGTCCCATGGTTGCCATCACATGACCCAAGGCTACTTCTGGTGTTCACCTGATGGTCCCTGGTGCTTTCATTAAAAAATATGTGTTATTTGAAACCAGCAATCTACCAGCTTCAGCACTCTGTATGTGCCTAGATGTGTGAAAAATCATGGATTTTCCCATGTGATGGCAACTGGTCATTTTCACCATGGCAAACTGTTTTATGACATCAGTTGGCAGGCAAAAAGTGGATGGTTCCAAATGCTAACTGTAAATCTTCTCTCGTTGCCATTACTCCCTTGCATCTATCATTACTGTTAGTCCCTGCAGTTGTAAGTTTCCTCCCCCTCATTAAAAGAAATGTTTTGCATTGTGATATCTGGAACTCCCCCTCTCATCTTGATTAACCAATAGGCATGTGCGATCCATGAAAAAAATGGTTCACTACTCGCTTTGAAAGTAGGGGGTGCTGGCGCTTCGTTTCTAAAGTCATTTCCAAATTTTGAAGCAAAAAATTAAAAACTTTACAAAACTTCCGAATCTTTGTATGTACCTCGTTAATGGCGGATGTGCATACGCATCATGGGAATCATTATCGTCAATGGGGAAAATTGAGGGACTTCTCCCTCCCTCATTTTTTGAGCTATCCCAATGAAATTAGCCACAGTGGTAGAACACAAAAACCACTGTTAGCTCACCAAATCTAAGAATGTTTGACTTATTCTCAGATTTTTGATGAATTTTCAAAGTTTGTATAAAAACATTTTTAAATAATAACAAAAATCTGTTCCTGGTTTGAGGAAGTGGTTTGCAAGGGAGATCCTGCAGAGGCGAAGCAGTAGTCAGCCCACCAGCAATGCTCTTTGCAAATCCAGGCTCACTCCACTTCTGCAAGAGCCCCTTAGAAACCAACCACTCCAGGACAGGAAGGGGATTTCTCTCCTGAATAGCAATGGTTGGTTGAATTAAAACACTTTCTCATTTATCAGAAGGTTATCTGAAGGTATTTCAAGCCATGGGCACTAACATTCAAATTGGAAGGTTAATTCAGAAGCGCCAAACCACCTTGTAACCCAGGTCAATATTAATACAATTAACAAATTTATTACAATTAACGACTTTACCGATTTTTTATTTTTTGCTCATGCCTATTAAGCAATGCAAGTTCTGAACTAATCAAGTGATAACTGTAGACCCCAGTTTCGGTAGTCAGGTGGCCTGAACATCAACCACTGGCATAATGCCATCCTTAATTCTCTGCCTTGATGAGTTTCATACTCCAGTGAGTGGGAAAAAAGAGTGGGGGAGGCAGGATGCCTGTGATAGCAAATGAAGCGAGCAAATCCAGATAAGAAGAACAGATGTGATGAATTAATTATCTATTTCATTTAAACATGTGCTAACACTGAACACTAATGGGAAGGTCCACATCAACCCGCATTATTTGTCTAATGTGATGAACTCCTAAGAGCAGTTTGCTTTTGTCTGAGCTTACTGGGAATGGCAAGAACCCACCTTCTTGTCCCTTCTCACTGCTTCTGTGGCCCCTTCACTGCCATATAAAATCCAGATTATCTGCTTTGAACTGGATTATATAGCAGTGTAGACTCATATAATCCAGTTCAAAGCAGATAGTGTGTATTATCTGATTTGATAATTTGGATTTTGTGGCAGTGTAGAAGGGGCCTGTTTTAGTTAAGTGCAAAATACTTTGTCACCTTGAACTCCATTGCAGCAAATTAAGTAAACTGTGGACAAAAGAGGAAAGCGAATGGTAGAGAAACAGGGCCTTTTTAACAACAGCTGAAAAGGTTGGATGTTAGAGAACTAATCAGGAATGTGCCCACAATACTGGGACAGTTGGTGCGTATGGAAGAGAGGACAGAAGAAGGATAGAGACCTAGTTAGGCTTTGTGCATAATTATGTTTGTTGTTAATGGTTATAACAGCAACATATGTAGAACCAGTGGTAGCACAACAGCAAGCACCACACTTGTCTCAATGTAAAATAAATCATTTACCTGCTTTTATGCTCGGCCTCTGTGTCAGGATTTGATATCATGGGTTAAGGAAGCCTCATGAAGGAAGAACAGTCAAGTTAGGACTTTTGGTGCTATCTCAGATTAAATTAGAAGATTCAGATCTTCATTACAAGCAATGAAGGATATTTACAATTTGAAGGAGGGGGTTCAGTCTCAGTACATTAAGCTATACATATTTACTCAAAAGTAAGTCTCATTAAATTTAGCAGGGAATTAATTTACTAAATCCTAAATAAATGTGAATCTGATCTTGGGTGGACCAGAAATGGACCTCAGTGCATGAAGTTTGGTGCCAAACAAAACTTGTTAGGTACCACAATATATTTTTGCTGTATTTAACTCAGTGGTACTTATTTCTGTGTCAACAAGCTTAGAAATGTGCTACTTTTCAAATAATGGGGGTGGGGGGGGGGGGAACCTGCCTTTCAGGTCTAAAAGGGCCCTACTAAAAGATATACTAACTGTACATTATACCATAGTATAAGATGAGACAAGAACATAGTTAATAGAGGTTATTTGTGCATTCCCCTTACCGTCTCATCTCATACACTTTTTGCAACACTGTTCCTGATTAGGAAATATGGAGATTTGTAAACACTTGCCCTTTGGACAGCTCTAATGTAAGTAGTACATTAACATTATTTGTGGAAATTTTTCTAAGTTTATATATACAGAAGTAAACAAGCTTAGAATCCCCACTGAGTTAATGCAGGCAAAAGTTACGAACAGAGTCACTTGACCATTCTTTGTATGCTCCAAATATGATGAAAATACAGGAATTCCATTTTTTGCAGTGTTCTCAATGCCAAGAGTGTTATAGAATTCCATACCTGCTGAACAACTCTTGATGCATTCTTTGGTGAGTGACTAATTCTTGAAATTAGTCATTTTTAATCATGTTTTTCTTTTTTTAATCTGTGACTTCCTTTTGTTATATATGTCTGTGCTGCGATATTGTTAGTGTATGCTAATAGAAGGCTGTTGTTGCTGACTTCTGTTGTTATGTGCCTTCAGGTCACAGCGACTCTAAAGTGAACATATTGTGGCCACAATTTCTTCAGAGGGAATTTGAACCCAGGTTTCCCAAACTTTTAGCCTATGTCTACACCAGGTGAAACAATCCAGAATAGTTTGCTCTAGTGCAGCGCTGGATGTATCATGGTGAGTCCACATGTACTACTAAGGAATCACTCCAAAGCTATTTATTGATGACATATTGGTATGGGTGCTGTGTTCCTTTGGGTGCCAGTCCCAGTGGTGACGTCATTTCCGGTGAGCTCACAACAGAGCACGCATCAATGGGTACTTCCAGAAAGTGTCAAAACGTGGGATTGATTTGTGGGATAAACAATGTTGGGACCTCAGAACAGGTCCCCACACAGACCTGCTGGTCCTGGGCTTTCTTCTCCTGCCATCCTCACAGCCCTTCTGTATCGCAGGATAAAATGAGGGTGGACGAGAGACATCTGCCAGAATTTCTTTTTAAAAAAACACTCAATTATGCCCTGATCCTTATAGGCGCACATGCGAATATCCTAATACAAATTTGGAGAAATTCGTATGTGTGCATATTCGCATCAGTACTTAACAATGGGACATTTAATAAAAATGCAGCCAGATTTCCCTCTTTCCCCAATTGCTTATTCACTATCTATTTAATATTATAAAGTGTAAAATAAATGCTTTCAGAAACCTCTAATGGCGCTCCGCTTCTCTCTTGAAACTAGCTGGAAATCAGCTGTGTCTCCGTGGCAGCCCGAACAGGTGATCAGCTGCTTTGGGCTTTTAAAAGCCAGCATCGGTGAGAAACAGTCTCCACAGGGGGTAAAGAGGGAAATCACAAACTTTGCATGATTGCAGGGGCACATAGTCATGGGAAAATTCATTTTTTTTTTGTCTGGAATCGGGACAAAAGGGGACCTTTTTGAATCAGGTTTTTTCTCCGTTGCTGTGATTGAGCACACATTTAGCACAAATGTCATCTGGGCATCCCTCTTTTTAACTCGCTGTCTCCCAAACTATAGGTACTGTATGGAAGTGGCCAATGTGATCACCAGAAATGATGTCACCAGCAAGGTTTAATGGGGAGCTGCTCCTGGCTGGCAAAACAGTGGTAGGTCTTTTGTATGGGTGGACACTGAATCACCCCAGATTCAGTCTAATCTAGCTGTCTGCATGTCAAAAACACCAGGGATCGCTTTGGAGCTTACTAGGAAGCTTTAGAGCAGGCAGTAATTCTTTTAGTAATTGATTACAGGCTGGAAGCAGGACTTTTGTTGCAGAACTGGCCATGCATCATCTGGATTGTGCACTGTGGGTTTGAGGTGAGTATGTTTTATTTGGCCAGTGTAGACATGGGGCAAGTCTAATTATCAAACCACTACACCTAATTCTCAAACCACTAGCTCTTGGGATTCATAGAAATCATTGAATTATTGCTGTAGGCCAGGGGCAGCTCAGACATTTTATAGCCTGAAGTAGAGCAGTAGTTCCTGATCCCTCACCTTGTAGAAAGCCAAGATTCATAATACTCTAGGTCTGCAAAGTTATTTGACATTTCACAAGCATTTCTCCCTTTTCCTGGCAATGAAAACAAATTAATAAGCAAGAATTCACTGCTTTTTATGATACAGAGAATAATAATAATAATAATAATAATAATAATAATAATAATAATAATAATAAAACTTTATTTATACCCCGCCACCATCTCCCCAACGGGGACTCGGGGCGGCTTACATGGGGCCATGCCCAAAACAATACAATGTAAACAGCATATAAAAGAACAGCACAACACAATACAATAAGCAATACAGTAAATAATATCCATTACAAAATAAAACAAGGAGACAATAAAAACAAGGGTAGACCACATGAACATTAAGTTAAAACTCGGTGTGAGAAAGACATAAAAATAAAAACCACAGCGAACAGGGTCATAAGGGAGTGGGGTATTCTGGAGGAGATATTAGAGGGAGCAACGGAAAAGAAATATAAAATGGTTACTCTCCAAAAGCACAGCGAAAGAGCCATGTTTTCAAGTCTTTCTTGAAGGCTTCTAGTGTGCTAGAATGGACCACCTGAGACAGGTGCCTCCAGCCTAAAGATAGGGCCAACAGTGGTATTGACATTCCTGTAATCCTTTTGGTGGTGAGCTGTTTGGGAAAGACTGCTTGAAAGATTTCTTCTTGGCATTGGCAGGCACGCCTTCTCATACATAGCATGTTTGCCACAGTTGAAGCATGTATATCTCACATTTCTTTCTTTCTTTCCCCTCTGCACATATAGATACTTTTGATATGGGACCTATCTCTCTCCCCACTGTTGATGCAATAGTAAATATTTTCCATTCTCATATAATCCTCGCTGTGCACGTCTGGAGGATGAGATCATCCTCATTCATGGGGATGCTGCTAGCGTTTGGACAGTCAAGGCTTCAGGATCATAATCATTGCAGGGAGCTCAAGTGCGGTGGCAGTGAACTGAAACGGTGCTTCAAAAGCTGGTGAGAGAATGCAAAGAATGATCACACATGGTAAATGGGGACTATTGAAGCTGTGTACTGATTTGATAACAGCTGATTACAGACATGCTGAGCAAGTAAGAGTAAGCAGGCATATAGATAAAGTATACAAGGTTTCGAGCATCAGCTCCACCCTAAACTACAAAGTTCTGTTACAGCTTTCCAGTGCTTTTTCTTGGGACTTCATCATATGTCTCTTCAGCAGCATTGTAGGATGCTTTTGCCCCAGTTGATCCATGGAGCCCCACACTGCCCATCACACTGTGGGGCTCTGTGGATCAACTAGGGTGAAAGCATCCTACGACGCTGCCGAAGAGACGTATGATCATCCTATGATGCCGTGCTCAGAACACGGGAGGCTTCCCGTGTTCCATTAGAAACAATGGGGCCAGTGCAGGGGGGAGCTGCATGGCAACACTTTCCCAGGTGGTTTGGCAAAGTACTGCTGTGGCTTAGGCTGCCCTGACGATTTGCCATGGAGGATGTGCAATCGCATTAATGTGATGAGGTCCGTGCTAGCTATCTGGCTTTCTGCATTTTTTCTCTCATCCATTCTATCTCCTTTTAGTTTTAACAAACTTTCTTTTTCAGCACACATTCAGGCAGGTGAAATGCATGAAGAGGGTGAGATGCTGTGATTTGGAATATAGCATAGCATTTTGTCCTTATAAAAAGTCAGGTATGGGTGATAGTTGTGCCTTTTTCTTTTCTTTCTTTTTTGGATTTAGAATTGGAAAATCCCCCAATGCCCCTTCCAAAACACAAAAAGGCACGAGTAAATATTAGTTGGAGCCCCTGGTGGCACAGTGGGTTAATCTGCTGAGCTCCTGAACTTGCTGACCGAAGGTTGGTGGTTCGAATCCGGGGAGCGGGGTGAACTCCCGCTGTTAGCCCCAGCTTCTGCCAACCTAGCAGTTTGAAAACATGCACATGTGAGTAGATCAACAGGTACCACTCCGGCAACAAGGTAAAGGCACTCCATGCAGTCATGCCGGCCACATGACCTTGGAGGCGTCTACAAACAATGCCGGCTCTTCAGCATAGAAATGGAAATGAGCACCACACCCTAGAGTCAGATATGACTAGACTTAATGTCAAGGGGAAACCTTTACCTTTACCTAAATATGAGTTATTACATCATAGCCCAATATCCACTGATTATTTAACGCAGTTTGAAGTGGCCAGAACAAAAAGCTTCCCGAGAATCGATCAAAAGAAAGCTCTTAATGTACATCAGTGCATCCAGGTCTCAAAGATTATCAATATCAACAATTTCCTGCTACAATTAATTCATTCTGTGGCGCACAGATGACATTGTGAGATACCCAACAGTGCCTTTTTATGTTGCTTGACTATTGCTGGTTTTTTAAACAATTACCAAGAAGCGATTCTCAGATTGCCAGATGGAACCACTGTGCTTTCTGTTCTCACCTTGGAGGTCTCAGGATATTGGATCATACACATGAGAGGTTTCCAGATAGGAAATAATTTTTTGTCATTAGAGAAAAGACTTTTATAATTTATTGTTTTGGGCTTGCACACCCATTCTTGAAGAGTCTTGTGCTCATGGATTTCACATATGAGGAGACTGGAAGCAGCACCAATTAAAATTTATTTTTGAGCTCTAGCCAATATTTCTAAGAGAGAGCTTTAGTAAAAATGTGACATACACAAAATGCATTATACCCTTGGATGGAAGTTCCATTGACACTCATTTGGGATATGGATTTGTTCATATCCCGAACTCATGGCCAGGAAGACCCTTTCTAATATATATGATCTGTAAAAATCTGGATGAAAAAGAGTCTAATATTTAAAGGACTATATTTTTGGATTGGATAGAAGTGAGTGCTCTGGATAAAAGGCATATCTCCAAATTGAGAATGGCAGGAGCATTGAAATAAACCTAAATAAGCTTATAGCAGTTTGTGGTCAGCAGGCATGGATTTATATTACAGGATATTGTGAAAATATTCCCCAAAGTTGTTTAAATGTTTGAAAGGCAATATAATATTCTCAAGCCATCATTTCAAACCCAGTGTGTAACTTGGGGTTACTTTCCTGCAAAAATACTGCCTACCTTTAGAATGAAAATGTCATGAATTTGAACCAATACCTCCACAGGGCCACCCTAAGACATGTTGCTACCTGGTTGGGGTTTATTCTGAGTTTCCTCCTCCCTCACTGCAAAAGCAAAGGGATTAGTACTAAGGAGATGCTTTTCCCCAATCCATATGTTATTTGGTGCGGTCATACATGATATGCGTTCCTTACATGGGGAACTGGGGCAGTCAGATTGTTTCCCATGTAAGGGATAGTAATCCCACAGACATATTGTTAATTATTAATATTAATAAATTAATATTATTAATTTAAACAATGGTTGTGAAATATTTCTTTATCTTTTTTGTATACATTTCTTTTTAGAAATAGCCTCATCCCTGATCATAGCTCATATTGCTAACCACAGAAAAACACAACTAGTTCCTACTACATTGTGTCTACTATGCAAAATGTATCCAGCTGCACATTAGGATAATATCTGGGAATCGGGATGTAGCAGCTATCAAGATGAGTTCCTGAATTTTAAAATGTACTGTTTCTTCACCAAAGTACTACAGACCACTCCCAAGGCCTTAACCTGCTTGTAAAAGTTGTGACATCTGAAACATATTCAGAGAACAGTCCGTGTTGTGTTCTGTTAGGTATTTTCCTGAATAAACATGCAGGGGATTAGAGTTGTGCTTTTGTATGGAATTGCTGTTCATTTTCTGTAGTTCATTCATTTCCATTTCATTTTCGCATTTGTTCCCACTAACAAAAATGGGGCACCTACATGAACAAAAATTTCATCTGGCTTACGAAAAAATTGAAAATTTTTGGACCATTGGCTACAATGGGAGGGCTTCCGAGGCTCATCCCCCCTTGGTTTTGGGGCTAGAGGGGTGAAAATCACCACACAATGAGGGCATTTCGATCCTTTTAGCCCAGCAACTTTTAAAACATTTGGGTCTTACTCAGAGCACTATTGTTATTAATATTATTATTATTAACACCCATTGGAACACATCAGCTGTCATGGGAAGGCACTCCTCTTCCAGCTTAGGTCCCAGAGTAACTCTCTCTCTCTCTCTCTCTCTCTCTCTCTCTCTCTCTCTCTCTCTCTCTATATATATATATATATATATATATATATATATATATATTAGTAAGACCCATTGGTACACATCCGATGTGACGGGGAAGCACTCCTCTCCTTAGGAGTCCCAGAATAACTATCTTTATTTATATTAATATTATTATTAACACCCATTGGTACACATCAGCTGTAATGGGAAAGCAGCCCTCTGTCAGTACCTGCTGATTGTTACAGGGCCAAAATGAAAGGAAAACGAAAGCAAGCATGATTACTGTGCAGCTTTCATTTTCGTGTTGCCTCTCGTTTCCTACGAAAATGTTGTCATTCGTTTTGTGTTGACAAACTGTTGAAACAAAACAATAGCATGAAGCAAACAAAGGAAAAAATTGCGCACATCTCTACAGGGGATTGCACTATGTGTAGGTTCAAGTGACCCACTGCTGTTACTCTCTATATACTACAGGACAGCTGCAATGAAGGAGAGCACTCTCTCTCCACCTCAATCTGACAGAGAACTTTATTTTCTTGTACAATTCTGTGATGAAACTTTATAACATCTGTTCTGCATGATACGAATCATAAGCAGTAAGGCATAACTGCCATATGATCTTAAGTGCAAACAGCTGTCCGCAAAGGAATCTCCAAGGGGGTCCCCAGAAATTGCAAGCAGGACTTTGCAGCTCCTAGGATTACCATAGCAAATGTTCAAAAATATGCATATGACAGTGTGATATGAAACTAGGGTGCTGTGGAAGAAGGATCATTCTTTGGGAATGACACTTGCCCAGCCACTATATCATTACATCTCTTCAGTCCTGACCAAAATGGGACAAGCATTGAGTACTTGTCATAACAGGAATGCAATGTTCTAAATATCTGGATCATAAAGCAACTTCAGAGCCCTTGGTATGAGGTTGTAAAGGCTGGCAGACTTGAACATCTCACCTGCAGGCAAAATGAGAAATCTAAGGGCATCCTTAAATGGCTGAGATGCATCCATGCTATCAGAAATTTAAATTTATTTTACATATTCCATTTCAAAATCACATTGAAATATGGATAAGAAGGGTGTTGTTATGCTAAGAGATGCTAGGAACAAGAGAGAAATGCCTTTGTCCATGCCCACCTCTTTATCTCCCCACTTATCTCTTCTCTTAAATAAATGATTACTTTAGAAAAATAAACTCAATGACAATGAACTTACAAAACATTCTGCAAAACAAATCATCTGGAAAGACGGAGCATGCACCAAAATCTCACAAACACCTTTGGCTGTCTCTAGCAAGCAAAGCTTCTCTCTCATCAAAATATAAAAATTAGAGTGATTTAGAAGAGTGCAAATTAGTATTCCCCTTGTTGGGGCAGTGAAACTACACCAGGGATTAATCCAAGCTCTAAAAGAGCGATCCAATGTACTGAATCTTGGGGACAACTAGATCCAGCACCTTGGACAGCTCCTTGAAAACTGTTCAAAGCCTGGGATGGAGTCACGGATCAACCAACATGGAATCACAAGCTGACACTCTTATATTTGGAACAAGGCTGCTTATGAGATTGCTTGGTCTTGTATTAATCAAGATCTCTAACCACTTTATGCAGTCTGACTGGTTAGAGCCCAGCAACTGAAATACTAAAAGTGGCCATTAGTAGTAAGCCATAGCTGGCTGTAAACATAAACATAGTTCAATTGTTTACTCCCCCCCTCCCCCCCCCCCCCCCCAAGAAAAGAATACAAATCTTAACCAGGTTCCTGGGCGACCTCACCCTGAGAGGTCTTCTGAAACGAGAAAGGCAGCCAAAAGCAAAAGTGGTACACTCAGCTCTCAATATCAATTTCTAAAGGCCATTTTTGTGTATTTGTTTACTGTATTTTAATTCTGTTTTTACCACACTCTTTTTAAATTGTTTTTTAAATTTTGTGCTGTAGCTTTTAAACTTATTTAGTGTGGAGTGTTAGCTGCCTTGACTCCCCATGATACTATACTATTGCAGTATAGTAGTATAGTGCAATATAATAATATATAATACTAATATGTGCAATTAATAATATTGTAATGTAATACAATATAATAATACACTATACTAATATATTATAATAATATTGTAATATAATAATACTAATATATTAATTATAATACTAATAATATATAATTATAATACTGGGTTGTTGTGTGTTTTTTGGGATGTGGCCATGTTCCAGAAGCATTCTCTCCTAATGTTTCACCCACATCTATGGTAGGCATCCTCAGAGGTGGTGAGGTACAGTAGAGTCTCGCTTATCCTTCGCTTATCCAACATTCTGGATTATCCAACACAGTCTGCCTCCTGCCCATATCCACAGCTGGTTCTCTAGACAGCAAGGACTGAACTTTTTACAGATTTAACTTCTGACAATGTTGTTACTGGAAGTTCATTTCATGCAGTTCTATTGTAGTCAAGTTTTTAGTAGTCAATATTTGTGTAGTCAATGTTTTCAATACATTGCGATGTTCAGTGCAAAATTCGTCAATATAGTAATTATTACATAACCTTACAGTGTATTGAACTGCTTTTTTCTATCGATTTGTTGTAAAACATGATGTTTTGGTGCTTAATTTGTAAAATCATAACGTAATTTGATGTTTAATAGGCTTTTACTTTATCCCTCCTTATTATCCAACATCTTCACTTATCCAACATTTTGCTGGTCCATTGGATAAGTGAGACTCTACTGTATATTGGAAACTAAGCAAGCAAGGTTTATATATTTGTGGAAGGTTCAGGATGGGAGAAAGAACTTTTGTCTGTTGGAGGCCGGTGTTAATGTTGTAATTAATCATCTTGATTAGCATTAATGGCCTTGCCAGCTTCAAGGCCTGGCTTCTTCCTGCCTGGGGGAATTTTTAGTTCTGAGGCGTTGGTTGGCCCTGATTGATTCATGTCTAGAATTGCTCTGTTTGCAGAAAGGTCACCCAGGCACCTTCTACACTGCCATATAATCCAGATTATCAAGAAATAATCCACATTATCTACCTTGAACTGGATTATATGAATCTACACTACCATATAATCCAGGGGTCCCCAAACTAAGGCCCGGGGGCCGGATGTGGCCCTCCAAGGCCATTTACCTGGCCCCCGCCCTCAGTTTTAGACTTAGGCTTGCCCAAAGTCTGAAATGACTTGAAGGCACAACAACAACAATCCTACTTGATTATCTCATTGGCAAGAAGCAGGCCCACACTTCCCACTGAAATCCTTATAAGTTTACAGTATGTTGGTTAAAATTATTTTTATTTTTAAATATTGTATTGTTTTTTCATTTACCAATATTGTAAATGAAATATTGTAAATGAATGATATGGTAATAATATAATATATTGTAATAAAAATATTGTGTATACATATAATATTGATAATAAATATTATAATGTAATACAATATAACATTTATTTATTTATGTATTTATTACAGTATTTCTACCCCCGCCCTTCTCACCCAATAGGGGACTCAGGGCGGCTAATATTAATAATAATAATAATAATAATAATAATAATACAATATAATAATATTGTATAATATAATAATATTAATTATATATTATATATTAAATGTAATATTACTAATAATATTACGGTATAGTGGTATAGTGAAATATAGTAATATATAATGCTAATATTGTGCTATGCTAATAATATAATATATTGTATGTACATACAACTTGTAAGCCGCTCTGAGTCCCCTTCGGGGTGAGAGAGGGTGGGGTAGAAATGTAATAAATAAATAAATAATTGTTGCTGGGTTTTTGGGGGTTTTTTAGCACTACAAATAAGACATGTGCAGTGAGCATAGGAATTTGCTGTTTTTTTTTCTTTCAAATGATAATTCGGCCCCTCAACAATCTGAGGGACCATGAACCGGCCCTCCACTTAAAAAGTTTGAGGACCCCTGATATAATCCAATTCAAAACAGATAATCTGGATTTATATGGCAGTGTAGAAGGGCCCCCAGTGAAACCTCATGCATTGAATATTGAATGTGGCACTGAATACTGCCAATGTGGAAGCCACTCTGAGTCCACTTAGAGGTTGAGATAGGTACAAGTCAGGTCTAGTCGTGTCTGACTCTTGGGGTTGGTGCTCATCTCCATTTCTAAGCCAAAGAGCCGGCGTTGTCCGCAGATGCCTCCAAGGTCATGTGGCTGCCATGACTGCATGGAGCGCTGTTACCTTCCTGCCGAAGCGGCACCTATTGTTGATCTACTCATATTTTGCATGGTGTTGTTGTATGTTTTCCGGACTGTATGGCCATGTTCCAAAAGTATTCTCTCCTGACTTTTCGCCCACATACCTCATAACCTCTGAGGATGCCTGCCATAGATGTGGGCGAAACGTCAGGAGAGAATACTTCTGGAACATTGCCATACAGCCTGGAAAACATACAACAACCCTGTGATCTTGGCTATGAAAGCTTTCGACAACACACATTTTGCATGTTTTCGAACTGCTAGGTTGGCGGAAACTGGAGCTAACAGCAGGAGCTCACCCTGCTCTCCAGATTCGGACCGCCAATCTTTCGGTCAGCAAGTTCCGCAGTTCAGCGGTTTAACCCCCTGCGCCACAGAGGGTTTTAGCGGGGATAAGATAGAGCGGGGTAAATGCAATCCAAGAAAGAAAGAAAAAACAGAGTTGTTGTATGTCTTTCGGGCTGTGTGGCCATGTTCCAGAAGTATTCTCTCCTGACGTTTTGCCCACATCTATGGCAGGCATCCTCAGAGGTTGTGAGGTATGGAAAAAACAATCCAAGCACTCCTAGCAGAGGCACATCTAGCCTCTGCTTCGAAACTCCACCAAAGCAACCCCTCTCCCCAGGTTTTGGAATAAACAGCCCCGCGCTTTTGCAGAGGCAAGGACCTTTGCAAGCAACAGAACCCGGGAAGGCTCGCGCTGCCTTCCGCGCGCGCCCCATCCTTCTGATAAGAGACGAAACCACCGAAGTTCTTTGGGGTTGTGGTCCTTAGAAGTGGGCGGGGCTTGGCCGAAGGGGGCTGACCAATGGCGTACTGAGGAGCGCTGGAAGCGCCACGTGCAATGGAAAGTCTCCCCCCTCTCTCTCGTTCACTCCCGAGGGAGGGAGGGAGGGGAGAGGGGCAGCTCACTCTGGCAGCCCCCCTCCCTCTCCTTCGCTGGCCCGCCCGGCTGTCACTCAAGCTGGGGACCTCCCCTCCGTCGCCTCCCCTCAGCTGGCACCAAGCTCCGCGTTTCATTTGCCCATTCGCTTTGCATGGAGGAGGAGGAGGGGACGCGTCCCGGGCGGCGGCGGAGGCTGAGGGGCCAGCTGGGGACCCGGCTCTCCTGCCGCTGACAGGACGAAGGAAGGGAAGCAAGAAAGCGCCCCTCGCTTGCCAAATGGATTACCCGCCCCTCTATGTGATGCTCTCCTGCTTGGTCCCTCTCCACTGGTGGCTGGCCCAAGGCAGAGGAGCCCGAGCCCAAGGTAGGCAGAAGGCGCGCGCTGAAAGAGTGGCTGGACTTTCCTGAGGAGAGGGAATGCGACGCAGGGCTGTCCGAAAGGCCGGGGAGAAGAAGCCTCTTTGGATTTAAAGGGGAAGGGGATTGATTTTAGAATGGTTTCATATACATCAGGCATGGGCCAACTTGGGCCCTCCAGGTGTTTTGGACTTCAACTCCCACCATTCCTAACAACCTCAGGCCCCTTCCTTTTCCTCCTCAGCCGCTTAAGCGGCTGAGGGGGAAAAGGAAAGGGCCTGAGGGTGTTAGGAATGGTGGGAGTTGAAGTCCAAAACACCTGGAGGGCCCAAGTTGGCCCATGCCTGATATACATCTTGATACACATATTGAATCCCTGCAGTTTTGACACCCCTCGAGTTGCCACTGCCCAGTGCTATGGGACCCTGGGAGTTGTAGTTTGACAAGGTCTTCAAACTTCCCTGCCAAAGAATTCTGTTGCCTCACTAAAGTAGAACTCACAGGATTTTATGGAATTAATGCCATTTGATGCCACCCAAACGGTCATGGCTCAACACTGTGGGACACTGGGAGTTATAGTTTGACAAAGACTTCAGCTTTCTCTGACCAAGAGTGCTGGTGCTTCTCCAAAGTAGAACTCCCAGGATTTCATGGGCATATCTATAGAGTGAATGCAGTTTGGCACCACTCAAACTGCCACTGCTCAATGCTATGGGATCCTGGGAGTTGTAGTTTGACAAAGACTTCAGCTTTCTCTGACCAAGAGTGCTCGTGCTTCTCCAAAGTAGAACTCCCAGGATTTCATGGGCATAGCTATAGAGTGAATGCATTGCTCAGTGCTAGGGAACCCTGGGAGTTATAGTTTGACAAGGTCTTCAGCTTTCTCTGCCTAAGAGTGCTGGTGTCTCACCAAAGGATTTCATGGGCACATCCTCTGAATGAAAGCCATTTCACACCACCCAAATCACCCATGGCTCTATGCTATAGCATCCTGGGAGTTGTAATTTGACAAGGTCTTCAGCTCTCCCTGCCAGAGGGTGCTGGTGCCTCACCAAAGTATAACTCCCAGGATTTTATGGAACGGATGCCATTTGACACCACCCAAATGGCCATGGGCTCAGTGCTATGGGATCCTGGGAGCTGTAGTTTGATGATGTGCTAGCACTCTTTGGCAGAGAAAGCTAAAGACCCTAAGAAACTAGTACGCTTTGGCAGAGAAGGCATAGACCCATGATTTCATAGCATTGAGAGGCGGGAGTTCAAGTGGTGCCAAACTACATAACTTCTATAGCGTAGCTAGCTATCCCCTTGGGGGGTGGGACACATTTCTAAACATGGTATTTGTTTCTGTTTCATATATATGCTTTATATGCATGGTCTAAAGGTCCTTTTATGAATAGTTTTAAATAATTTTGTGCATGGAAAAAAGTTTGGGCACCTTGAAAGCAAAGCTGTCACCACTGCAGTCTCCCATAGGGACTGTTTCTGATTCTGATTTCTGGCTGGAAACATCGTGCAAGTCTAGGTGGATTGGAGCCATCAGAGCTATCATGCTTCATCAGGACTCATTAGATTTAGTGCCACTGACTTGTATATCCTCCTCTATGCACATTGTTCCATTTGTGTCCAAATGTACAGTCTTAGTGAGACCTTAGTTCTGCATATGAATGGAACAATTTTCCTCTTTCCACCAGAGGGAATTCTGTGCATATACATGTTCACTTGGAAGTGCGTTCCATTGAACACCAGGGGGACTTTTCTGCCAAAGCGAACCTATCTGGGTTCTAGGGTGAGGGCATGTGAATTTCAGCATTGCTTCTTGAGTGAGATTGGACTGACTGGCCCTAGCACGTTAACCAAAATAATGGTTCATCATCCAGAAGAGCATTTCCGACTGTTGACTGTTTGATCATGTCTCAGGCTGGTGCACTAAACGGTCTTTTAGGGCTTAACTTATAGAGTGCAGACGGCTTCCAGGAAGTATGCAAAGTGTGTAACATATTCTAGAGTTCATGTATTATAGTATTCATTCATTTTGCTGCTCAAAAGTTTTTGACTTTCATGAATATAGACACCTTATATCTTTGACAACCACCTGTTGCTCAAGAATAAGAAAGCAAAAGGCCAGTGTCTAGGATCCAGCTTGTTTCATAGGTGTCTGTTCCTCCTTCAGCTCTGGGTTTCAGGGTTAGGTTCCAATAAACTGGCAAGGGATATATGACAATGTGTTGTTGAAGGATTTCATGGCTAGAATCACAAGGTTGTGAGTATTCCGGGCTGTATGGCCATGTTCCAGAAGCATATATGACATTTTCTATGTTACCTGCAATTAAATTTCTTTTTATAGAAAAAGAGAGGGAGAGAAAACCCCCACATAGTTTCATATCCCCGTGCCTTTTTAGTTTGGAAGTGAATGGCACATCCTGGTTGCAGATTTAAGCTTGTCACTTGTACATTTTACTTTTCTAGTGCCTGCTGATGGATTAGATTTTTTAAGTAGCTTTGTATTTTTCAGCTTCAGCATGTTGTTTTAGAAGTCAGACCCATGGATTTTTAGCTGAGTTGATGACATTTTGTGGGTATGGAAGAGGAATTCATTCTGGTGTCTTGCTGTCAACTTGTTTTTAATGGGTCCCATTAAAAAATATTTGTTTCTCTCAAGTGTGTAATGTTGGGTAGTTAGTGAGTTAACAACATCAATCCCAACAACGCAGGAATAGAAGTTGTGCTTCTCCTCTTAAGATTATGGTATTTGATTATCCACCTTTTCGAACATTAATAAGTTTTCATCTGCTTTATTTTTATCATTTAGTGTGATAATCTACAATCTGCTGTTGCAGATACTTTACGAAATTGGAAAATGAAAGCATCAATTGGGATCAAATTGTGTCGCTATGCTGATGTACTTTTAAAACTCTGCTTTGGAGAAACACTACATGGAAGCTGCACAATGAATAGTTTGGATGCTTGGTCTTAGCTGGGTATAAATGTGTGTCATTGTGCATTCCTTCTGCCACATTGAACCTATCCAGTTGATATTTCATAAATCACAGTTTATGAGCAGGAAAGAATAGAGGTTCTGCAAGCAAGAAGTATGGGCAATGGTTTCCTGTTTTTAGGATTCCCCTCCACAGAAAACACATATAACTTTGGTGATGCCATTGTTTTGCACTTCTAGGAAACAAACAATCAGGATTAGATGTTTCTGAGTAAATGTGAAGGATTTGCCAGTGAAGGATGCATCCTTCCTAAATATCTTTATCATGATATCATCATCCAGGCGCCAAAAATGACATTGGGCATTGCTGTACTCCTGTTTGGACCCATGGATGCAAATGTACAGTATATGCCGCAGTTCTGGAGCACAGTAAAAAAAACAACAACACCACAAACAGCAGTTTAGAGCACAAAATGCAACTTGCTGAGATTCTAAGGTTTTAATTTTTTAAAAGTTACGAAAAGACTACTATTGTTTTTTTAAAAAAACTGGTTTCAGTACCTTAAGGCTGTGAAGATAACATATGCTGGCAGTTCTTTCTGAATTATTCAGTAAAATTTTCAGTGTGTTTAGGAGCTTTGCTTCAACATCTTGCCACGTCCTTTCTTACAATCAGAAAAATCAGAACTAATGCAAAATAGTTGAAATTATAGAAAAGAATTAAAATAGGTACATGCATTCCAAGTATAGTGTATTTCAACACATTTTGTGCAAGGGGCAGAATTCATCCAGTTTGGGTGCAGTCACTTTTGTTTAAGGCAAAATGCACACAATATCTCTGTGATACTCAATGACTTGATCAATAGTTTACCCATGAGACTCACTTGGGGGTGTTTGTCCCTTTCTGTGGAGTTCAGTCCCATGCTGGTTGAGTCAATGAACATCTCTGAAAGGGAAGGCTTTACACACACATACACACAGAGTTTTCTCTGCTTTGAATGTATTGAAGTTTGTCTATCTGTATTTATTTCCAATAGAGCTCCTCCTGTCTGGAAAACTAAGTGAATATGGTGTGATTGTGCCCTTCAGTGCAGATTACCAGGGACGGTTCCTCTCGCACGTGGTGTCTGGCTCAGTGACAGCAAGGAGGGGGGAAACTGTTCATCCTTCTGCTCCTCCACCTCACTCAGATCGGCGTAGGGTGGTCCGCAGCACCCCTGTGAACCAAGGCATGTCCAGGAACCATTTATACTACTTCAATGTCACTGTTTTTGGCAAGGAACTGCATCTTCGCCTGAAGCCCAATCGACGGCTAGTGTCTCCTGGTGCATTGGCTGAGTGGCAAGAGGACTTCCAAAAGATCTTCCAGGAACCATTGCAGAAGGAGTGTGTCTTTACAGGAGGAGTCTCAGGCATGCCAGGGGCCAAGGTGGCCATCAGTAATTGTGATGGGCTGGTAAGTGAAAAGAGAATCCCACCTTTCTTTTAGTTTTTTTGTATTAGAAGACTGAAACTCTGCTATGTTTCTTCAGGTAAAAGAAATGTAATTCTTTGATCTAGAGCTTCAAAGAGCAAGGTTTTAGAAATATACGTTCCAAAATGTCCTCAATCATGGGAGACTGAGAATTGCAGTTCGAAAAGCCTCCAAATGTTTTGGACTGCCAATCCCATCAATTTCAGCAAACATGGAGACTGATGATGTCCGAAAGGAACCAAGTTGGGAATATTCATCTAGGGAAAATGCAAAATGGATGGTTCTCCTTTGCAGTTGTCAAGCTTTGCCACATTTTAGGCCAGATGCAGTGACAACTCTGAGCACCACAGGCCACTGTCCTGTAAAGATGTAAAAAGCACCATGTGGTTTCTGAGGCCTCTTCTCAGGCAGTGAAAAGGGCAGAGATCAATTTTCAGTCAATCAGGAAGTGTCCCCTTGGTAATGCAAGACACAGTTGAGCATCATACTATTAACAAGCACTGTTATCTATAAATGAAGGTGGATTTATAGGTATGCATTGTTCAGTAAGCTCTGATCTATTCCATATACCCACATTTCTAGGCTAGATGCATGGTTAGAAGATACAGTGTTACTCAGTGCCAGAGCTATTTACAGGACAGAAAGAAACATTAGTAGCCAATAGGATAAGTAAAGTACTGGTCCCTAACACAATGAAAAAAAGTAATGGTCTCCTCACATCAGATAGCCTGAGAAGCATTGTTCTAACAGATAGCTTAGAACTGTATCCAGTTTTAATACTTCATTTGACTCAAGACATAGTCTGAGGATGCCTGCCATAGATGTGGCTGAAACGTCAGGAGAGAATGCTTCTGGAACATGGCCATACAGCCTGGAAAACTCACAGCAACTAAGTAATAAATATTAGCATATTTCACATTTTGCAAACATGTTTATGACTAACACTAGCATATTAGTATTTTTCCATAACAATTTCAAGCACTGATTATATTGGCTCATATTAAAACAAAAGTCTTCCATAATCCTAAACTCAATTGGCAGATGTGAATTGGAACTGGGATGGGTGTACCAAAAGGAGGCTAGTTAAATTAATTCTATCCTTAGTCGGTATTGCATGTCTCATCAACTATCTTTGCCATTCTTAATTTTGATAGGCTTTGGAAGACAACCATGGTTACTTTTACTGTGCCAGTTCCTTCTGATCTTGCCATCATTGCCCTATAGTAATGGAAACAGAAATTACTTTCATGCATGTTAGCAAACATGAGAAAATCATCAAGGCCTTTATCTAGCTCTGGTTGTAGCCCAATTTGTTGGTGGCCTCTTTTGATTTTAGTTAGACATTGAATGGCAGCCTAATGCATCAGAGTTTCCAGCATCCTATTATTGGCAGCTAAAGTGGGCACAGAGGGATCAGTGGGAAGTTTGGCATGTTTCTTGGCAGTAACATTCCATTTTCCATCCCCTAGTACCTGATGAATTTTTCTCTACAACTTTCTGCAGTTACTTTCTATCCTGTAGGTCCTCTTCCTTCCAAGTTCCCTTGAGTTTTCTCTATATTTATATATACCACATCCACCGATCCATGCCAATAATGAGCAGAGTCCTAAATCCATTTGCCAGTCCCAAATAGAATACAGAATTGTAGAATAATACAGTTGAAAGAGACCACAAGGGCCGACCCTTTGCCATGCAAGGATTCAAAGCACTCCTGACAGATAGCCATCCAGTCTCTGTTTAAAAACTTCCAAAGACCAAGACTCCACCACACTCCAGGGCAGCATATGCCTAGAATAAGTAGTGAGTAGACCCATTGGATTAGTTGCAGATCATAGGGGAAGACTTTTGCTACTTCCATTGATTCAGTTGGAATACATACAAATGTGTGTGGGAGGATGATATATGTGTGTGTATGTGTGTGTGTGTGTGTGTGTGTGTATGTTTATACATACATACACACACACACACACAAACACACACACATGCATTTGTATGTCTGCATAGATATGATTATTGGCATTTGTTGCCAATTGCTTCTAGTCTAGATTCAATCTGTAGTTTGATCTCTGCATTGTATATGAGGCTAGCAGCAGGGGCCCTTCTCTGTGTGCTCCTCCAAGGAAAATTTGGAGAACAGGCCTTGTCTGTCATAAAGGTAAAAGTTTCCCCTTGACATTAAGTCTAGTCGTGTCCAACCCTGGGGGTTGGTGCTCATCTCCATTTCTAAGCTGAAGAACTGGCATTGTCCGTAGACGCCTCCAAGGTCATGTGGCTCACATGATTGCATGGAGCACCGTTACCTTCCCGCCAGAGTGATACCTATTGATCTACTCACATTTGCATGTTTTCAAACTGCTAGGTTGGCAGAAGCTGGGTCTAACAGTGGGAGCTTACCCCGCTCCCCGGATTCGAACTGCCGACCTTTCCGTCAGCAAGTTCAGCAGCTCAGTGGTTTAATTTGCTGCACCACCAGGGGCTCTGATGTCACAGTCCCACCTTTATAGAAAGCAAGTACTATGGTGGCATATTTTACTTTTGTGTGCCTTCTAGTCATTTGCAACATATGGCAACCTTAAGACAACTCTCTCATAGGGCTTTCTTGATAAGATTTGTTGAGATGCAATTTGTCTTTGCCTTCCTCTGAGAGAATGTGATTTGCCCAAAGACACCCAGTGAGTTTCCATTGCTAAGCAGGAATCAAATCCTGGTCTCCAGAGTTCTACAACTACCCCACAATAGCTCTCCTTTATGTATGTATAGAATCTACGTCTACATCTTCATGGTATATCGATTTATTGTATGCCATATATTGATTTGTTTCCTTATTTAATTATATGTTTCTGTATGTTGTATGTGTTCTAAATCCAAGACTGTTTTTTGCCTTGGGAAGGATGGCTATATTTTCTTTTTTTAAAAATACATTTTTATTGATATTTTACTAACATGAATAAAATCAGGTAGGAAAAATTTGGAAAGAAGGGAAGGTTTAGGTTTTGTATGGGGAAGGGAAGGGGGAAGGAGGAACAGGGAAGGGATGAGGGAACATGAAAGGGAAATGGATAATGAGGGAAAACATTTAAAGGGGGGTTGTACTTCCATTCTTCTTCTTTGCAATTTATTAGAATTCACATAGTCATCTTTTGATTTTGTTTTTCTACCTATCTTCTCCCCAATTATTCATATTTTATTTATGAACCTTCCCTTCTTTTGTCTTTTATTTCTTCTTACTGCTAAACCTTTTGTTCATTTCTTTACATTTTTATGTATTCTTTAAAAAGGTCTCCAGTCTGTGGTTTATATATAGGAAGGATGGCTATATTTTCAATAAACAAACATACTATTGACATTTAAAGAGAAAGAATCCATACCATCATTCTGTCTATTGCCTCCAGGCACATTTTTCATTTAATTGACAAAGAGACAAATCATCTGGGTGCAGGAAGCATGTCTCCAATAGTATTGATTTGGTATTGAAGCTCATTTAGTTATTTTAAGTAAATTTTGACTATAGTCCCATGCACACTTATTGTATATGTGAATACTAGCTGTGCCTGGCCACACATTGCTGTGGCTTATGGGAATTATTTGTTGACCAGGTGGAATAGCAGTAAATAGCCTTGCAGCCTCAAAGCCTGGCCGTTTTCTTCTTATGTGAATCCTTGTTTGGTGAGCTGGAATACAATGGAATAGGCTTGCTGCTTGGAAGGCTGGGTACTTGCGTTCTAGGGGAATTGTTTTTTGGCCAATTTGAATTGCATTGAATAGCCTCGCTGCTTCAAAGCCTGGTCGCTTTCTATATAGAGGCATCCTTCGTTGGCCAGGTTGAATGGGACGGATGGCTTCAAAACCTGAGGGTTTTCTATCTAGGGGAAATCTTGGTTGGCCAGGTTGAACAGCACTGAATAGCCTTGTTGCTTGTAAGCCTGGCTGCTTTCTACCTTGTGGAATTCTTGGTTGGCCAGGTTGAATAGCAGTGAATAGTCTCAGTGCAGCAAGTATGAATGCTGCAATTAGTCACCTTGATTAGCATTTAATTGCCTTGCAGCTTCAAAGCCTGGCTGCTTCCTACCTGGGGGAATCCTTTCTTGGGAGGTGTTAGCTGGCCCTGGTTGTTTCCTGTCTGGAATTTCCCTGTTTTCAGAGTGTTGCTCATTATTTACTGTCCTGATTTTAGAGATTATATTGTTCTGTATTATTATACTCCAGTAATTATTATATATTATATTTATAATCTTATATAATCTTCTTAGAACTGGATTATATGAGGCCCGTTCTACAAAACTGTATAAATGTGATGTCTCATGGGCCATGTAGTCCTGTTCCTAGTACTATGGTGACAGACAAAGAGGAAAACTTTGGTTTCCCACCGATTCAGCCAGAATCGGAGCCCCTGCACCTGCAGGATGTTTGCCCTCAAGAAGTCAGCCAAACAAGCCTTGGGCAGAATTCTCCCCCGTTCTCTCGCCGGGATAATTATAATCGAGATAGAGGCGCTCGGGAGGCGAGTCGCCGAAGCGCCAGGATCGCTGCCAGACAATTAGCTGATTAAGCCTGTTTCCCTTGGGAAATCTTAAGGAGTCATGCATCTGGACACAGTTTGGGTTTCACTTCTTGTTCCCCAGGGAAAGTGTTCCTTGGCGGGAAAACAAGATCCTATATAGCTATTTCCCGCAAGGGGGATCCTTGCGGAGTCAATTCGTCAGCTTCTGGAGTCAGATCGATTGTAGACTACGCTACTCCAGTTCCTTTGTTTCCAGGACCTTGCCACAGATCTTGTACCAGTTCCAAGCCAGCCTTGTTCCCCGGACTTCGTCACGGACCACGTTCTTGCTTCTTGCTTCTTGCTGCCTCGTATCAAGCCTTGTTTGCCAAGAATCCAGTTTGTTGTCAAGCTCCATTGGACTAAAGGACCTTGTCATTTCCCCACACTTTGCTTGGCAAAGTGTGTGTTTCGGTTATTGGATTATAACTTTGGACTCTAATATCTCATATTGGACATTGTTTTCCTGGACTATATTTGACCTTCCCTGAAAGGTCTACTTCTGAACTTTATTCTTCACTTGTTTTTGTTGACTTTATATATTCCTTTAATAAAGATATTAGATAGAATCTGGCCTCTGCGCATGGTTATTGGTGCTCCGTAGCCTGGGTCTTGACAATAAAATCCACAGTGAACTGGATTATATGGCAGTGTGGACTCAAGATATTCCAGTTCAAAGCCCATACTGTGGATTATCCTGTTTTGGCAGTCTGAGTTATATAGGTGTGTGGTAGGGCCTTGAGTCTACACTGCCATATAATCCAGTTCAAATCAGATAATCTGTATTTTATAGGCAGTGTGGAAGAGGCCTAACTGAACCCTTGCTGTCCTTGGCTGGGGGTTGCTAGGAGACAAAGTGGACGGAGCCTACCCTTCTAACTGACAGCAAAGGGAAAATACAGTTCTTCCTCTCCTCTAATTTGGACTTTATTTTTCTAGGTTTTTTTTGTTTGAAAGACATATTTTGGATGACTGTCTTTTGTGGCCAAATTTGGTGTGATTTGGTTCAGTGGTTTTGTTGTTCACTCCATAATAAAACGCACTTTACATGTATATATATATAGCTGTGCTTTCAAGTTGCCTCTTGACATATGGCCACCCCATGAATTTTTCCATAGGGTTTTCTTAGGCAAGGAATATTCAGAGGTAGTTTGAGTTGTCCCTTCTTGCATACTTACCCATGAATAAATCTCTTGTAACTCAGTGATATTTGCTTCAGGATAGATGGGTTTAGGATTGTGTTGACATGGTATAACCAGACAGGGTATTGCAATAGTTTTAGGAAACATGTGTGCTATAGTTAACAGAAATGTCATGGTTTTGTGCCAATATTAGTGTTTTTACTGTCTTCAGTTGATTTTTCCCAGTTTCCAATATCCTTAATATTGGAAGTCCTGAATTAATGTGTTGCCATTGCACATTGTGATAACCTATTTGTCTGTTATAGATATCTCTAAATATTATCTGTGGAATCACTTTATATTGATTATTTTTGTCTGAAACATATATTACGGCTGGTAAATGTTTTGTCATAGTAAATGTGTGTTTATGTGTCTTTAAGTTGCCTTCTCATAATAATTTCGAGCACTGATTGCATTGTGTCATATTAGAATTAAAGTCTCCCATAATCCTAAACTCAGTAAGCAGATGTCAAGTGAAACTGGGATGTGTGAACCAAAAGGAAGCTGGTTCAGTTGATGTTGACTTTGAAAGACTGAAGACTGAAACAATATATTGTGAATGTTACACAAATAGGTATGAGTCCTGTGCCCTAAGTTGTGTACAGTATGGACCCTATAGCCATGGGTATATGTTACCAGACTGCGTGGATATGTGAAACCCTATAATAGTGAACCCTCTTATTTTCAATGGGACAAATAACCGAGGCACTGAGAAGAAAGTGTCTTGATTATTCGTCCCATTAAGAAGCCCTAAATGAATAACTGAAATTATTACAAGTAAAATTACATATATCCGTTCTGTGGATATAGGGATTATGCTGTACTGTGGAATTTCCTAGAAATGCTTTTATTAAGGAACTATATAGATCTTTGGTTAATTGTAAACTTTCTTTTCCTGGATGCACATTTTTGTATTAATTTTTTTTTAGTTGCTAAAACTTTGTAATGTAACACACGCTTCATGCAATACATTTCCACAGTAGTAGAATTTGAGACTTCATTGGTGGAGCTCTTTCATATTTCTTGGAGTCGGTCAGATTGTCTCTCATCTTCCATTGATTGATCTGCTAGGATTTCAGAAACATGCTTGGACATTAGGTACCCTTGTAACAGTGTCTGCCAGCAAGAGAGGAGATGTCCAATATTGTTTTACAAAGTGTTATTTTATAAAGTTTTACAAGTGCTACAATTAAAAAAACAGTCTTCCTGACATAATTCAAGAATTTTAATGGGCTGGCTAAATTTATTGAACACAAAACATGTAAGGACTATGATAGAAGTCCATTTCTTGTTCTTTTCTTCTTTGTAATGGGATAATAAAAATCTTTCCTACAAGAATAATGAGAGGTAAAACCATTTTAAATGATGTTCAAAACATGTGAGATTTTGTGTATTGGATCTCTTGGTCTCAGGAGTTTTCTCTGCTGTAAACCATTGTTCTCTATTAATAGTTACAATTGTTTGGGTGGGACATCCATCAGAAATATCACAAGGGGAATTTGCTGGATTAAAGAAATCCATCACATTCATCTTTAGGGGCATTTCATTAGAACTTCATTAGAGTTAATGCTCTATTCATCTGCCACCTTTCTGGTCAATCACATGAGCTATTGTCTCTATTTCGCATCATATGGAACAGTAGTTTTAAAATATATTTTGCGAATATGTCTAGGTAGTGAAGAACCAGATACAAATGCATCTTCTTGTGTAGTTATCTCTCTCATTTTCTCTCCCTCTTCCTCCCTCCCCCCTCTCTCTTTCACACATATACACATACACACACACGAGCATGTCCACACACACAGATCTTTTAAAGATTTAGCACATTGTTTTGCTTTCCATATTGCTTAAAAACATTTGTCATTTCCATTTAATTCCAAAGAAATTCTTTCTGTGCTACATCAGTGTCTGATGTCTGTAATGAAGAGGATGAGGTTAGACAAAGTTAATATTAAGTTGTTCTTGATCTATTGAATGGTCTGTGAAGAATGAATTATCCTATAGTAGATGGGCAAACATTCCCTCTGAAGACAAAGATAGGATTTGAGTGAACTCTTGGACTCACCTTGAGTGTCTTGGAGACTCAGGTGATGGTCTGGAGTGCATTTGCATTGTTGAAGGTAATGTGCCGGTTATGTCTGTTGCTAGAGATATCTGATCTGGCTACAGTGACATATGTCTTGGTTACATTCTGGATGGATTACAGCAATGCAGTCTACATGGGGCTGCCTTTGAAAGTGTTCAGAAGCTAGTTGGCAAGAGGAGCTGTTTGTTAAATAGAACTGTGCACGGAATTTCTTTCTCCCGTTTCGTTTGTTCTTTCATTTCTTTCAGGACTTAAGGAGCACATAATGGGAACCCCTCTCCCTGTACAAAAATCAGCTGGGTTCTGGCTCCAAGCCTGCTTTTTTGGCATCATAGTTTAATCTTTTTATTACTCCTCCAGCCAACAAAAAGTAAACCCTCATTCCCTGAAAACTACTCTCCTCTTCTAGGAGGTCATTGGTCTTCTCTACCTGGAAGTGGGAAGCCTCCTTAAAATGCCTTGGAATGGAAAGAGTGTGTGGCTGGCTGGCATGGTATAGCTCAAGAGAGAAAGCACGCACACCTACAGCCAAGTGCCTCTCAGAACTTGTCTCCTTTCCTTAAAAGAGAGAGTGTGTGTGTGTGGAGCACCTCCCTCCTCTAGAGCAAGAATTTCTTCGTCTAGACAAGATGCTCAGCTGCAGGCACTGGCAGGCACGTGCGCTTTCTGGGCCATACACACACACTCATTCCAAGTAGAGTACGGGTGTGGTGTGCAGGCCCAGAAAGCGCGTGCGCCTGCCAGTCCCTGCAGTTGAGCACATCCTCTAGAGTAAGAAACAGAACTTGCCTCCTTGTCTTGGAAAGAGTGCCTGTGTGGCGTGCAGACCCAGAAAGCATATGCGCCTGCCATTACATATAGCCGAGTGCCTCCTCTAGAGTAGAAAGAAACAGCAGATAAGAAGAAACTTCCTTAAAGTATGTGGGAAGGGGAGCCTGGGAAGCCCCCCCCCCCCCATAACGGGCTGATAGAAAATGGATCTTTCGGCACCCCAGAGTGACAGCAGATATCTGCCCTCATGATTTCTGGACACTCCCAAAATATAGATCGGGGCTCCCACCAAAAGCCGGGACATGAAATGGGTAAGGTTTACCCCGAATTCACAACGCTATTGCTAACGGGGCTGCAGCTACACTGGGCAGGTTACTCTGGTGAAAATCTTACCTGGAGCAACTCCTGATCCAGCATGTATGTGCTGACACTGAGGCCAGTATCTATATCGACCAGGGCCATGTCATCTCCACTGGCCTGCTATCTTGTCCTCTGTGTCGTTGCTCTCAGCCAGCCACAAAGCTCAATTGAGAGTGTCTGCTGATGTCTGAATGGGGTGTCTGCATAATTGTCAACATTGTCCGGGTGACAAATTCTGACATCAGCAGGCACGAGCACAATTTCATTTTGCATAGAGCTTGACTGGAAGTGATGTTGGTGGTGTCATGGGGATGAACTTGGCTAGAAGTGATTTCCTATGCAGATCAGGATGATTTATTTATTTATTTATTTACAGTATTTATATTCCGCCCTTCTCACCCCGAAGAGGACTCGGGGCGGATCACAGAATACATATACGGCAAACATTCAATAACATTATGCACAGATAGGACAGACAGCAGTACAGATAGATGTATATAGGCATTTCCCATCTTCGGCGTCCTGGAGGTTGTGCTCGATTCCGGCCACCGGGGGTGTGTGTGTGTGCTGGCGCTCCATCCTCCATGTTGAAGTGCCCTGTTCACAGACTTCCTCCTTTTTTGATCGCCGGCATTTTTTTTTGGTATTTCCTTATGATGCCATTAAAATACTTTCCTGCTTAAGCTGTACCTATTTATCTACTCATAGCTGTTTTTGATCTGCTATGTGGGCAGTGAGCTGGGCTGAAGTTCGGTCACTTGACCTAGGCTTCAAACTGCCAACCTTTTGATTGGCAAGATTTATTGCCACTAGTGGTTAACCTGCTGTGCTAAAGCCCGGCCCTGATGGCTGTCTGTACAAAGGCTTGGACCGAAACCAATTGTCCAGAGGGCTGCTGAGCCCCAGGATACTCTGGAGTTTCCAGAAAATCCTGACTTTGCTTAAAGTGGGGTTGACAGTGTAGATTAGACTGGTGTAGACAAGCCCTGGTATTGGCCACAGGGAACATAAAACTCCCTTGCAGCAGCTGGTCTCCTGGATTCCAGCCTGCTTCCAGGCACAATGCAAAGTACTGGTTGGACTATAAAGCCATATGGTGTTCAGGTCCAGGCAGTTTGAAGGCATTTATCTTCCTATATGAGCTCTGCTATCATGGCTCTTCTTTTGGTTCTACTCCCAGGCAAGTTGGTAAGAAGAAGGAAGGAGGCCTTTTTGGTGGCTACTCTCAGACTTTAGAACTCTCTTCCAGCAAAGGCAAGGATGACTTCCTCCTTGATCCCTTTCTTCCAGCAAGTGAAAACTTCCCTTTTCCACAAGGCTTTTAGGAACTGACTGTGATGGGCTTTTAACAATGTGGTGTTTTGTTGATTTTTGAAATATTGTGTCAAGAGTTTAAAATGGTTTTAACTCTAGAGGTTGTTTATTTGTTAAGATTATATATATTTGCGTGATATGCATATTTGTGCGTATTTACTGATGTTTTTGTATGTTTTTAATTTGTATTGCTTTTCATGATTTGTAAAATGCCTTTGGTTCCACTGTTGAGAAAAATGGGACAAAATGCATCTTAAAATTATGAAAAGGTATAAAGTATTACAACAATAGTAACTTCTCTCTTCCTCTTCCTCTGTGGTTTCTTTTTGAAGACAGACTATCAGGTAAAACCACACATAATTGTAGGATGTTTAGGAAGAAATACCTCCAGACCCCCTTTCTCATGCAGACACTAACGTTTTTCTCAACTGCTTCTCAACCATGTAATTATGCATATGGGATCAAATCCTTCAAAGTGGTTTAGGAAATTAGATGTTCTAATTCTCATGTAACTGGAGGCCAAACCATGTTATTAATTTGAAAAACAGCACCACAGCCATAGCTGTGCCAGCTGTTGCTTATTGTCTGAACAAGTTGGTTAGCAGGTTCGGAAATGGCCAGGAGTCTTTGTTTTGCTATAATCTTAACTTGAATTGAAGTGTTAGCTAACATTCTTGTTATATTTTTAGACTTGCAGCCACATTTCAAAAGGTAAAATGTATCCATCTGTCTTATACCCAGTAGGCCACTGGCTGATTTGAACTGGACTTTTCTGCAGCAGTTAATCTGTGTTTCAGATTGGAATATTTCCCAGACATCCCTGGAGATGACAAAGATTGGCCTTGGGATTTTTTGTATGGAAATTGTGTGCCGTCTTGTAGAACTGCAGCCCTTTCTGTTCTAAGCTGCTGCTAGTTTGTAGACATCACAGAAATGCTGCCTCATCTTGGCACGTTTTCCTAGTGTTGGCTGTTTTCCTGCTAAGAACAGGCCAGTAACCATAACACTAAAGTGTCTGCCAAACCAGATGGATGTCATGGCCAGAACTGTTACAGGAATTAGATCAGAAGGCATTGTTAAAGGTCAGGATTTGAAAGTGGGTTGGGAAAAGTTTTCAGGAAAAAATCTTGCACTGTCCCTTCCAGCTTTAAATAAATAAAAAAATGGGCTGGTGTGAGTTTTCCAGGCTGTATGACCATGTTTCAGTAGCATTCTCTCCTGATTTGCCTGCATCTGTGACCGGCATCTTCAGAGATTTGTTCTGAAGATGCCTGCCACAGATGCAGGTGAAATGAAAGGAGATAATAGTATTGAAACATGGCCATACAGACTGAAAACTCACAGCAACCCGATGATTGTGGACATGAAGGCCTTCAGCAACACATTAAACAAAAAATAATTCAAATTCTCCCACCTGCCTTCCATTAGTGTAAAGAGGAAAATACATGAAGGATTGAGCCATATGCCATCTTAAATGTATAGCACAACTAATTGTTAATTTCATTTTATTCTGAAGAGCTAAATCTAATTTCTAGTCCTAGCTCAGGTAGATCAGTTGCATACATTTCTGAATAGCAAGTCTATACAGTAGAGTCTCACTTATCCAAGCTAAATGGGCCGGCAGAAGCTTGGATAAGCTAATAACTTGAATAATAAGGAAGGATTAAGGAAAAAGCCTATTAAACATCAAATTAGGTTATGATTTTACAAATTAAGCACCAAAACTTCATGTTATACAACAAATTTGACAGAAAAAGTAGTTCAATACGCAGTAATGTTATGTTGTAATTACTGTATGTACAAATTTAGCACCAAAATATCACAATATATTGAAAACATTGACTACAAAAATGGCTTGGATTATCCAGAGGCTTGGATAAGCGAGGCTTGGATTAGTGAGACTCTACTGTACTTCTTCTCATAGTAATTTAAATGAAAGAGTTTTACCTTTCTTGGAGGTAGAAACCTCAAAGAGTTAAGTCCCAGTTGATCAACTCCCTTATGTTAAAGGCTCCACTTTTGCAGCTAAAGTCTTCAAATCCAGGAAATATATTCATATTCAAGGGTAGTCACTGTTTCCCATGGAGCAATATACAACAAAAGGGCAATTTATCTTGAACAGGATACAGATTGCCTAGAGGTACTTCCAGACAGCATCATAATCCAGGTCAAAGAAGTGGGGCAAAATCAGAGTGGGGCAAAGAAATGGGGGCAAAGACCTGACAGCAAGTCTAAACATAGACCTGTCAGTCCCGGTAAAATTTTCCCCACTGTCATAGAATCATAGAATAATAGAGTTGGAAGAGACCACATGGGCCATCTAGTCCAACCCCCTGCCACTCTACCACCTTCATTTTTAATGGATTTTAGAAATCTGCAAGATGGAAGGGAGACATCTGGCAGAAATTTACTTAATTGACTCTCCGAGATTCACTAGACCTGAAATGCACTGATGCGGATATCTAAATGTGCACACAAATAGATTTATTATCTCTCCTCACCCTACTGTAAATTTAAGCTCTGTTTAATTTCATAGACATCAAAACAAAAGAATAGTTGCAGAGAGTTATCATTGTAGTTGTGTTTCCATTTAGCTACCTGTTTATTCATGGCTCCATTTGTTTACAGCCTGGATCTGCTGTTTAGAGATTTTAATATACGCACATGTGCTGGAGCAGTCAACATCATGTGTTTTCCTTGACTTCAGGGTTATAGGATCATATGAATATGAACATTTTTCAGCTGAAATCAGGTTTTAAATGCACCTTTTTAGCACATGTTTTTCAGCTGTTAATCTGAATCAGTGTGCATTTTCCTTTAAATGTCATTTAGCCACCACCCCTTTTATCCCAGTTTCTTCTGCATTTTAGGGCCTGAGTAGAAGGGCCCTAGATCTCAATTGAATATACTTTGCTGCTGCTGCTAATGAATTTGCATTTTGCTAATGTTTTCCTGCCCCATTGTCCCTGATTCCCAAATGGCCAAGAAGGGGAGTGGCCTCAGCTTGCAATAAAATCCTTCTAGAAACTTTAATTGACAACAGAAGTTATATATGACAGGGCTGTGATTCTAACATTATCACTTTTCTTCTGTATAATTTTAACACCTTTCTGTGATGAAGCTGATTAAGTTTTGAGTGATTGCATGATGTGCAGTATTTTATGCTTTTTAGTTGGTCCAATAAAGATAACACTGTTTCATGGATTTTGAATTTTGTTGCATTAATACCAGTGTAACCATATAGGGTAGTAATTCTGGAATTATGGTATAGACTCTTCTAGCAACTTACTCATTTGGAAGAACTGCAGTTTCTGTCCAAACAATGAATCAGGGTGTCAGGGTAGGGGCATTTACAGAGTTAACCTAGTAGTGAGAGCTTTATTCTAAAGATAAATGGTTTGCATGATATTCCTCCCTGATTATGCCCAAAAGGAAAGAGCACTTTGGTTGAGTCCTTTTCATATCATGCCTTCTGGCCTTCAAAAGGAAAGAAAAACATAGCCATGCTTCTTACGCACACCTCCTTTTCATCTCTCTCAATACCAGTGATATGAAAGCATTATTATTCCTATCTGTATTTTCCCACTCTTCCCCTCGGATCATGGCTGTGTTTTGAAATATATTATTTGACATTTCCCCCCTCGGTGGTGATCCATGCCCCTTAATCTAAAGATCCCCAGGACATAATATTTAGTTGTGCATGGTCTTCTAAACTAGCAAATCAGTTTGACTGAAACATCCCCTTTTAAAAATCAGTTTCTCTGTTTTTTAAAAATTGGTTTGTATTCTGGGCTGTAGTGGTATTTTCTTTTATTCCAGTGTGTTTGTTACAATAGCTAGTGTCATGATATAGCTTTTGTCATAGTTAAGCCATATTTACACAATTCATATACTGCCTTTGAGGTGTGTAAGGATTTTTTTCAACCCACTCCTAACTGGACATGGAGCTCCATCTGGACTTTTGGCCATCAGGGCCTTCCCATTCTAATATCAACAACCATTTGAAAGAGGGCATCAGATGATATTGTTGGCAAGATATAAGAGAAGAGAATTGCTCAAGGAATATGACCCTAAGCTTTCCCCACCTTAGTTTTGTGCCCCCCTCCCACCAAATAAGCAGAAGAGCTTTTATGGGGGTAAGGGAACTTGCCCAAAAGTATGGTTGTCTATTTGGAGGTAAAGGAGCTGGTGTTGTGTAGTAATTTGTGTGTTGGACCAGCACTCTGGAAAGTAGAGTTTCAATCCCCAGACAAGCATGGAAACCTATTGAATATCTTTGGACAAGTCACACTCCTGTAGCCTTAGAAGAAGGTAATGGGAAACCTTCTCCAAGGACTTGATGAGCCTCTGAAGTGGTTCCTGATGCCATCAGAAGTTACCCACATCTATTCCAAAAACATGCAGTTGGATTCCACATTTTTTTCACCGTATTTTTTCATGCGTTCATTTGATCATATGCCTGGAAAATATGCAAATAAAGCTAGTATTCTCTAAAATGGGTGTGTGTTTGAAATATTAAGTGCCCAGTTTTTGTGAGGTCCACTTGGTTTTCTGCTTTTTCTAAAAGGATACTCTCATTGGATTGTTGTATGTTTTCTTTGTTAGCTTTGTTAGGATGCCCCCAGGCAGAAAGTAGCCAGTAGAATAAGCCATTCAATGCAAATTAGGGTGATTAACTGCAACATTCACACTGGCCTCCAACTGACAAGAGTTCTTCCCTCACCCTGGACTTCCAACAGATATATACCGTGTTTCCCCAAAAATAAGACAGTGTCTTATATTAATTTTTGCTCCCAAAGATGTGCTAGGTCTTATTTTCAGGGGATGTCTTATTTTTCTATGAAGAAGAATTTACATTTATTGTTGAACAACAAATTAACATTTATTATATACTGTACAGTAGTTGTCATCACAAACCAACATAACCAGACAAACTGTGAATCCTATCAAGAATTTCTTGTTACTACCATTATTTCCATGTACAGCTGGTATGTACATTTACCAATCCTGCATGCTCTGGTGTTCTGTTTGGCAGGCACTGGGCATGCTTCCAAACAAAAACTTTGCTAGGTCTTACTTTCGGGGGAGGCCTTATATTGAGCAATTCAGCAAAACTTCTACTAGGTCTTATTTTTCGGGGATGTCTTATTTTTGGGAAAACAGGGTATAAACCTTCCTTGCTGAGTTCCTCCATACCTCACAACCTCTGAGGATGCCTGCCATAGATGTGGGTGAAACGTCAGGAGAGACTACTTCTAGAACATGGCCATACAGCCCAGAAATCATACAACAACCCTGTGATTTATATTGTATTGTTTTGGGCATGGCCCCATGTAAGCCGCCCCGAGTCCCCGTTGGGGAGATGGTGGCGGGGTATAAATAAAGTTTTATTATTATTATTATTATTATGATCCCGGCCATGAAAGTCTTCGACAACACATTGATACTCTCACTGTAAATGAAAAGCATACACCAATAATGATTCTATTTGCAGTGAAATGGGAAAGTACTCTGATTAGAGAGAGGAGGTTGCAGTTGATTTTCCTGTGGCCTTTACAAACAAACTGCTTAATGCACATTATGACCTCATCAGTCTGCAAACTGCTTAATGCACATTATGTCCTCATCATACGGGGCTAAATTCAGCAGCAAATGCTGATCTAGCCTCGGTCCCCCACGGAGCCAGATGGCTCCCATCAAACGATATCGTGCCGGCTCCGTGGGTGCAGAGGGGTGGAACCGGCATGCCACTGCCTCCCTGGCAACATAGGAGGCTTCCCGTGTTGCCCAATCTATGGGGGGAAGCTGCACACACCACATGTGCTCCATGTTTCTCCCCCCCCCCCATGTGATTGCCCTACTGGCAAGATGGGTAATGCGAGGCGTAGGGCCCCAGGTTCCCCACGCCTTGCAACATAGCGGACTGCTGCCTCCTTCTGCTGCTAGTTGTCTGATTAGGTGGTTAAGCAGCTCCCAGTATGTGTTGCATGATTTTTCTATGCCAAATCCTATGTCTTCTAGTATTGGGTTGAAATAGGATTTTGATTTTCACTTACACTTTGAGGCAAAAGACATTATTCTATTGAAACATTGTGAGTGTGCATCTATGTTGAACTTGTGTAATTTTAAATGGATGTTTTTATAATGGATGTTTTAATTATCTGTTTTAACTGTGATTGTTTTATAGCTTTTGTATTTTTGGCATGTAATGACTGCCGGTTGTGAGACCGTGCTGAGCCCCCCTTTGGGGGGTGAGATGGACATGATACAAATGTATGAAATAAATAATAAATAAATATGTTTGAAGGAGGATAGAAATATTTCCATATTTTGTGGCCATGTCAACGCTTCTTCAGAAGTTGATGAAAATAGTAAAAAAGACTAAATCAGGTAGAGATCAGATATGTGATTTTAAAATCTCATCACATTTGCAGTGTGACACTTGATTAGTTTATTCTGCCATTCATAGGAAGGAGATAATCCAGTAAAAAGAAATTATAATTTTGCTTCAGTACCAAAGAGATTGCAAATTGAATGTAGGTGATGGAGAATGGGGAAAATTTCCATCAAATGGAACAGTTGCTGCAAACTGTTGAAAGACCATTCATTGGACATCCTAGCAATCCCCAAGTTACGAACAAGTTAGGTTCTGTAGGTTTATTCTTAAGTTGAATTTGTTTGTAAATCAAAACAGGTACATTTCTTAAGTGTAACTCCAGCCAATTTTTAAAGCTTTGGATAGGGAAGGATTAACACCCATGTAGTGTCCAGAAGATTTCACCTCACTTTCTATCCCTGTGATAATTGAATTTTGAAAAGTGACTTGTTGTGGAAACATAGATTGGTGATAAAGCTTAAGTGGTAACACATTTTCCCCTTGATAACTTTTACAGGAATGAATTTCCTTTCCGAGGGGTAGATTTCACTCACTTCCTGTTGTCTAACTCACATTCTTAACTAGGAGTCATTTGTAACTGCCTATATTTAGTATGTGCTGGTTCAAGGTTTGCTAGACAGAAAGAACTCAGTTACTTGGGAAAGTGTAGGAATGAATATGTCTTTGCCTATTAAATGTGTTGTTGGATAATGAAAGAGCCTAATGTAAAAGTGGCCTCTACAATTTGATGGAAAACTAACTGTGTACTTCTGTTGGTTACTTCTGCTCCACCCTTCCTCTAGCAGTTACCCATAAAAAAAACTGTTCCAAAGGTCTGGAAAACCCTTTGGAATGGGTTTTTGGCACCACAAAGAGCTGCTTCTACAGGAAAGGGAGAGGAAGAAAACCCCATTTCTGATGCAATTGGATTATGAATTACACTATTGGATCGGGTCTTGGCCTTTAAGTTATTCAATATTTTAAAAAATGTGAGCAAGAGAATTTGGCTTTGTTTTTTTCTGGCAATAGTTTGGAAGCAAGCTCTCCCTTTTCGTGTTTGGCTAGGCTTTCTGTTTATTTATTTGTATTGCTACGTCTGTGTTTGGCCCCATCACAATGTTTTGATGGTACCCTTCTTCCTGATTGATCTTTTCTTATGGGGAAAAAACCCTGGCTACCTGTCTGAGTGTGTATTCTTATTTAACTGCAAAGGTAAATATATAAAAATACCTCCTACAATTTTTTAATACTGCCATTGATAATATTTTTCTCCATTTCCATGAACTTGTGTTGTTGTGGACTAGTTAATATGGAGTTGTGGGGATCAAGATTTTTCCAGACATGGCATGACTTCTATAAACCCATAAGGCAGTTTCTGGCAAGTTGCTATCTCTGAACCACAGCCTCGCCATGTACAATATACAATAAAATCCTATGTGCATGCTGTGTCTATGGGAGTGGGCAAGGTACATGTCTATCTGGTCTGTGGTTGTGTTGGAGATCATGAAAGACTTTATGGTGCTACAAGATCCATTGTAGTCCTAGGACTGCACTATTTCAGAATACAGATGCTGGTGTCAGTGTTTGTGTGTTTCTCTACATCAAAAATTCCCTGGATTTGGAAAACTATGCTAGAAACTTGATTTGAGATAACTATGCTAGAGAGAACCAGTGTGGTGTAGGGCACTCAGCACTGAATGATGTCTCTGGAGACCAGGTTTCAAATCCCCGCTTGACTATGGAAACCCACTGAGTGACTTCAGACAAGTCACTCTCTCTTGGCCTCAGATGAAGATAAAGTCAACCCTGTCAGAGTAATTTACGCAGCGCAGCAGTAGTTGGATGGAGTCAGTGGAACATAGAACGAAGAGACATCAGAGACGATGGTAAAACTATATACAAGTTTTACTGTAAGCAGTAATACACAAGACAAACAGACTTGCAGACGAACACAGGACTTAACTTCTCAGCAGACAGCACTCGACACAACTCAGAACAGAACTGATGCAATCAGCAATGCTTACACACTTGTGTCTGGACACTCCCCAGTTCCAGCCCCACATCAAGGTCATCACAGCTTCTTAGTAATTAACTCTTTACAGACTATAGTACACTCTGGATGATGCAATCAGTATGCAATACAGGCAAGACACAAATTTCATTTAAACACTATCAATACACAAATCCCACATTAACAAACCCCTCCTCTCACACTGAATAAATCTTACCAAGAAAACCCAATGATAGGTTCACCTTATAGTTACCATACAATGGTAGAAAACACCAACAGCAATGCTAGAAACATCAATGTGCTTGCTTTGTTTAGATAAGGCAGTTGTTTAATGTATGGAACATTTCAATATGTCATTGACTTCTCCCCCTCCACTTCCAGTAATGGTGCATTCCAAATATCACTTTTTGTTTTGAACCCTTAAATCGGCTTAAAAGATAAAGGTAAAGGTTCTCCCCTGACATTAAGTCTAGTTGTTTCCGACTCTGGGATTTGGTGCTCATCTCCATTTCTAAGCCGAAGAGCTGGCGTTGTCCGTAGACGCCTCCAAGGTCATGTGGCCGGCATGACTGCATGGAGCACCGTTACCTTCCTGCCAGAGCGGGACCTATTGATCTCACATTTGCATGTTTTCAGACTGCTGGGGCTAACAGTGGGAGCTCACCTGCTCCCCGGATTCGAACCACTGACCTTTCAGTCAGCAAGTTCAGCAGCTCAGCAGTTTAACCCACTGCACCACCAGAAGCTCCGTAAATTGGCTTAGATAATATCTACGTCCATGAAAAATACCCAATTTTTTTGTTTTGCTTTTTCATAATTGGTAAAAATATACAGTAGTCTAGAGATTTAAGGTCCATCCATATATTCACCATGTCTGCTGTAAATAAAATGTTTAAGACCAAACTTTACCAGATAGCTGGCAAGCAATTGCAGGCTTTGGCAAGGATTTCTTATTGCTCTCCTGTGCTGGGAACTGCCAGGAGGTTCGGCCAAGCAAATTTCTGTTGGCTCAAAGTGGGTGCTAAACTCCAGGGTTGCAGACAAGATTCCAGAGGAGAAATGTGAAACGTCTGGTGCCAGGCCTGTTGGGGAAGTGAAAATAATGGGATTAGGCTTCTGTTTGGGTTCCTTTGGGGACACTTTGCTTGCATGTCGGCAGCTTTGATTCTGCTCTAAAAGAAAACAGTAATTCCTTAGACAATATAATTGTTTTTCTTTTTAAATTTAAAATGTGCTGCCGCTAATTGTTTTTGAAACAAATTGTGTTATCAGAAGTTCAGCAGATGTGGAATTTGATTTTTAAAAAACCCTTGTCGGTTCAGGATCAAAATTGCAGCTATCTGATACTCCAGTTCTCCAAAGTGATTGACCTGAAAGCTAAAGTAGATGCCTCTTGTCCTGTAATGATGTTATAAGATAACGGTAAAGTTTTCCCCCTGACATTAAATGTAGTCATGTCCGACTCTGGGGGTTGGTGCTCATCTCCATTTCTAAGCTGAAGACCGGCGTTTTCTGTAGACCTCTCCAAGGTCATGTGACCGGCATGACTGCATGGAGCGCTGTTACCTTCCTGCAGAAGCGGTACCTATTGATCTCCTCACATTTGATGTTTTCGAACTGCTAGGTTGGCAGAAGCTGGGGCTAATAGTGGGAGTTCACTCCACTCCCCAGATTCGAACCACCAACTTTTTGGTCAGTAAATTCAATAGCTCAGCAGTTTAACCCGCTGCACCTCTGAGGGCTCTATATAATTATTTATAACATGTAATATTTGTGACTCTATATAATGATGTTATATAGAGTCACAAATTGTACTTAAAATATGTAATACACATGTCAACATCAGGCATAAATCCACGGCAGGTTCTGGGCCAAAATTATTGAATTTGATTTGACCAATGGATAAGGTCATGCCACAGAGGGAACACCTTGAGCATCCACCCCTGGCCACCACTGCCATTTCCCTTTCAGGCATTCAAAAATGCCAGAAGCAGTACCATGGCAGAGAAAGTAGAGGTTTGGCGCTTCTTGCACATTAGGCAGCAGAGGGATTCCTAGGGAGAACATATCTGCAAAAGTCAAATCCGCAAATGTGGAGGGCCAATTATAGTTAAAAAGTTATTTACAGTTAAGACAGAAGTGGTGCAGCCTAATGTAGGAAACTGTTGTAGCCACATTGATTTCCAAGTGATGTTTAAGAATTACAGTTGTTCTGCTCAATTGATATGCTGAGAATAAGGTCATTGCCACCTATTCAAAGTAAGAGCAATAGAAGGGAAGTATGTACTTCCCTTTCACTCTTCGGTAATTCAACCATACAAACCAATTAGCCTGAAAAATGTGGTATGTATGGACAAGTTTGTTTTTTTCCACACATTAACACAGCTGTATGATAATCTGGAGGCACAGATATGGTGACATGGCCAAGCTGGGTTTCAGATTCCCAAAGAGTTTGTTGATTTAATAGGGACAAAAATATTTCTTAAAAAAATAGTCTGGATTGTTGCAGAGCTTCAAAAGATACTGCTGATGTGAATTATTAAAGGTTGCTTGCTTCTAGCCAAGAGACGAAGTCAAAGTGGATGATCGTTGAGGGATCCAATAATCTCTGACTCTGTTTACTATGAACTGCAGCAAAGAGATGCCCAAATGTAATTTTGGGAAGACAGTCATAACATTGCTGTTTTGTAATAAGTGGGTAAGACAAATAGTTTCTTAATGGTGTCTGGCCATGCAAATGGTGAATTTGATGATCAGTGGTGTTCCTGCTTTTTCTCCCAATCCAGAAGCTCTGGTATTCAGTGATACTCATTAATACTCTGCTGTGTACAAGAGATGGGTGGGCGGGGGAAAAGCATCATATCCCATGTGTTGAATTTTTCTATATCAAGAATTCATTTTCTTACTGTTCTTTCACTGTGTTTTCCCCTGGTTTCCTAGGCAGGTTTGATCCGAACAGACAACGGTGAGTTTTTTATTGAGCCTCTGGAGCGAGGACAATGGGTGACAGAGAAGAACGGGAGAGCTCATGTGGTCTACCGCAGGTCTGCTGTCAAACGAGATAGACCAGAAGCATTCAAGGACCATCGTAATGAAGGTACAATTATGTCCTTCTGTTGTTTTATGTGCCTTAAAACTACATTGATTCATATTAATTCCTCCCATATTCACCCCAGATGGGTTTGCACAGGGGAAATGTGTTGATTCTACACTCTCAGGACAGAAAGAGTCATTTAGTTCCAAACATAACTTCTGTCAAGGTGCTGTAAGGGTTCCTGTCCAGATGCTGCCAGTGTTGGCCATTTCCTCACATTCCTCATCTACCTAACATCTGCCTGTCTGAAAATATGAACTTAGTGTCTGCTAAATTGTTCCTACTGGTACTGGAAAAACACATATCTTTTGTTTCTTATATGGATACCCCACATTTCCCCTTAGTTTTTCTGGTTTACTTTTCTGTGCACACACTGATCTTTGCTTTGAGATATACAGATTGCCCCTACATTTTGTGGCGTTAGGAGTTTTCCAACTTCTTTAAACTAGAAAAAATGTAAATATAGTGGAAGCAGGGACAAGGCATATGGGGCTGTTCAGACTTCATTGCTGGGAGCTCCTCTGCAGCTGGCATCCTGCCCCCATCCGAAGCAATTCTGTTCCAAATATATATTCCGCTTGGAATGTAACTTGCACACTTTACCCTGCCTGTTTTTTCTGTATGCTGAAAAACATATGATAGAGCTGAGGTGGAAGTCATCAGAACCTCCAGCAATTGTCGTATTGTATCTCCCAGCATTCATCACTTTTGCTGCTGCCACTTTGGATTGTTAGGATAGTATTTAATTGGCACCTTTTTGTTAGACATCAGAGCAACAATTGTCTGTGGAATAGGAAGAACAAGTTAAGTTCTTAACTTTTCTAGTTCCAGGCTTCAATTTGGGTCAGCTTCCGAAAAGCCTGAACCTGGTTGAAGAGCAGGTTGGTGAAGCAGATCGGAAGAGGCGCCATGCCAAGAAAGATGATTACAACATAGAGGTTCTGCTGGCAGTGGATGATTCAGTTGTACGGTTCCATGGGAAGGAGCACGTCCAGAATTACGTCCTCACCCTCATGAACATAGTGAGGCTCTTTCTTATAACTTTTGGTTCTTATGGATGGGGGCAGGAGGCGAGAAATGAGTGAGTGTGATCTGTTTGGATATTATGCCTTGATAGGATGGATTTTGTATTTATATGAAATGTTTATAGCATCTTATGTTGATTCTCTGAGAGCCCTTCCACCCAGCTGTATAAAATTCACATTGAACTGGATTATATGGCAGTGCAGATTCAGATAACACAGTTCAAAGCAGATATTGTGGATTGTCTGCCTTGATATTCTGGTTTAAATAATAATAATAATAATAATAATAATCATCATCATCATCATCATCATCATAATCATCATCTTTATATCCCGTCCCCTCTCCTCGAAGGGACTATATGGCTGTGTGGAAGTTGTTCTTTTTGCATGGGTATGTTTTCAAAATTGTATTTTTAAATTTTACATGATGTGAAGTTTTTTAGCTGTATCTTGAGAAACCATCTTGAGAAAAAGCAGAATGACAACAATAGCAGCAGCAATTAATTGGCTGCAGTATTGGAAGAGGCTCAGGGAAATCTCTTCCTAAGATCAAAAAATGAAGAGAGCCCAGTTGGGTGGCTGCATGTCATGGTAGTGTTGGAAGTTTCCAGAGGAGGTGTATTCCAGTGCTGAAAAAGAAAAGAAAAAAAGGCAGGAATACAAACACAGAAGAAGGGAACAACTGAACTATTGGGGTAGACTGGAGAAAGTCATTACTGATGGTGGTTGTTCCCTTATCCTGTCAAATTTCCTAGATGATAAAATCAGGAGTTGATCAGAAATCCCCCAAAGATCAAATACTGGATACTATTGGACATTCAATTTATATTCGAAAACCAATATATTCAATCAATATCTATTCCTTATTGGCTTGACAATACTTTGAATACATATCAAATAGCACTTTTAGGTATGTTCATAGGTTTTAAATGTTTTTTTTTAATGAAGCATTTCCAAATAAAATTTAAACATTTCACACTAAGGGAATGTGGGGGCGAGGGAAAGAAACCAAAGGGAATAAAAAAGAATATAGGGATAGAAGAGTTATTGTTAGTTAGTTGCACCTTTACAGATGTCTGATATGTCGTAGAGAAAGAACACAAAAAGTGTGGGTTGTTGGAATGGGGAGAGGTTCTTATATAACATTATAATTGTTACAATTAAATCATCTCTATTCCATTGACACACATTGCATAAGGTTTTGGAGCTTCTAACAAATCTAGTGTTATGGCTAGAAGTTGTATCTTCTTATTCTTTTTCAGATTGTTTCATGTTCTTCTAATTTTCTCTTCCAGCTATTAAATAAACTTTAATAAACTTTATTTTTATATCCCGCCCCATCTCCCTGAAGGGACTTGGGGCGGCTCACAACAGGGACAAGCCCGAACAAGGACACAACATATTTGACAAAACTTAAAACATTTCAACAATACACACAGCCATCTTTGTTGAAGGTTACTCTTAATTATTTTCGGTACATTATAATATAGAAAGATATAATAATAATAATAATAATAATAATAATAATAATAATAATAATAATAATAATAATACGAAACCCAGCATATCTATCTTGTTTGCTGTGTCATACAATATAATAATAATAATAATAATAATAATAATAATAATAATAATAATAGATTTATATTCCGCCCTTTTCCCCAAGGGGACTCAGTGTGGATTATAATATATAAATGGACACAAGCAAACATTCAGTCCCTTTTTACAATGAAATACAATGAGACACAAACACACAGACAAAGGTAAAGGCTTCTCTTTTCATCTCTGGCTCTGGGGAAGTTGCTCTTCTCCGTTTTCATGCTGGGGAGCCTGTGTTGTCTGTAGACACCTCCTGATTGCATAGCCGGCAAGACTGCTTGGAGTGTTTCTTTGCCTTTTCCTGCCTAAGCAGTACCTATTTATCTACTAACATTTGCATGTTTTCGAACTTCTAGGTTGGCAGGAGATAGGGCTAACAGCTGGAGCTCACCCTATCTCACGGATTCAAACTGCCAACCTTCAGGTCAGCAGTTCAGCAGCACAAGGGTGTAACTCATTGCACCACTGCAGCCCTATTTCATTTGAATCTTTTATCTAACTATTGATTATTATCTTAAAAAAGAAATTCTATGAATTTTATTCAAACTGTTAGTAGATTCGTATTCTATAGATATTGTCATATCTTTATCATGCTTTCTTTCTATTTGTATTACACCAAACCTATATAATTCTGTATGACCAATCCATTTTTGTGTGATCCATCCCAATTTTATTAGTTGATACTAACCTATCCATAATTCATTTTTTTAAAGATTTTAGCTAGTTGCCTAATAAAAAATACAAATGTATATACCAAATATAAATATAAATGATGTAAATAAATAGTAATAATATTCTCCATCCACAATTATTGAGTTTCCACTCTTCTTAACTCTTATATATATTTATTTAAATTAAAGCTCAATTTTCATGTCTCGAATATTAAAGCCTAATTTAATTTGTTTAATTTGGCCATGTCAAAGACTCTAGTGATCTAACCAAAATTATAGCGTTACATTTTTTTTACAGTCAATTTTTGTAGGCTTTCCAAATAGCTTCTGAAGACCAAGTATCTCGAACTTCTCATGCCTGAAGATGTAGCTACTTCTCTATGAGTTTCATTCCTTCTATCCCATTCAACATTTGCCTCCAGGTTTTAAATGGTTTTAACTGTTGATTTTTAATAGTTTCCAAGTTTAATTCTATTTTAATGTTTGTATGTTTTTAGGTTTTAAATTGTACATTGTTTTTAGTGTTGTATAGTGTATACAAAGCAGACATAACTGTCTGTCTTAGTTTCACTCTCTAATTTGTCTACCATGCAGATGTAAATACAAAACACTATTTGTGTCCATATAAGTTTGGAAGTTTAAGTTGCTGTGATTCAAAAACCTGCCTTCAAAGTTCATTATTTTGTTCATTAACTGGTCTAAATGATAGAGCAGAGTTTTCTTTTCTCCTTGACTCTTGTCTCTCCCCTCCTGCTCTATTGGTGTGTTACATGATGTCATTTTTTGGCTGGGGGGTGGGTGGGAAGTGGGATGGCCTGAGAAGCTCAAAATTGTCAGGTTTAATCAAAAGCTTTATTTTCAACACCATTTCATGGTTTATACTCAGCGGGGAATGCTTTTCACTTTGTGAATGTTCAGGATGCTGTGGAGGGAACCAAAAGAGGGGCAACTCTCTTTTCAGATGGAAAAAGACCCATTGGAGAGCTTAATGAGCTAAAAGAAAAGATCAATAAAATGGGGAAACAAGACCTCTTTGGGGGAAGATGCAAAATGAATACTTTACCAAAGCATTATTTCCTTCATCAGCCTCCAGGCGGACCTTTTTCTCCCCCTTTTCTTTGTCCCCACTTCTAGTTCTGACACTCTCTTTTTGAGGTCTTGTCAAGTCTCCTCCACTCAGGGAGCAACACCCACAGTTTCATGGCCTCACCCCACTAGTTATCCATCATTGCTGGTGACCTTTTGAGAAGCTTCTTTTTAGATTGGACTCCCACCGTGCCATGACGTCAACAGGGGGGCCACAGTGCACTTCAAAAAGGCATTTGGCTAGACGGTTGACCAAACAGCTTTCCTCAGCTTGTCTTCCTTTTGTATCAGAGTTACTACCAAAGTGGGGCTTTCTTTTAAAGTGAGGAAGAATAAAATTGAAATGAAGTAGAATAAATTTAAGGAGATACAAAATGTGACGTGAGAACCAGTGTGGTATAGTGGTTTGAATGTTAGACTGCAACTTTGGAGGCCAGGGTTCAATTCTCCACTTGGCCATGGAAGCCCATTTGGTGAGTTTGGATTAATCATCCAATCTCATCCTCAGAAAACTCTGTGATAGATTTATCTTAGGGTCTTCATAAGTGAGGAATGACTTGAAGGCACACAGCAACAACAAGAACAACAACAACATTGACATGCAGGTAGTAAGAGAGGAAGTTAATGCTTCTTAATGTCTTACAGGGTACATAGTAATTATTATTATTATTATTATTATTTTATTGATTAGCCCTTTGGCCATATCACAATACCAAACCAAACAACAAGGCTTGATAAGACTGGATTACACTCTATATAGTAAGTTAAATAAAACACTTGTAACAGTACAGTAAATAAATATGATAAAACTGTGTGGAGGTAATATTTCCTTATCACCTCTACAATTTACCCTGATCAGTCCCACATATGTGGTTCTCAAACATATTGTTTTGCTTAAATACAGAGCTGTTTTATGTTATTTTTGGGTCTTGGTCATATATAAAATATCTTGTTCTGAAGTGCGATTCTCAGTAAATTGTTCGTTTGATATATGGACCAAGGTACAAGTCTCTCACCTTCTGATACAATTTACAATCAAGTAATATGTGTGCTAAATACTCTATTTCAGATGATTCGCCGATACAGATCAGTTCATTATAAGGGATGTTGTTAAATCTCCCATATCTGACCCTTGTATCAAGCTGATGAAATCTAGCTTGAGTGAATACCTTCCTAAAATATTTTGGCATTTGGATTTTTAGATAGTTGGCAATTTGAAATGTACGTTTATATTGACTCAGCCATTTTAGGTTGACAACCTTATTGAGGATGGCCCAATCTTTTTGTGCTTCTATATCCAAAATTATTTGTATAGCATTTTTTTTACTTGGAGGTACTCAATAAATTGGAGCATTCCTATTTAAAACTTTGCTTTTACTGTGGACTTTGATGGCATCTTTGGGCAAGGAGACAATGTTATCTCAGGCCCCTCTGCTTTGATAATCTGGATTATATGGCAGTGTAGAAAGGACCTTAGACTCATTGCACACACACACACACACACACACACACACACACACACACACACACCAGTATATGTAGGATAGTGTCTGATGATAATGATTTTGCTGAAAATGTGGAAATATTTCATGCATTTTAAGTTGTTAATTTTTTCAACAGTGGTTTAATTCATTTTTTAATCAAGAAGCATCAGCTACATTTTTTCATTTTTTCATCTGTGATCAGTATTTCATTTTTACTTTAATTAAGTAATGACCTTTGTAGTGATTTAAAATGATTTTTTAGTTCAGAGACTCAAGGAAACAACACATTAATCAATGAATTTCCCATTTATAAAACCATTAGTGTACTGATGTTCTTCAAGCATTTAATGCTATTATGTTTTCTGTAAGAGCGGTGATCAAAACTGGTTCTGCTTTTACAAAGATGTTCTAAAAATGTGCAAGATTATGTAAAGTGTCATTGCTTTTGAAAACAATTTCTGACATACCTCATTCTGTACATATATGCAAATACAGGTATTCCAAAGTCTGGAAAAAAAATCCAAAGCACTCCTGGTCCTAAGCATTTTAGATAAGGTACTCAATCTAAACTGTGCATAACTTCTTAGAAACTGTTGTCAATTGTTCTGTGGTGCACTTTCTTGCTCCTTTTGTTCTTGACTGTTAGTATTTTTAGATATATAAAGGAATGAATGCTGTGTTTTGAACTGTTTTTAAGGGAGAAATTGAAACTAATAAAGTGATTTTACTACTTTAAATTGTTGTACAAAATGCTAAGTGTTCAATGTGAAGAAACAAGCTGCTGTATGAAGGGGACTGCCGTGGGAGATGAAAGATGAGAAGATGCTGGAGGTTAGCTTTACTCAAAGGTAGCTTGTTCTATCTTTCTTTCTCAAACAGGAAATATGTTAATGGAATGCACACTTGAGCATAATGCCCTACGCTTTTGTGGGGGGTGGATGACCCAAGAGGAACAAGATGGTGTTTGGAGTTCATTGGGAAGGGATACATCAGGGAACCTTGCCAGCAGCTATAAATCACAGCCTGTCCAAGACCACACAAATGAACATTAATCCTATTAGTTCAAGGGAAGCTTGAAGAAGAGAGGCTCAGTTAGGCTATTGTCAGATTGCAAGAAGAAAAGATTTTATGAACTGTTAGTGGGGCTGAGTTGAGACCACAGTGTGGATTGAAAGAGAACTGGGAGTGTAGGGAAAGGCTCAAAGTATAATCATTTTAGCCTGAAATTCTTTTGGGAGGAGTTTTATTTTAAAGGAGCAACAATAGGAAGGTTAAGTGTTTAAGGACACAGCTAAGACCGTATACACTGACGCTCCTTTGAATGATGGTTGTGTGAACACAGACAGGATTGGTGTGCTCTGGCTCCTCAGATGTTCATTTAGCATAGGCTTGGAATGCTTGTATGAGGCTATATTTACAGACTGTACAGTACAGCCCCCATATCCATGGGAGATATGTTCCTGGACTTCACATGGATTGTGGATAATAGCAAACCCTATTTTAAATGGAACAAATGACAAAGGTACTGTACTGGGGAAAAGGAATAGCTTACACAGGAGGTCCTAAGAGTACTTCCAGACAGCACCAAAATCTGCGTTTTATAACTGATTAATAAAAAAAACCCTCAGGAACTGAAAGCAGGTCTACACACAGATCTGTCAGTCCTGGGAAATACTCACCCGCTGTTTTCACAGTCTTCTTTTGAAGCAGATCAAAATGTAGGGTGGACGGGACATCAGTCATGTGTGTATATACACACATATGAATATCTTAATATAAATACAAGCAGTTTTGCATGTGCACATATGAGGTCCAGTGCATAAGGGAGGGATTTTTTAAAAAGAAAATTCCACCAGATCTCTCTTTTCCTCCAATTGTTAAATCAACCTCTGTTTAAGATTGTAAAGTGTAAAATAGTTTAAGAGAGTTCTAATTGCTTTCCATTTGTGCTTCCCATGAACTACCCATGTGTCCGCTTGACAGTCCAATCAGCTCATTAGCTATTTTGGGATTTTCATAACAACAACAACAACAACAACAACAACAACAACAACCATGACAACTTTATTTTTATATCTTGTCTCCATCTCCCCTTAGGGACCCGGGGTGGCTAACATGGGGCCAAGCCCAAATAATCACAATAAAACAAATAACATACAATCAGAACAAAAAAACATTGTCAGCAGTAAAAAATTTAAACAGTTTAAAAGTACTAAAAAACAATAGTGAACTGCCATAAGGAACAGAAGTGAATTAAAATAATAAAAGACTGGGCAAAGGTGTGTGGAGTGCATGATTAGGGGTCTGAGGAGATCGATAATAAAGTGCTGTATGATAGCTAAAAAAAAGGAAAATTTGGAGGTGGGGAAACAAGAAGAATTAATGGCAACTATAGACAGGAAGCAGTACATCGGAACGGTAATTGTCAATACTGAGGAAGTTGTGCTCATAATCAATCATTGAAAGTACACTGGAAGAACCAGATTTTAAAATCTTTCTTAAAGGCTGTCAGGGAAGGGAGTTCCAGAGCCAAGGAGCCATTGCGGAGAAGGCCCTCTCCTTCGTCCCCACAAGCCGCACTTGTGACAGAGGCGGGAGCGAGAGGAGGGTCTCCCCCGAGGATCGAAGAGATCGCGCAGGTTTGTAGGGGGAAATGCAATCCCGAAGGTAGGGGGGGCCCAAACTGTTAAGGGCTTTGTAGGTGTTAACCTGCACCTTGATTTGGGACCGGAAAATGATCGGCAGCCAATGGAGTTCCTTGAACAGGAGGGTTGACTGCTCTCTAATTCACTGCACTTAGTAGTCTGGCAGCCAATCGTTGGACCAGTTGTAGTTTCTGGGCCATTTTCAAGGGCAGCCCCACGTAGTGCGCATTGCAATAGTCCAATCTAGAAGTGACTAAGACATGGACCACAGTGGCCAAGTCTGACTTCACGAGGTACGGTCGCAGCTGGCGCACAAGTTTTAAATGTGTAAAGGCCCTCCTGGCCACCGCCGACACCTGAGCATCAAGCATCAGCACTGAATCCAGGAGCACCTCCAGACTGCGGACCTGTGTCTTCGGGGGAGTGTAACCCCATCGAGCAGAGATTGCCACCCTATGCTCCGATCCGCCATGCGACTGACCTGGAGGACCTCTGTCTTGTCAGGATTGAGCTTCAGCTTGTTTGCCCTCATCCAGCCCATCACAGTGGCTAGACACTGGTCCAATATCCGGGGGGTTCCTTGGATTTCGATGGAAAGAAGTAGTAGAGTTGGGTGTCATCTGTGTAGAGATGGCACCGAACTCCAAAAATCTGGATGACCTCTCCCAGTGGTTTCATGTAGATATTGAACAGCATGGGAGACAGAATGGAACCTTGCAGGACCCCACAGGTCAATGGCCAGGAGTCTGAGCAGCTTCACCAACTGGGAACGGCCCTCCAGGAAGGACCAGGGCCTCAGCAAAGCTGTGCCCCAAGACCCAACCTGGAAAGCCGACCCACAAGGATACCATGGTCGATTGTATCGAAAGCCGCTGAGATGTCCAGGAGAACCAGCAGAGTCACACTGCCCCTGTCTAACTCTCTGCGGAGGTCATTGACCAAGGCGACCAAAGCTGTCTTGGTACTGTGCCCAGGCCTGAACCCAGATTGCAATCGATCCAGAGAATTGGTGTCATCCAGGAATCCTTGGAGCTGGGAGGCAACCACTCGCTCCAAAAAGGGTGGTTGGAGATCGGTCTGTAGATGTTTAATATCGAAGGATCAAGGGACGCCTTTTTCAATATTGGCTTTACTATCACCTGTTTAAGGCTAGATGGAAATATCCTTTGTTCTAGTGATAAATTTATTATTTTCACAAACCAGTTTCCAAGTCCTCCACCTGCTACTTTGATTAACCAGGAAGGGCAAGGATCCAGAGCGCACGTAGTCACTCCCACCGCTCCAAGGATCCTGTCCACGTCATCAGACTGCACAAACTGAAACAAATCCAACAGAGTTGGACAGACAGGTGCCTCAGTTACCTCATCTGGCATTGCATTAAACCTGGCATCCAACTTGAGGCATATCTGAGCGACTTTATCTGCAAAATGGTGCGCAAAATCGCTGCACTGAGCTGCCAAGCCTTCAGGAACCTTCTCCCCCGGGGGGGAGGGTGAAGGAGCTCCCTGACAACTCGGAACAGCTCCGATGATCTATTTGTTGCAGACGCTATACGGGCAGTCGAGAAAGCTTTCCTGGCTGCCCGCAGAGCCACGGAGTAAGCCTTAATAGCAATGCTACGGCTTTTCCTCCAGTGGCACTCTAGTCCTCTTCTAGACCGTTTCATCACTGGCAACTCCTTGGAAAACTAGGGTGCTGGAGTGACTCTGCGTGTCACGAGAGGATGTTCGGGGGCGATTGTGTCTACCGCCCTGTCCATCTCACTATTATAGCATCAACAGGATCGCCAGCCTCCATGGCAGGAAGATCCCCAAGAGACCTCAGGAATCTATCTGGATCAATAAGTCTCCTGGGGTGGACCATCTTAATCGGTCCATAACCCCGGCGGAGGTTCAAGGCCACAGTGAGTCTTAAACTGATCAGATGGTGGTCGGACCATGACAATGGAAGAATATTTTGCTCTTCCACTCTAACCATGTCACTGTCTGCAACAAAAACTAGGTCGAGTGTATGTCCAACCTGATGGGTGGGACCAGTTATTACTTGGGACAACACCATGGTTGTTGTGACTCAGCTGAAGCCTCAGAGCGACTCTGATGGGGATTATGGGATTCAGGTTCAAAATTACTCCAATGAGGATTATGGGATTCAGGTTCAGAGTGTCCCTGTTGTAGAAGATGAGGAACAGAGAGGTTTTCCCACAGCAGGGAATGATGTTGATACTGAAACTAGCCGGGTGCAAATTGACTCAGAAAAGGAGGACAGTTTTCAGTCTGATAGCATGCAGACAGACGCTAACGAGCTGGCTGGCCTTGATGAAACGGAATCTCTAGATCGAGCTGACCATTTGGAATTCAGGGTTCGAAGGAGTGTGAGAACAGCAAACAAGAAGGAGGTCAGAGGCCAAAGAAATGCTTTCATGCTCTGCAAAGGGTATTAAAACAGTGTGTTGGGAGACAAACCTTTGTCAAAGCAACTTTTTGTTTAACCAAGAAGCAAGTTCTCGTTCTCCTGGATTATCTTGCAGCCATTGTGTGTTCATGTTCATGGGACTTTGTCATGCTCTAATGGGACTTTGTTTATCCTTGGTGTTTTTTTGGATTACTCTCTAAGACTTTGTGTTGTAACAATCTTTTCAAACTTTACTTTTGCTTTTAAAGAACTATTTATCTTCTATTTTCTAATAAACTACAAAAGACTTCAACTTGTGTGCAGCCTGGTGTATATAGCAAGGTGAAGCTAACCTGAGGTGCGTCAATGGTCATCATGGCAACTATGAAGTCCTGAGCTGCACCTGTTAAAGAGGCTTCTGCATGGATGTTAAAATCTCCCAGCACTACCAGTTTCTGGGAGAACACCACCAGACTAGAGACCACTTCTGCAAGCTCAAGTAGGGAAACTGCTGTGTCGCAGGGTGGACAGTACCCCAGCAGAATCCCAAAACTGTCCAAATTCCCACTTTCAGTTGGATACATTCAAAAACTGAAGATTGTGGAACGGCGCATCTGACCAGGGAGATGGACTGCTGAAAGACCACTGTAACCCCTCCTCCCCGCCCCCTGGGCCTGGCCTGCTGATGCACCCTGAAACCCGGAGCACACAGCTGGGTGGGATTTGCCCTACCCAGCTCATCCAACCAGGTCTCGGGGATGCAGGCCAAATCCGTTTTTTCATCCCAGATCAAATCCTGGATGATAAGATGTTTTGCCATTTACGGATCTGGCATTTAACAGCAGAACCTTAAGCCTGGGGGATCTGTCATGAAAGCTACTACCCCCATCCTTCACCAGGGTCGCAAGGACTTTGTTGCGCATTTCCCTGGGTTGGTGGTGACTGTGTCTCCCCCTCCCTCACATGACCTCGATGGTTTCCCCCCGGCTCTGGCCCTCCCCACCCAGGGAGACAGACAAGTCAAGACTAACATTTGGTGGCACTAGACACTACTAAGCACGCATGCACTGGAGCAGTCTACATGGGGGGGGGGAGGGAAGGAAAGCATGTGTTTTGCATGACTGCAGGGATACACAGTCATGGAAAGGTGCACATTTTCCAGGTGGAATTGGATTATAAGTGCACCTTTTTAACATGTGCTTTTTAGCTCTTAACCTGATCTCTCCCACACTTTGGCTAAATGTTGTTTAGCTCCCCCCTCCTTTTAACCCAGTTACTTCCGGGTTTTACATGTTTAAAAGGGGCTTAAGTGAAAATGTCTTAGTATACCTTGTTAAATGCAACAATATCTATTGTTCCTATTGTACCTCTGTTTAACAACATAATATCTCCAAACCTAACTACAGTTTCTTGGGAGAGGAAATACAGTAGAGTCTCACTTATCCAACATAATCGGGCCGGCAGAACGTTGGATAAGGGAAAATGTTGGATAATAAAGAGAGATTAAGAAAAAGCCTATTAAACATCAAAATAGGTTATGATTTTACAAATTGAGCACCAAAACATCATGTTATACAACAAATTTGACAGAAAAAGTAGTTCATTACACATTAATGCAATGTAGTAATTACTGTATTTAGCACCAAAATATCACAATGCATTGAAAACATTGACTACAAAAATGCGTTGAATAATCCAGAACGTTGGATAAGTGAGACTCTACTTTCTATTTCCATTCACATCTTTTCCTTGTCTTGTGAGAATGTGGATGTGCTTTTACAAGTGTAGTGTGAGTATTCTGGAATGTTTATGGTTGAGTTTTTGCCATTCTGCTAGAATGCTTGAAAAATGAAGGAAGGGATAGTGTTGATTTAATGTTTGATAATGTGTGGAGAGTACCTTGTTTTCTATCCAAAGGTATTACCATACATATCATTACTGGATATTGGCTGTGGCATACAAGAGTATTACTGTATTCAAACACATGCTTATGCTTTGAGAATTTTGTTGATTTTGCGAAGTCTAAGCGCAAACATGTTTTATAAATACAGAAACCTTCTTGTGTAAAGCTGTTCTGAATGAAATTTGAACTGGCTTTTTATTTTATGTATGTCCTGATTCTTTTTTAAAAGTTGAGCATATAACCAAATTGTATGCAAAGGGATCATTCTAATAGAGAGAATGAATTTAGTAACATATTTGGTAACAACCGCCCTGAGTCCCCTTCGGGGTTGAGAAGGGCAGAATATAAATACCGCAAACAAATAAATAAGGTTTCATAGATTAAATCTACTTCCTCAGATGCATGGAGTGAAGGGCACAGGAACAGACCTTTATAGGCAAGGGTTGCGCCCGAAGCGGCGGCTTCATGGGCCTCCATAAAGAACCGGGCCTGCCTGGCAGCCTCTAAAACATGACAAAAATGACAAAGTTCTGTTCCTGGTTTGAAAGGGTATGTTCCTGTTTGATTGTGCAGTCCTGACTTGGGAAGTAGTGGTCATACTCCATAAATTTTGTTTGCATGCCAGAAACCTCATTAAATGTGTGGAAGGCAAAGTTTCTCTGGCCAAAGTTGTCTCCCTTTAATCAGTGTTATACACCTTTTCACAATAACAACAATGAGGAACAGACCAGTATAACCCAGGAACATCACCCCATAGTTTCCAGCCACAAGTACATGGCCAAACCTGGCTGCACAGATGGCCAGGCAGTCTCTATAAACCAGGAACAGAACTTATACAATAGTTCACATATTAGCATCTTAAGTTTTCTTTAAAAAAACAAACAAACAAAAAAACCCACCAAAATTTCTGGCAGATGTCCCATGGTGGCCATCTTGGGGTTGCAAAATTCCAGGACAACGCAACTGTGGACAACGGAGGCAGAAATCCTGGGACGAACAGGTCTGTATGTGGACCTCTTCTCAGGTCCTGGGTTTTTTTGCCCTGACTAAAACCTGCAATTTGGTGCTGTCTGGAAGCACCCCAAGAAAACCTTATAAAATCATGAAATTACCAAGCCCATAGACAACTTGAAGACACATATACCATACTTTCTACATCAGTGATTCTCAACCTGTGGGTTCCCAGATGTTTTGGCCTTCAACTCCCAGAAATCCTAACAGCTGGTAAACTGGCTGGGATTTATAGGAGTTGTAGGCCAAAACACCTGGGGACCCACAGGTTGAGAATCACTGTTCTACATCAGCAGTAAGCTTCATCTTGCGTTTGATAACATATTTTGATTTGGGCTATATAAAAAAGCAGTGTGCAAATTACAACATGCGTTTCTGGCATGCTTTCCTTTGTTTGTTTGTACATCACCCTGTAGCCAAAAAATCTCCCAGAGTGACTTACAAATTGTTAATTTGTGAATTCCCTCCCCTCCATGCAGATCATGTTTCTGCTTTTTCCTTTAGTATCGCATATTAATACTAGAGCCAGTTTTTTTCTTCTGAAGAGTCTGGTATACAATATTTCCCATTGTACTTTCTGTCCATCCATTGCAGCCAATTCCTCACTTTTGTGCTTTCATAATCAAGCAAATGTTAATGTGTCACTGAAAAGCAGCATAATAACTGCAATTATTGGCAAGTTCAGGAAATGCATATCACCCTGTTTCTTCTTCTTGATTCTTATTCTATAAAACAACTTTGTTATCATTTTAATGTCACAAATTCCAGCTCTTCAATCCTTTTGGGAAGTGCCCCCCCCACACTTGTTTCTATAATATTCTAAATTGTTTATGTGACAGAACACATGATGCATGGAAATGCAAAAAAAGCTCCTTGTTGGAAAGGACTGGTTTGCTTCTCTTACCTTTGGAATATCTGCATCTTTTTTGACCTAAATATATTATTTTCCACCAGGATGTTCCTTCCTTTTGCTCATTCTGTGGGAAGGTCAGGACACTGTTTATATGGGTTATTTTCCTTTGGAGCATATTGAATGGGAAAACTAATGTGTTTTTGTAGACTGTTTGCTCACAAATGTATATAAAATGAGGGAGAATGTGTTTCCCCTTCCTGTGTAATCTCTTCAGCAGTGCTTCTGTGTTTTGTGGGGTGAGATGGAAGAAAAGGATTGGCTATGGGATTTATAATTTAGAACAGCTAATAGGTCCAGATGAAGAATTCATGCCATTTTCAATATCATAGCCTAATTATTAGCTTACCCCTCTGTGTATTGTTTCAATACAGTGGGTCCTTGGTATCAGCTGGGTTTTGGTTCCAGAATCCCCTGTGGATACAAAAATCTGTAGGTGTTCAAGTGCCATTATATTCAATGGCATAGTAAAATGGTTTCCCTTATATAAAATGGCAAAATCAAGGGTTTTCTTTGGGGGAGGGGTATTTTAGGTTGTGTCTGTTTGAGTTACAGCATCCATGGATGGAGAAGGGTGACAGCATCTGCAATTATAGTAACTCTTGGTGTCTACATATGGCTCACCAGCTCTGAAATTTTCAGCCATTTCTATGGTAAGTTGGAAGCATTAATTATGCCCACAGAAACCAAAACTAAGAAGTAACTTTATACATGTGATATTTAGGAACTTAGAATCAACATTACTAAAGAATTAGATTGTCTTGTGCAAATCAACCAAAGAAGGACACATCAGCTTCAATATATAAAATAGCTTTAGACTTCCAACTACTTTTAGTTTAGCAAAAATAAATAAATATATAAAATTGATGTTCGGATATACTAAACTCCATTTGTGGGAGTGACTCAAATACAGGATTGCTTGTTTGCAGTTTAGTGGTCCATGACAGGGGGAACTCAGGAACTGAGTGGGAGAACAATACTGGTATTGTTTCTGCATTTTAATTTCACCACCAATATATGATTCGCCTTTTGTGCCAGTTGCTGTTGGCAATCAGTTCATCTGGATGCATTACATGGTGTCAGTCATCCTTACTGTGGTCTTGCAAAGTATAGCTGTATTGTTATTCCCATGATACTGAGTTTAAAATGCCATTGTGGATGTTCTTAGAGACTCAAACTGACAGAGAAAGACTTGCTTAAGGCCAACTGAATTCATGGCGGACACAAGATCTGTTTCTGTTTATGGTGCCTTTTCTTTTGCTACCTTGTGCCTGTACCTCTTTGCAGGCTTAGAATCATAGAATTTCAGGTTGCTTCCAGACAGGCTCCAAATCCATGCCAAAGTGGGTTTTAAAACCCCACTTTGGTGCAGATTTGAGTCCCCATGCCGGCCAAAAATTCTGGGCTTTCTGGGAAGGGTGAGGGGTGGCTACATACAGCCACCCCAAAACCCTCAAATTTCCCCCTAAAAAGTAAAAAAACAAAAAAAAACCTTTCCTGGCTGACATAGCATTCTCCTTTGCACCCTTCTAGTGTGAGGAAATGACGCACTAGAGCAGGGGTCCTAAAACTTTTTAAGTGGAGGGCCGGTTCATGGTCCTTCAGACTGTTGAGGGGCCGAATTATCATTAAAAAAACAAACAAATTCCTATGCACACTGCACATGTCTTATTTGTAGTGCAAAAAACCCCCAACAACAATTATTTGTTTGTTTGTTTGTTTACTACATTTATACACCACTCATTCTCATCCCGAAGGGGACTCAGACCAGTTTACAAGTTGTATGTACATACAATATATTATATTATTAGCATAGCACAATATTAGCATTATATATTACTATATTGTACTATACCACTATACTGTAATATTATTAATAATATTACATTTAATATATAATATATAATTAATATTATTATATTGTATTATTATTAGTATTATATTGTATACATTATAATATTATTATCAATATTATAGGTACACAATATATGATATCATTACCATAGCATAATATTAGTAAATGAAAGAATACAATACAATATTTAAAAATAAAAACAATTTTAACCTACATAATCCTACCAGGATTTCAGTGGGAAGTGTGGGCCTGCTTCTGGCCAATGAGATAGTCAAGTTAATTAGGATTGTTGTTGTTGTGTGCCTTCAAGTCATTTCAGACTTTGGGTGAGCCTAAGTCTAAAACTATGGGCGGGGGCCAGGTAAATGACTTTGGAGGGCCACATCCGGCCCCCGGGCCTTAGTTTGCACTAGAGGAAGGAGGAAGAAAATTCTTTCTCATGTTCCTCCCTCCATGAGCCCAATAGGTTTGGATGGCAAATGGGAACTCACCCCCCGGGTAGGCCTAGAAATGCCTGAATCTAAGGTAGACCTAGATCTAATGAGGTATCGTCATCATCATCATCATCAACAACAACAACAATAACAACAACAACAATAATAACAACTTTATTTTTCTATTCCACCCCATCTCCCCGAAGGGACTCAGGGCAGCTTACATGGGGATCAAGCCCTAAAAACACAATGATACATAGCATAAAATTACATTCCAAAATTAATACATAAAATATATAAAAACATCAAATATCATAATTCAATAATCCAACAACTGACCAGTGCCATGGAGAGCTGGGATGAGGAATAAAATCTGTATAGTAGGAATAAAGGCCATTGGTAAGGAGAGGCATAAAACAGTGCAAAGCTATAGGTGAGGTAGAGATGTGTCGATTTAATCGAAAGCACATTGAAATAGCCAGGTTTTCAAGTTTTTCTGGAAAGAGTCCAATGTGGGGACTAGTTTATCCATGAACTGCAGCCACAGATTCTAAATCTATGGATTCCACCATCCACGGCTTGAACATTTCCATCTTCTCTTTTGCTGCCATGTTTTCTGCTAAAACTGAAGCATTTAGGGACCAAAATAATTTGCACTGTATCATTTTGACCCAACCCTTTGTATGAGAACTTGAATAGCATCAGACAGCTGAATCTAGCATTGGTTTAAGAGGAAACTGGTTTAGGTAAAATAGGAAGCTCTTGGAATAATGCACACCGTCTAATGTTAAAATGCAACTTAATCCCAAAGCTAGTGATATTTTCCAGACAGGGAACACTCTGTGTGATGTGTGGCACAAGGCCTCGTTTGGCAAGGAAGAGGTATTGGCTCTTATAGTGGAGATGAAATAGCTGATGCCAAAGGAGGAGAACGGGGGAACTGGTTGGAGATTTTTTTTCTTTTATGCAGAAACAGAGCAAATGCAGGAAAATATATAGATATTTCGTGTATATATATATAGATCATGGTACATATTTTTAAAAAGGGTGTTAGTTTTAAAATAGCTCATAATTTATAGTACGGGTGGGCAAATATATTTCTCAGATGTTCCTGCACTGCATTTCTAGTTGGTATAAGAAAGATGACTTGGAGACTGGTACCATCTTATCGGAAGAGAAAGGAACATCTGCACTTGTTCTTGGTGCTCTCTTGTCCGATAGGGATAAGTACATAGCTTGGACAAAGAGGGATTAGGTGCTTTGTTTTCCTTTCCTGTTTGTTTTTGTTTCCTCTATCAGCCACTTGTCCCAACAGCCTTATGAGAAGATAACATTTATTCAGTCAGGGTTAATTAAGTGACCGTCTAATGTTGTAACTAAAAGGACCTGGTCCAAGCTTCTCTCTTCCCATTTCCCATTTATTGAATGAACTCTGTAATGAGATTCTTAATTCCCTTTTGTAGAGTTTGCTGAATTTTATCTTACAGTTTGTATATTTTGTTCAGACTCTAAATGTTCTAATGTTTTATGTTGATATTTTATGCTGGTTTGTATGATTATACTATTTTACCTGTTTTACATTGGTTTAATTATGCTGTATTTTATTGTATTTTGGAACTGGGCTTGTCCCCATGTGAGCCGCCCCGAGTCCCCTCTGGGGAGATGGGAGCGGGATATAAAAATAAAGTTATATTATTATTATTATTACTATTATTATTATTATTATTATTATTATTATTATTATTATTATTGCTCATTGATAAAGAAGGGCATGTCACAACAGGTCTTTCTCTTATCCTTTTTAGATTTCTTTAGAAAGGACCAGGCTGTTCCTGTCTAATAATAATAATAATAATAATAATAATAATAATAATAATAATAACAACAACTTTATTTTTATACCCCGCCTCTATCTCCCCGAAGGGGACTCAGGGCGGCTTACATGGGGCCAAGCCCGAATAAAAACAATAGCAATATAAAACACAACAATAGACAAAAAACATGCACAATTATAAAGATTTAAATATTAGCCAATAAAAACAAATGACAAGAACTAATAATAAACTGTCTAAGAATGTACAGTATTTCTTTAATGTACAGTATTCCTTCTGTTGTGGATGTAAACTTATTTTTCTGCCTACATTTTTGCTTCTGTGAATTCACCAGTATCTTTGTTGCTGCCAAATGAAAGGCCCTAGCAGATCTTTTTTGTGACCCCAACATTGAGCTAAGGGGACCCCATTTGGGGTCGAGGCCCACAGTTTAAGAAGCAGTGTAATAAGACAATCAGTGGCTACCCAGCATGATTTTCTTAGGGGCTCATTGATACAGACCACTTAGATTGGTGTCTAGTTGGATCAACTTCATGGCATCTAAATGCTCCATGGGGCTACCAGCTTAACCTGGAGGAAAACCTGAATCCTGACTCAAGATTTGGGTATTCTCCCAAATTAGGGAGAGTGAAGACACTCTGGTTGGTTCAAATTGGGCAGACTTGTAGCTAGTTACATTATAATAATGAAGGGCACATGCCACATGAATCACTCTCTGAGCTTGCTTATTGAGATGGGATATAACATGTTTTCAATTGTAGTAAACTATATTGGGAGCTTGTTTTCTTTGGTGGAAATGCATTGTAACCAGTGAATCCCCCCCCCCCCCTTGCATTTTCTTATTCTTGTGGCTGTTGTAGTTCAGCCCATGATTGTGCCTGCTCCTAATGTCAATGAGGACATGGATTATGGGATTTCTGGGTTTGCGAGCCAACATGAGATTTTAAGTCTGGAAACTGAGCAGTCTATGTCTCATGAAGGCAACATTCCAGAGAGGGTCCAGATGCTACTGAGAAGTCATTCTCTAGGGAAGCAAGGACAGAGGCTGAAATGAGTTCAGAGAATGAACTCCTAGGTGGACAGGATAATGAGCTGGTAGATAGGAGGCATCGTTTTTTTTTAAACTTTCATGCTTCATGCTCTGGAGGTCAAAGTACTTGTTAGAAAAGAAGCTGTTATCAGATAGGGAATGGCATGATTTCATGTGTATATAAGAAAAGCCAGGGAGATTTTCCAGTAGTCTGGTCAACGTTGGATTTGAGGCTACATCTCTTGCCAAGTTCTAGTCAAGCCTGCTAAGAGAATTCTAGTTCCATGTCATCGCTCGTTCATGTTTCATGCTTCCAAGTTTGAAGGATTATTCCTGTTTTTTTATGGGATTTATGTTGTCTTGTGTATTCTGGTTCCATTGTATTCCTGTGCTTTTGAATCTACTCTTGTACCTTGAATCTTGTGGACTATTTCATACATTTGGACTTTGACATTTTTGCTATTTTTGCTGAACTGCTTTTTATATAATCTTCAGTAAACTGCTTTGCTGATTTAACTTGAACTGGAGTGTGGTGGTAAAGCACAGATGTGTTTTCTGCCATGGAGTACAACAGTGACACATTAAAACTGGGTGGTAGGCTTCTATATAAATTTTATTGTCAACATAGAATTGCTGACTAGGGAAACACAATGCTGATGTAGATCACCAGGAGGTGAATGACTTTCCCCCAGATCATTCATCAATCAATATTTTAGGAGAACAGAACTTCCTTCCACACAGTACAGATAAATGTCCTTTCATTCGCTATAGTAAGTGTCCAGGTTTTTGTGAAGTTAATTATGTTTATGTGAGCCCTCCTTGAAATGGTTTTATTTCAAGGCATTGGCACTCTGATTGGGTACACCTGACATCTGCAAATTAGATGAAACTTTTGGATAAGGCCCAGGCCTACTAATCGATTTGCTTCTTAAAGATACATTGCATGTTACTATCCTACCCCTTTTGTCTGTACAGTCTGCTCTTAATTCTTTACGAGTCCCACTGGTTTTTCCCAGTCTAACTTTTCACATAAAGTGATTTTTAGTCTTGGAATAAATTTAGAGTTAAAAGAGCATGTCCCTGCCTTTTAGAAATCCCATTTCAGTTGCCAGGATTTTGAAAGAGTTGGATACATAGATACATAGCCTGGCAGTTATGCTTTTGCGCCATCTGTTTCCATGGAATCTACCCTTTTTAAAGAACTGGAGCAGTTCATTGTTATGTGCAGATGTTGACTTGCAACCTTTATTTGCACAGAGTGACAGAAGTATTTACTCCACCCCTCTCAGTAGTGAAAATATCCTCTGGCCTGTATAGAAATTAATGTACATCTCTTTTCAGCCAGCAGGAGCAATTCTGCTCTTCCACTTAGAGCAAACTTCTTGACCATGATCCAGGACGCTTTGCTCTACACGTAACCCTATCTTTCTCATTAACTGGAGAGAAAGGGGAAAAGGGCATAACATCTCCTACAGGTGACTAAAGACTTCTTTTGATTGATTACCTCTTTGGTTATAAATTTAATTCATATCATATTGATGTCCAGCAAGGACTTAATCCCTTTGGAGGTACGGAGAGAAGAATTTATTGTTATTTTAACAAGGTGGGGTGAAGCAAAGTGCTGCTACTGTCTGAAAGCCAATACCCGCTCCTGTATTTCCCTTCTCTTCCCCTTTCCTTGTATTCAGCTAAGGCCAATTCATTTGAAATTTTGATGCTGAACTGCCAAAGGATTTTTGAAGGCACTTCAGGTCATGCCTGTTACATTCAGTGAAGAGCCATGTTTAGTCCTAGCAAAATTTCTGACACTGTCATCCCTCCGTTTCCATCCCAATAAAGAAATTTATTTGTACATCAAAGCCAAGGAGATAGTTCATTTTTTCCTTCTTTGTGTTATTATTTGTAACTAGACTGATTACATTATAATTCTTATCATCTCTTCCTAAGTGAGCATCTGAAGTTATGCAGCTGGAATCTTAGCTGTCAGTGTAGCTAAAATATTTTAGGATTGGACTCATATATCTTTCAAAACGATTCCTCTTGTATTCTGTTGCAACTTCCAGGCATCTGAACACACATTAACACTCTGGACAGTTATCCACTTGCCAATCTAGTGTACCTCCGCTAGTGTCCAGCTGCCCAGGAATGGACTTTGTCACTTTCAGTTACTTGTTAGGCAAAATAAAATGAAAGTCTAGATTTAGGCCTAGCTTCCAAACAGGTGATTGTTCCTTCCCCAGTCCTTTTGTGTGTGTGTCAGGAGCAACCTGAGTCGCTTCTGGTGTGAGAGAATTGGCCGTCTGCAAGGACGTTGCCCAGGGAACGCCCGGATGTTTTTGATGTTTTTACCATCTTTATGGGAGGCTTCTCTCATGTCCCCGCATGGAGCTGGAGCTGATAGAGGGAGCTCATCCGCGCTCTCCCCAGTCCTGACAATCTGCTGCACATACAGTTCCCAATCCACTTGGTGAAAACATTAAACACTGGATATTATTTATGCAGCTTCTCTTTGAACACACATTTCCCAGTTCAGTAATGTGTGCAAGCTTACTTCTTCATATACAGGTAGTCTTCTAGTAAATATCTGATTTACAAATGACTCCTAGTTACAAACGGGGGTGAGACATCAGGAAATGAAAGGAAATCCACCCCTGGAAATTCACTCCTGAAAGAGTTATCATTATGGGGAAAAGTGTCTCCATTGAAACTTTATTACCAGTCTTTGTTTTCATGACAACTAATATTTTCAAAATCCAATTAACACAGAAAGTGAGGTGAAATCTTCTGAACAAGGGTACAGATAGTAAAACAAACACCACAAGGATGTTAATACTGCCCTATGCTATCCAGAACACATGTGTGTAATATGTATGTTAGTTGGAACAGGTACATTTTTAAAGTCTGCTTATCTATCATCAGGGCCGGCCCTAGGTAATTTTCAAGTGTAGGCGAACAGAATTTTGCCCCCCCCCCCAACCAATCACTGAAAAATAAAAGCGTTAGATAAGCGAAAATGTTGGATAATAAGGAGGGATTAAGGAAAAGCCTATTAAACATCAAATTAGATTATGATTTTACAAATTAAGAACCAAAACATCATGTTTTACAACAAATCAAGAGAAAAAGCAGTTCAATACATGGTAATGTTATGTAGGAATTACTAAATTTGTGAATTTAGCACCAAACATTGAACTGGGATATAGGGCAGTGCGGACTCAGTTGACCCAGTTCAAAGCAGATATTGTGAGATTTTCTGCCTTGATATTCTGGGTTATATGGCTGTGTGGAAGAGCCCTGAGGGTCCTTCCACACAGCCATAGAACCCAGAATATCAAGGTGCGCAAGAGAAAGAAGAGAGGAGTTTTTTTAGAGGAAGAAAAGGATAGCGGCATGAAGAGAACGCCCCTTGGCGAACAGCAGCCTCTCCCCAAAGAGGAATGCAATCCCCTTTCCTCTCCCTTTTGATGGCAGGAAAGGTGGGCACGGAGGTGATGAGGAGGACAACGCAGGAGTGGGAAGGAATGGTGGCACCGTTTCTTCACTCATGGAAATAGAGAGACACCCACAGAGAGAGTGGGAGGGAGGAACAGCCACCTGCCCTTCTTCCTGCCTGCCTTCCCTAACGCACCGCTTCTCCTTCCACTGCCCGTGCTTTCCCCCAAGAAAGGGGAAGGGGAGGAGGGGGAGGAGGAAAAAGCCTCCTCGCCTGGTTCTCCTCCTTCTCCCTCTCCCCAGCAGGAAGGACAAGGCCCCACTCCTTGGCGCCGAGCCCTTCCTCCTGCGCTCATCTCATGCCGGGGTTCAAGCCGCCTCTGCCTCCTCTGCCATGTTCCTGGGATGCCCGGCAGCGGCCCTGGGGGCTTCCCTCCACCTTCTCGCGCCCTCCTTTCTTGACAAGGGGGCGGTGTGCAAGAGGGGGCACCGCCATTCCCCCCTCCTCCACCCCTGGCAGGCGCCCGGCCCCTTGCTTCTGAGGGGCGCTTGCGGAGGCAGGCCAGGCCGCGCTCGTGGAGGGCAGGGGAGCCAGGGAGGGGGAGGAAGGCAGGCTGAGCCCTCATGGCGCCTTCCGGAACTGTGTAATCTGACTAACGCCACGGCCTGCATCCACGGCCTGGCCTTCGCCCAGGCTGCGGTGCCCCCTAGGCGCCCCCTAGAGGATGGCGCCTTTGGCAACCACCTACTTGGCCTAACGGGTGAACCGCCCCTGTCTATCATAGTATCCTTTCTGCTATGGATGGGAATGGCCAAAGGTGGTTAGGATGTGAGCCCTTGGTACATTCTCTCCTACTTTGGAAGATTTTTTCCCAATATTAATTTTATTTGTAGATATGCAGCATCAGAGGGTAAATGGGTAGCCCTCTGAATGTTGTTGGATTTCAGCTCCTGCCATCTCTTGATTATGCTGGCTGGAGCCATTTAGAGCTGGCAGTACAACAACATCTAGAGGGCAACACGTTTCTCACCCTTGATGTGTATGGACAAGTGCTTCTTGTTTTATGCTCAATTTTCAGCGACCAAATATTTGCCTGGTTCACATACTTGAACTGTTCATAGTTTGGAAGTTTATTATAGTGTACAAGGAAATATTTCTTTATTGGGCATGTGGAAATATTTACATTAGTTGTTTACTTGCCAGAGATTAGGCTTCTCTTCTTTCCCAAGAATTTACATGCAACAGCTCTTTGCCTCATATGCCCACTACATTGCTTCAGTGGGCAGGTGATTGTTGTTCTTCTGCACCCTGTAGTACGTAATGCAAATTCTGATGGACCTAGGATAAATGGAAAGTGTTTCTGGGCAAATTGGGTGGGAGGAAAATATATTCCTCTGTCTCCTACCCTCCACCATGGAAGAGAGAGATGAACACTATCCAGAGGTTGAATCTATTGGTAGTTGCAATGAATGTACGCCCAAATAAAGTAGGATTTTTAGAATGGGGTTTATTTAAACAGGGATTACTAATCCCATTCATATTTACACTAGTTCAGCCATTCCCAAAGTCTAGTCCAGGGGCCCCCAAACTACGGCCCAGGAGCCACATGTGGCCCATTGAAGCCATTTATCCAGCCCCCGCGGTGGTGGCTCCCTCCTCCTCCACCGAGGAAGGCACGTGAGGTGCAAAGTAGGTAAACGCACATGCCTTTCCTTCCTCCCTGACCCCACATGCACCTTTCCCACTGAGGAAGGTGCACACGGGGCGAGGGAAGAGGGAAAGGTGCAGACTTTTCCCGCCTTGTCCTTCGCCCGGGGCACAGCTTCCAAAGCTTTGCTTGTATTTATAATGGTATTTTAATTATTATTTAATTAATAATTAATTATTAAGGGGTGCTTTGCTAGTGCTTTTGGTGCACAAAGGCAGAAGGGGGTTGGACTAAATGGCCCAAGGAGTCTCTTCCAACCCTCTTTATTATTATTGTTATTATTATTAACATTAAGGCTGTATTTGTTCCCATTTTTTTTGTTTTTTTACTTCAAAATAAAATCTGTGCAGTGTGCATAGGAATTTGTTCATAGTTTTTTTTTAAAAAAAACTATAGTCTGGCCCTCCAATGGTCTGAGGGACTGTGAACTGGCTCCCTGTTTAAAAAGTTTGGGGACCCATGCTCTAGTCCTTCAACTCCCAAAATCTCTGACCTTTGACTAAAGTGGCTGAGGCTTCTGAAAGCTATAGTCCAAAACACCTAGAGAACCAGACTTTGGGAAACACTGCTCTAGTTGGACTAACATTGAATGAACATTGCCTTTAGTTAAAGGTTCTCTGTTAGATAGATGATATATTGCTTTGCTTCAGATTTCAGGGAATCCTCCTGAAATTAGTATTTAGTACTGTAAATCTAAAAGGTACAAATTTATTTCAACAGGAACAATTTTGTTTTGCTGGATAGATTCCACTTATTCCTTGGCCTTTACATCTGTTGAATTCTTGCAAAATGTTTCATGGCTGATGATCTTCCCCAGGAAAAATACAGCTGTTCTCAGGTCCTTTTGGTGATATAATCACCTAGTCTAGTATCCTAATTTGTACACTTTATTCGTTCAAGATCATTCTGTTTATTGTAAAGGAGGATCTTCTTTCTGTTGGAAATAGCAACCTTTTTCAAGCCTCCACTAGTTATTTGTTATGTTTGTTATGTATTTGTTGAACAGCTCTTCCCTAACATATAGCTGGAATCTCTTCCTGCAATTTGAATCCATTGCTCCGTGTCCTAATCTCTAGAGCAGAAGAAAACAAGCTCCCACCCTTCTCTTTATGACGTTCTTTCAAAATCTTTAAAATCTTTTTAATCTTTAACATTTCTTTTAATTTGTTAAATTAATAATTTTATGTATTTGAAATATTTTATTGTTTTAAATGGTTTTAGGATGTTAGTATTTATTATGCTTGTATGCTATCCTGAGATCTTTTTTTATAGGTTTTTACTCATTAACAGAGAACTTTGTATTGAATGTGTGATGACATGAAAGAGCATACTCTACCCAGTGTCAAAATCAATAATTGTAATCTGACGGTTCTTTGGATGTTTCCTTTTTTCTTTAGGTAGATGAAATTTATCATGATGAATCACTAGGAGTTCACATCAACATTGTCCTGGTTAGAATGATCATGGTGGGATACAGACAGGTAAACTATTAATACTTTTAATACTTAAAAAACAATTGTCCCTTGATCCAGGAATACTGGAGGGCCATGGGTTTCCTGATCTGCTATATATGATGAGGAATTGTGTTATTTCAGAATACATCTATGAGGATCTAATTATCTAAATCATACTCACAATTCAAAATACCCATTTCTTTAATATATAAAGGGATATATCAGCCTTGGGTAATTCTTGGATGGGAGACTGCCCACACATAGCTAATACTGTAGGCTGTATTTCAAAGGAAGGAACTGGCCAAATCACCTCTTATAGGTGACTTGAGGACATATACACATCTGAGCAAATACAGGGATATTAAACTGTAGAAAGACTTTGTGAAGATGGTAGCCTTTGGTGGAAATTGGGGAAGTTACTTTTAGGACTGTAATTCATAGAATCACTATGCAAGTAATGGCTAGCTGGTTTATATTGTAGTCCAAAATGTAAATTTTCCAAGTCCAACTCTACTTTATGTAGGAGGATGTTTCTCCTGCAAATGTTTCTCATGCAAGTATGTGTCATTATCTATTGATTTGTGTGTCTTTACAAGGCAGACCCCTAAGGTTCTGTGCTAGCAGGCCTCAAGGGGGACTAGGACATGTGTCCAGCCTTGAGAAGAGGCTAGCAAAATAGTTAAGAATGGGATAAACAAAAGTGGGCGAATACAGAGGGATTGGGATTTGTTTTCCATTCTCGCTTCACTCCAGTGAGCCATGCCAACATGTCTGTTGCAACTAGAAGTGATATCACATCACATTTGGTTTCATACTCAACACTTTTTCCTTATATGTGGTGGGCATGTGTGTTCTGCAGCAAAATCATTGTGTTTTGCAGCAGTTTTGAGCTATTTTGAATGTTATTGATGAAAAATTCATTTGGGAGGGGGATTTAGGGGGATTTCAGTACTGCCCTCTGGGACATGTTTTGCCAATACCCAGCATCAGTTTTTTGTGTGTCAGGAGCGACTTAAGAAACTGCAGGTGACTTCTGATGTGAGAGAATTGACCGTCTGCAAGGACTTGGCCAAGGGGCGCCCCAATGTTTGATATTTTACCATTGTTGTGGAAGGCTTCTCTCATGTCCCCACATGGGAATCTGGAGCTGACAGAGGGAGCTCACTCTCTCTTCTCCGGATTTGAATCGCTGACCTGTCAGTTGTCAGAGTTTAACCCACTGCGCCATTGGGGGCTCCAGTCAGTTGATACTGGGGAAAAAATCTGAGATTATATAACAGTCATTATAATCAAAGCATAGGATTCTGAACTAGACTTTCCCAATCCTCCATTTAAAGCCTAGTCCTTTCCACCTTCACTATGACTAAACTTTTCTTATTTTGCCTTCTGTAGTCAATCAGCTTAATAGAACGAGGAAATCCATCTCGAAGCTTGGAGCAGGTCTGCCGGTGGGCTCATTCTCAGCAGCGCTCAGATCCTGAACATGTGGAATACCATGATCATGCTGTGTTCCTCACCAGGCAAGATTTTGGTCCCGCAGGTATGCAAGGTACTGTATTTATCTTCATCAGGTATGTGGAGTTTGGTGAACTCATGCAAAGCCCATCAGTTTGAGAGTATTGCCATTGGCAGCCTAAGTGGATATGGCTTTTCTGGAGAGATTGCCTAGAAAGTTTTGCAAAAGCCAGTAAATTTGGAATTATATTAGAAAAGATTAAAAATTGACATAAATATATCTTATCAACTTGCACTGTGAACAAACTCAAGAGAAAAACATGGTGGTACTTCACATCTGCACAACTTCTGACTCATTAACTCCTGAATAACTGCTGGTTATATATTGTGGCCTCATAGTGGTATTTGATCTTCTGTTACTGCATTTTTAGACAGGTAGTAAAATCAGTGTGTCACTGAACCTTCACGGAAGTGATTATGTGTTTGTACGGTTATATTTTATTTGGTGGGTCACACATGGTGCTGGCCTGCACCATATTCTTCACTCATTCAGAACAGCACAGTAAAGCTTAGGTTGAATAAAGGGTGTGAAGGAGAGAGTTTATAGAGAAGCAATCAAAGCAAGGATAGTTAACCCTTTTTGTCCCTACCAGTTTTTTCTCAGAAAACCCTCTGCTTCCATCATGGCTAGCCCAAGATTTTTTGCCCAAATGATGTCTCACCATAAAACATAACATAATTAATTTCTTTTGGTGCTAATGAATGCAACACACTATTATGTTGACACTCTGATTTGTTCTTAGGTTTTTTTTGGTGCTGGATGTTCATCATTAGTGCTCTCTGAAGCAATGTTGGACTGGAAATGAGACCACTGTTAATAATAATAACAACAACAACCTTTTATTTGTACCCTGCCACCATCTCCCAAAGGGACTTGGGGTGGCTCACAGAGCATTCAAGGTATAACATGCAAAGTACAAAAAGTGCAGAAACAAAACATAAACAATAAACACTGTTGTAGCTCAGCAAGTGGCAGAAGATTTTTCTGACATTTCAGAGGACGGAGGGTTTGATGGGTTCAAAGTGATGAGTCTGTCAGTGTTAGGAGAGAATTGCAGGCGTAGGATGTTGATTTTTTGGATTCCTGTGATCGTTCCCAGGCAACCGAGTAAAGTGAAAGAAGTGAAAGGTCAATTTCTCTTGAGAACTGGCCTTCAGCTGATGGGGAATTTTCCCGAGAAGCCAGATTAGGCTTGAGAATAGAGGGAGTGAAAAATAGACTAATTAGATATTCTGAGAGAATCTGTGATAACCTTGAGGACCAGGTGTGTTTGGCATGATCTCATGGCTACTTGGACAGACTTAAATTAAGTGGGGTTGGCTTCATGCCTCTCAGAGGAGAAAACCTTGCCATATGGGATGGCTCTCCTGTCTGTCTCTGCTCTCAAGTTCATGATTCAAGTATCCTCAAGTTTCCTCTTCTGGTCCATGCCTTTGTTTTTGTTTTTTTGAAGGGTTTACCTTGAATCAGTTCCTGTTTTCTTGTTCATGGATTTATGTTTGAAGAACTGCTGTGGATTTTGGCTCTCTTGACTTTATATACGTTGTCATTTTTGGAATATTGCTGTTTTGTATTTTCTTTTCTTCTCACCCTTTTGGAAATGCCCTTTTTCCATTTTTACCCACTTTCTCCAATAAACATTTTTAGATAGAACTGGACTCTGGTGTGGTGCTGGGTGAAAAGGAGTTTTCAGTGCTAGAATGTAATAACCACATGTTTTTTAAATGGCCTGGATTTTGTTTGAAAAAAGGGTAAAGAAGAGGTTTGTAGAGGGAGAAGGACACTGTGGGCCCTTCCACACAGCCATATAACCCAGAATATCTAGCAAATGCTAACAGATGTAAATAGATGCAAACATGTTTTTTATCAGTCACAGTTCTTATCACAGTTTACCAAGCAGGTCAACTAGTTCAGTTCTCATTAACAGGTTTTAATTGCAATTCCACAAGCAGGCAGTTAGTCATTGCAGGCCTTAATATTTTTGAATGGTGTCTTCAAAATTATTAGCTCTCATTCATTCATCCCTTCCTTCCATAAAGTTCATTCATACCCACACATATTTATATTTCATTTATCAAATCTGCACATTATATTTTCATGATCTCTGCCCTCCACTATTTTCTCTTCCTGACTTGCCTCAAATGAACTTTCGTGTAGATTACTCTCCAAGCTTGGCTCAGGGCAAGGAATATATTGTTTTTCAAAAGAACCACAGGGTTAGCTCTGTGTGTGTGTGTGTGTGTGTGTGTGTGTGTGTGTGTATGTTTGTTGAAATCAGAAAGAACTAACTCCCTATGCAGTTTTTCCTATACAGATTCACTTTCTGCATTAGCTCATATTTTCCTTTTTAAGCTATTTTTCCCATTGAAAGAAGAGAGACTTGTAAGCAGAGTAAGCCTCCGGGACTTATTAGTATGCAATTTCCAAGTTCCAGTTGCATTTACTTTAGTTGCTATAAGCTGTAAAGTAGGGGAAAACTATACAAGACTAATTCCTTATACTTCATTTGTAATCTTGTGATCTGAGATTTTCTTGAGGAGGTGGGAAGGGCAAGCAAAACTTGACCTAAAAGCACATTTATCCTCATTTATCCTTAGCTGATTTTTTTTTTTGCTGTAAACAAAAAGAGGTGAGGTATCTGAAAAGAATCCCAAGCATTAGACTTTGTTTTTACTGTCTCTCACTCCCAAGGAAAAAAATTTCTTATAACCAATAGCAATTCAGTGTTTCGCCCTTATGCACACCCTTGTTCTGCCCAAAGCAATGAACTGGAGTCCAGTAAACAATCCTAACCTGCCCTTTTAACAACACTCTTATTGGAGGAACTGTTTCTTACACAACAGATGCTACAGTTCAAAACTCCCGTCTGTATGGCTGTAAATAACATTCCATTTCAAATGAATATTTACAGTAGGGCTAAGGAACATTTGGCCCCATTAGCTCCAACTATTATGATTAATGGCCAGGTTTCATGGGAATTGTATCCTAGTGTCTGAGGATCATTCACATTACATGATGCTATGGTTCCACTTTAGCTGCCATGGCAACATTATGTGGAATCACAGAACCTGTAGATTAGAGTGGGATATTTCAAACTCTCAGCCAGAGATTGTTGGGCCTCACCAAACTACAAACTTCAGGATTCCTTACAAAGTAAAAGAATTTTGAGTTTCATTGTATGTGTTCACAAGTTCAGTGAGAATGATAATGGGGAATCCATCCTTTATCTTAGATAAAAATTTGAAGAGAAATTGCATTATTGTTTGTAAATTAATGTTTTAATGTTTTATGATTTTATGCCTATGTTTTAAATGTATTTATGTGGTTGTATTTTATTGTGTATTGCTGGGCTTGGTCCCCATGTGAGCTGCTCCAAGTCCCTTCGAGGAGATGGGGCGGGATATAAGAATAAAGTTATTATTATTATTGTTATTATTTTATTATGACACAGCAAACAAGATAGATATGCTGGATTTCATATCACAAAATCACAAGTCGAACACTTCCCAAGTGTCTAGGACTGTGGGATGTATTTTCGGATGATGCGCGCAGATCCCAGCAGGGTGGCCTTTTGCAGTTGGCAGATCGTAATTTTGTCAATGTCTATTGTTTCCAAATGCCGGCTGAGATCTTTTGGCACGGCACCCAGTGTGCCGATCACCACTGGGACCACCTGGTTGTTGTTGTTGTTGTTGTTATTATTATTATTATTATTATTATTATTATTATTATTATTATTATTATTATTAATCGATTAAGCATGTTTTTTCTTTCTTTGAGATTTTCAGGGGAGCCTCAGGGGGAAAAAGGGAAGGGAGGCATGAAACAATTAGTGCTGTTTTATTGCTTAAGTGGCAGTCAGGGAGGAGTTCTCTATTTTCTCTCCCTTTTACTTTTTTTTGTATTATTCCACTTTTTCTAAGGCCCCTTCCATACAGCTGTATAAAATCCACATTGAACTGGATTATATGGCAGTGTGGACTCAGATAATCCAGTTCAAAGCAGATATTGTGGATTCTGAGTTATATGGCAGTGTGGAAGGACCCTATGACAAGGGGGAAGGGAGTTAAATTAAAAAATATCAAGACTTAGGCTGGATCTAAACTGCCCTATATCCCAGTATCCAATCCCAGGTTTTCTATTTATCCCAGATTATCTGGCCGTGTGGACTCATAATTCAGTTTAAAGTAAAAAACCTGGGATATTGGGCAGTATGGAAGGGTCTTTAAATGCTTTAAGAAATATTGCCATTTAAAGAAGGAAAGAAAAGAGTCTTGTGTCTCTGAGAAAAATTATATTTACCTGCATCACGCAAAAACTATCTGAACACCATCTTGCTCTGTGTACTATTTGCAAAGGCATTGTTTGACTTCCACAGAATTTGGATGTAGGGAAAGGAAGGGAGATGGAAAGATGAGAGAGAGCTAACTTTATCATCAGTTTAAGTGCTGGGAAGATCCTGGCACAGGCTATATCAGTTGAGGGAACACCATGTGAACCACAATTAAGCAAGTACTAAGTATCCCTTTTATGAATAAGGCTGAATTTGGAACATTCTACTTTTGAGGGGGTTGGACTGGATGGCCCATGAGGTCTCTTCCAACTCTACTATTCTATGATTCTATGACAGGTTTAATCGCTCACTATAGAGCACCATTTGGTGTTGTAATCCCACAAAAAAAAAAAGAGTGAATGAGGCTTCCCTGAGATCTCTCAGTTGTTTTCTGTTGCTGAGCAGGGATTTCAAATCTGGTCTCCAAAGTCCTAGGTACCATCTACACTGCCATATAAAATCCAGATTATCGTCTTTGAACTGGATTATATGGTAGTGTAGAAGAGACCTTAGTCCAACATTTAAACCAATGTGGTACATTGCTTTTGATTCATTATTACCAGGTGTGCATACCAGATTTAGCAAAGTCAATATTATTAACTCCAGGAGAATTATATGAGCCTCTTATGATCTACTTGGAGGAGCATTAACAAAACCTTGCTGCGTCATAGCAAAGGTTTGTCTAGTAGCAAGATCCATCTACACACACTGTCTCACACTGTTGATCCCCATCAATTGAGTAGGGCGGAATATAAATAAAGTCTTATTATAACTGAATAGCTGTGCCTGGCCACACGTTGCTGTGGCGAAGTATGGTGGTATGGGAAATAAAGTATTGAGGAATTGGTGGTAGTTAAGGTAAAGGGTAAACGTTTTCCCCTGACATTAAGTCCAGTTGTGACTGACTCTGGGGGTTGGTGCTCATCTCCATTTCTAAGCCGAAGAGCCGGCGTTGTCCGTAGACTCCTCCAAGGTCATGTGGGATGACTGCATGGAGCGGCGTTACCTTCCCACCGGAGCAGTACCTATTGATGCACTCACATTTGCATGTTTTTGAACTTCTGGGTTGGCAGAAGCTGGGGCTAACAGTGGGGGCTCTCTCCGCTCCCCCAATTCAAACCTGCGGCTTTTCAGTCCAGAAGTTCAGCAGCTCAGCGCTTTAACACGCTGCGCCATCAGGGGATATTATTTCCTAAAGGTTGTGAATATACAATATTTCTGATTGGTTTTTTTTGTCAGTTGGAGGCAAGTATGAATGCTGCAATTAGGGAAAATGATTAGGATGTAATGGTCTTGCAGCTTTAAAGCCTGGCAGTTTACTCCATGAGTGAATTTTTTGTTGGGAGGTGTTAGCTGGCCCTGATTGTTTCCTGTCTGGAATTCCCTTGTTTTCAGAGTGATGTTGTTTGCGATATTTTATGTGCTTCTAATGTCTGTGGCCCTGGGAAAACAGAGGATTTGCCAGACTTTGATGATGGGAATACTTTGTTGGGAGGTGTTAGCTGGCCCTGATTGTTTCCTGTGTGGAATTCCCCTGTTTTCAGAGTGTTGTTCTTTATTTAGTGTTCTGATTTTAGAGGTTGTATTGTTCTGTTTTATTATACCACATTAATTTTTATATATTCTGATTTTAGTTTTTGAATACTTGGAGCCAGATTGTATTCATTTTCACGGTTGACCGCAACATAATAATAATAATAATAATAATAATAATAATAATAATAATAATAATAATAATGACTTTGGTAATACACAGTGCTTCACTCCCTTCTCAGCTTCCTTTCTGGAAGAATCCTTTCTTGGGAGGTGTTAGCTGGCCCTGATTGTTTCCTTTGTGGAATGTGCAATTTCCCTGCTTTCAGACTGTTGGTCTTTATTTACTGTCCTGGTTTTAGAGATTATATTGTTGTGCATTATTCTATCCCAGTAATTATTTCATATTAAAGTAGAAACTCACTTATCCAACATTCGCTTATACAATGTTCTGGATTATCCAACACAGTCTGCCTTTTCATAATCAATGTTTTTGTAGTCAGTGTTTTAAATTCCTTGTGATATTTTAGTGGTAAATTTGTAAATACAGTACTGTAATTACTACATAGCATTACTGCGCATGGAACTACTTTTTCTGTCAAATTTGCTGTATAATATGGTGTTTTGGTGCTTAATTTGTATAACGATTACCTAATTTGATGTTTAATCGGCTTTTCCTGAATCCCTTCTTATTATCCAACGTATTCACTTATCCTGCCGGCCTGATTATGTTGGATAAGTGAGACTCTACTGTATATTTATAATCTTATATTTTCTGCTTAGAACTGGATTATATGAGGCCCCTTCTTCACAGCTGTATAAAATGCACACTGAAGTGAATTGTATGGCAGTGTGGAGTCAAGATAATCCAGTACAAAGCAGATAATATAAGATTATAAATGGGTTATATAGCTGTGTGGAAGGGCCTTAAGTCTATACTGCCATATAATCCAGTGCAAATTAGATAATCTGTGGAAGAGACCTAAGTGAGGCCTAAATCTGCCTGTCCCCTAACTGAACCCCGGCTGTCCCTTGGCTGAGTTGCTAGGAGACCAAGTGGGCAGAGATTAGCCCTCTAAACTGGCAGCAATTGGATAAAAACAATTATTGCTCTCCCTCTAATTAGGACTTTATTTTTCTTTTCTTTTTGTTGTATCAACCTAAAGGCGTGGATGATGGGTTGTGTTGTCAAATTTTGAGGTTGGGGGGCCTGTAGTTTTGTTGTCTTGTCGGTCGCCTTGATGCCACCACTCATTTATATATATAGATGTTCAGTGGCAAACTATTTCAAACCTACGGTACCATACATAGCGGGGTGGGAATTAAAGATCTTTCAAGATAAAGTTGAACTGAATGCTTCAATAGCCCTGGCCAACTCAGCTAGTGGTTAGGAATGCTGCAAGTTGGAGTCCAGTAGCATCTAGGGCTGCATAATTGCTGGCCGCCATGTATATGAATAGTGAAAATAGGCAAAATAAAGCTATCTATGTACAAGGCATTTGGGAGGAATTAATGAAGAAATGAATAACTTTAATAAGAAAAGAGGCATGCCAAGTTTAGGCTAGAACCCCAAAGTAGCCTAATGAAAGCTAAATCTTTCCAATGGGCCAAGGAACTGTCAGTGTAGGGATGAAAGAACTGGAAACCAGTGGCTGAGAAAAATAGAATTGACCATCCTAGCTTGAACACAGAACAAAAGGCAAAGGACACTTCCCAAAGAGCAGTCCACATTTTGTTTGCAGTTATCATTTGTCAATCTCAAGCTTCAGGAAAATGTGCATGAAACACATGCTGTATCTTCATCAGTGAGCACAAATAAATCTCTGTCTAGGCCCTTTCTGTAATGGCAATGTGATTGTGAAGTGGGTAGGGAAAGAATGTTGCCTCTTGATGGGAAGTTATAGCTGTAGAGATACATACGCAAGACTGCACAGCATGCCCTCAGTATCTGCTGGGGTTGGTTCCAGGATCCCCCATGGATACCAAAGTCTGTGGAGGCACAAGTCTCTTTAAATGCAATGGTATAATAAAATGGTGAACAACGCAAGTGAATGATGGAGAGAGCCTGAGGATCTGAGAACTGGTGGGAAGCTACAGCAGGGTATGTCTACACAGCTTAGTGTTTGGCATGCAGAAAAATTAAAGGTTTGCTTTTTGGAGTTTTTCTCTGAATATTTTTATCCTTGACTTACTTTACTTAGGTGATCTCTCATTGTCAGAGTGTGATTGTCTTCCAGGTGTAGTGTCTTGGCAGTCGATAGGTAGGTGACTATCAAGCCCTATTCTCGACCTGCATGTGAGGATATCGGTTTCCAGGTGGAAGGCAATCCTGATCAGAGTTGGTTTGATGTGCCTTCCTCTTGACATGTTTCTCCCTTTCGTCTTCCATTTATGCCTCTTCAGATTCAAGCACTACTGATCACAGCTGACCTCCAGCTAAAGCATTCAAGGGCCAGGGCTTCCCTGTTCTCGGTGACTATGCCACACTTTTTAGGGTTAGCTTTACGCCAATCTTTAAATCTCTTTTCCTATCCAACAATATTCCGTTTTCCATTCTTGAGTTGGGAGTATAGTAACTGCTTTGGGCGATGGTGATCGGGCATTCGGACAATGTGGGCAGTCCAGTGGAGTTGACGACGTAGGAGCATTGCTTCAGTGCTGGTGGTCTTTGCTTCTTCCACGATGCTGACATTTGTCTGCCTCTCTTCCCAAGAAATTTGCAGGATTTTTCAGAGGTAACGCTGATGGAATCGTTCCAGGAGTTGAGTGTGGCATCTGTCGACAGTCCATGTTTTGCAGGCGTATAACAGGATTGGGAGGACACGAGCTTTATAAACAAGCACCTTGGTATCCCTAAGGATGTCCCGATCCTCAAACACTCTCTGCTTCATTCAAAAAAAATGCTGCACTCGCAGATCTCAGGCGGTGTTTCAGTGTTAATGCTGATTTTTGTGAAGAGGTGGCTGTCAAGGTAGTGGAAATGGTCAACATATTCTAACATTACACCATTAAGCTTTATTTCTGGCATTGCAGAGGGATTGGCTGGTGACTGCCGGAAGAGCACTTTGGTTTTCTCGATGTTCAGTGAGAGACCTAGCATCTTGTAGGCTTCTGCAAAGGTGGTTGATTGAATCTGATGATGCCAAACCCAGGAATATGGAGGAGCTCACTGTATCTACATCTTGCTATGTTCAGGTGGAGCTGGTGGCTTGTAAAGAGTGTAAAACAACTGAGCACATATCTTGGATATTGAAAGCAAGCCCTAATGTAATGTCCCCATTGAAACAGCTGTCTGTGATGTCTGGACTTTGGTTTCTGTGGAAATACATTTTTCCATTAGTTGTTACCCTTACTCAGTACTGTTCCACCCAGCCGTTTAGTTTAGAAATATATTTCAGCATGATCACATTTGCGCTAATAAAACCCAGTGCCTGATTCATTCATATTTGTTCTGCTTTGACTGGGTATCCGTGGAATGAACAACACGAGATCTTGGCAGTGTTCAGGGGTCAGGGCAAGTCTTCAGCTTCTTGGGGAAAAAAATATGCTGCAACTCCACAAATGTTTGGGCTCAGCACAGGGAGAGCAGCCAAGGGAGGTAGTCAGCAAAACTGAAATGGTAATTAAGAGTGCACACGCTGGTGGCTGGCTTTCTCAAAAAGGGCCTAGCATTGATCCTGCTAAAACCATTTACTTTAATGGAAAGTGCTCTGTGCTTTTAAACCTGGTAGCTATGCAGCATATTGTAAATGGAAGATCAAAGTTACAAAGATGGCCATTCATGGCTTTGGCACTATTCCCCGACTTTCCAGTTCCATTTGGCAAGCCTGGCCACTTTAAAACGCTGAAGCCTCTGTCTGGGTGGAATGCAGTGTGTAGGGTTGTGTGTAATAGACTATCATGGGAAAAGGAGAGGGATTATTTCCCTCCCTAACCCCTGGAATAGCTGTTTATGTGGATTCTTCTGTGCTATTACAGTTGAGAGGTAGCTAAATCTCTGTCCTGCAACATGGGGTTACCTCATTTATCACACCAAGCAGACATTTTCCTCCTAACATTGCTGAAACGACTCTTGCCTCTTTCTTTCTGGATTAAGACATGATTACTGGCAGATTAAGTTAGTGTGATGACAATAAAAATGGTTTTCCAGATACATCTAGTACTGAATTCAGATATCAAACATTGGTTTAAGAAGCCAACACTATACACTTCTGCCTGTATTAATTTTTATGCATTGGTCTCTAATTTGTTTCTGAGCCCAGTGCAAGATGGTGTTAATTTTACAATCCCAGGCTTAGTGTATTTTAAAGCAGGGCTAGTAGTCATTGTGGTTCCTGTTGGGTTTTGAATCTCTTCCTCCCCTGTAGTTCTAAAAGCTTCCAAGTCACCTACTGTATAACGTATAAGTATATAGATTTTAGTTTTAAAATTGCCCCTAAAAAGCTCAGTCAACTTATCCATGGGTCAGTATAAGTATTGTAGCTTTTCTTATCAAAAAAGGGATTTTGGGCTGCATCAAAAGGAGTATAGTGTCTAGATTGAAGGAAATCACGGTGCCTCTCTATTCTGCTTTGGTTAGACCTCGCCTGGAATACTGTGTCCAATTCTGGGCACCACAGTTCAAAAGCGATATTGACAAGCTGAAAGGGATCCAGAGGTAGGTGACCAAAATGATCAAAGATCTGGAGACCATGAATCCCTAAGAGGAGTGTCTTAAAGAGCTGGGCATTGTTTAGCCTGCAGAAGAGAAGGTTGAGAGGAGACATGATAGCCATGTATAAATATGTGAAAGGATACCATAAGGAAGTGGGAACAGGTTCGTTTTCTGCTGCCCAGACAGGGCCCAAAACGAGCTCTCACTCTTTCTACCAGGGCTGTCCAAACAACACCTCCAGTAAAACCGAATTAATCAGAGACAAGGCAGGTAAACCCTGCTTTGTCCTGAATTAATTAAGTACCTGGTAAGACCCGGATCTTTGATAAGATTAATGTCTTTCCAGGTGTAGGCCCAGTGTGGATTGGGCCCGGGAACCACATCACACAATTTCTGGGCCCAATCTAGACAGCCATCTCAGGCTTTTCAGGCTTCATGAGGCTGAAAAACCAAGAGGGCACCAACCCCCTGCCCAAAATAAGCCCTTAAAATAAAAAAAAATTACCAGGCTGCCATTAAAATACTTCTGGAGTCCTCCTGTGCATAGAAATGATGTGCCAGGAGTTGGGGGGAGTAAGTAGAAAAATCAGTTCTCTCCCCCCCTCCCCACCAGCACATCATTTCTACATGCCAGGAGGACTCCAGCAGTACTTTAATGGTGGCTGGGTAGTTTTTTTTAGTTTTCAAGGACATATTTTGAGGGACTTCTGGGTGCCCTCCCAGAAGGTACCGGGAAAGAGCAGGTTTTGGGGGTAGGTGTGGGGACTTAAACGCATGCCTAAGCAGGTTTCTTAAATCCACTTCAGTGTGTGTTTAAGTGAAGCCTGGAAGCGCCCTAGAACTCTGGACAATGGGTTCAAATTACAGGAAAGGAGATTCCACCTCAACGTTAGGAAAAACTTCTTGACTGTAAGAGCTGTTCTGCAGTGGAACTCTCTCTTCCTTGGAAGCTTTCAAACAAAGGCTGGATGACCATCTGTCAAGGGTTCTTTGATTGTGTTTTACCTGCATGACAGGAAGTTGGACTACATGGCCCATGTCATCTCTTCCAACGCTATGATTCTATGATTCTAAGGAACCATCTTTGAGAGGCATGTTAAAAGGCAAGAGTTTAGTCCATCTCAGGGCAACCTAAAAGAAGCACTTTCTGAATAATGAATAATAATAAATGCACCAAAGAGATAGATGATTTTCACAATTTCCTCCATTTTCCTTAAGTTTTTCATTTTACCTTTTGTGCTGATCTAAATGGTGCCTCCATTCCATGGAATAAACTGGTTGGGTGTACTGGGGACTGCAGAAGAATAAATGAAGAAGCCATCTTATGGAAACTTCAATTCAATTGAAAGGCTTTTCTTTGGAATGGGACCCAACTGGATGGAATCCAGTGTTAATAGCAATGTGGCCCACTCTCATGCAGTAGCTGTCTATAAGGAGATGTGATGCTGGTCTGATGAAGTACCATAATATGCCTCCTCATTAACACCATGTTTAATGAACTACAGATGTTACTGCTGTGGTGTTGAAGCCTACCATCTCCTTTCTCTCTCTGGTGAAGTTATACCATGGAAAAAATGTCACAGAGACTTCTGATTGTATCAGTGATCAGATGTTGGAAAAGACACTTTTTTGAACTGCATCTGCCAAAATCCACCAGTGATGCCACATTTTTCCCTCATGTATTAAATCTATTCATGAGATAGATGGCATTTTGATATAGGCTTAATTCAAAAATGTTATGTTCTGATACTGCCTTGAGGAAGAAGCAGACAAGAGAAAAAAATGAATTCCAATGATACTCAGCCTGATTGGTCCAGGTGTGTTACCATTAACCCATGAAAAGAGTGAAGAATATATAAGGTAAAGGTAAAGGTTTTCCCCTGACTTTAGTCTAGTCGTCCTACTCTGGTGGATGGTACTCATCTCTATTTTTAAGCTGAGGAGCCGGCATTGTCCGTAGACACCTCCAAGATCATGTGGCCAGCATGAACCATGGAGTGCTGTTACCTTCTCGTCAGGGTGGTACCTATTGATCTACTGACATTTGCATGTTTTCGAACTGCTAGGTTGACAGAAGCTGGGGCTAATAATGGGAGCTCACCCTGCTCCCCGGATTTGAATCACCAGCCTTTCGGTCAGCAAGTTCAGCAGCTCAGCGGTTTAATCCACTGTGCCACAAGGGGCTCCTATATGTGTGTGTGCGCGTGCATGTGTGTGTGTGCATGTTCATGTGTGTGTGTGTGTGCAGGTGCATATGTGTGTGTGTACTGTGTATGCTGCTTTTTGCAATAGAAGCCAGAATGACTTCACAGGATATAGTCTTCTTTGTCCTGCTGGCTATGCTCCAAATATTTCATCAGCTGAGGCATTTGGCCGTTCCCTTTGGCTTGTGTTGCTTCCTTGGTAGGATTTGTTTCTTCTAGCAATATAACTGCCAGTAATTTCCAGATGTGGAATTCTGCTGCCTTCTGTAGTATTACTACTGATTACATGATTCAGTGCAGAATAAGGACATACCTTGCAATAATATAACCCTCCAGAGAAAAAACTTCAGATTCTCATCAATCCTTTGGGTTGTAGTCTCTACTACAGTGGTTCTCAACCTGTGGGTTCTCAGATGTTTTTGGCCTTCAACTCCCAGAAATCTTAACAGCTGGTAAACTGGCTGGGATTTCTGGGAGTTGTAGGTCAAAACACCGGGAGACCCACAGGTTGAGGACCACTGCTCTACTACCTGAGAGATGCTGCAATACGATTGAATGGGATTCTGATCATTTTACCCAGGCTCCTTCTACACTGCCATTTAATCCAGAATATCAAAGCGGATAGCCCACATTATCTTTTTTGAACTGGATTATCTGAGTCTACACTGCCATATAATTCAGTTCAAAGAAGATAATCTAAATTTTATATGGCAGTGTAGAAGAGGCCTTAGGCAGATTTCAAGTTTTGTGGGATCATCAAAGTCCACCTACTACAATCAATCACATGACTCCTAACAGTTCTTACTATTGATTTCACTGGTCAGAGACGGTGAGAGTTGTAGTCCAACAATATCTGGAAGGGTATACTTTGCCAACCAATTTCAAGTTTTTTTTAAAACACTAACCCATCAAATAACACTACACATGAGGAGGAGCCATGTACAAATACGTGAGGGGAAGTCATAGGGAGGAGGGAGCAAGCTTATTTTCTGCTGCCCTGCAGACTAGGACACGGAACAATGGCTTCAAACTACAGGAAAGGAGATTCCACCTGAACATCAGGAAGAACTTCCTCACTGTGAGGGCTGTTCGGCAGTGGAACTCTCTCCCCCAGACTGTGGTGGAGGCTCCTTCTTTGGAAGCTTTTAAGCAGAGGCTGGATGGCCATCTGTCGGGGGTGCTTTGAATGCGATTTTCTGCTTCTTAGCGGGGGGTTGGACTAGATGGCCCATAAGGTCTCTTCCAACTCTACTATTCTATGATTCTATGATTCTAGGATTGTCACAACAGTTGACAATTTTTTAGAGTATACGATTGTACAAGAGATTATAGCAGATTGCTCCCATTGTTATCAAGTTTATTTTGAAAAAAGTAAAGTGCTGAGAAGGTTTGGTGAGTAATGCTTTTAGTCCACAAGTGCTTGGGAAGAAATTAAAATTTATATAAAATGTACACCTAAATATCAAAAGAATTATGATACCTGAAAAAACATAATAGTGAGGAATTTGCTGCAGTTGTAGAAAAGGTGAGTAAGCGAAGCTACGGCAATTAATTTGCTTGATGTGTATTCAAAAAACATAGTATTTTGGAATGTTATGAAGACATTTTAATTTTTTCCAAAAGTATTTATGTTTATTATTAAATCTTCAGTGACTTTCATATCCTTCATATAGAAAAAATTAAGTGTGTTTTAATTTTGAAAAAAGTATTCTGCTTGCTACACTATGTGTCTGAAACTTGTGTGGTGCTGTGTATGTTTTTGGTTAGGTTTCTAATGTGTGTATTTTCATGGCAATAATTGTTAGGAGCTTGGCTTCCTCACGACCAATGGCACATATTTTTAGAACAGGGGTGTCCAAACTTTTTGCGTAAAGGGCAGGATTTGGTGAGGTGAACACATATTGGGGTCGACCATTCAGCCTGACATTCTTTGAACCATTAACATTAAATGCAAATGAACTATTTTATGAAATTTTGCAAATGTTCATTTCTTCACACAGAACACAAATAAATCTAAACAAGTTTTTCCAAAAATCACCCTGCCTTTCATGTATTTGAAGATCACATAAAACCAAGAAAAGTCTGTCTGGAAGATTAAACATATCTAGATTCATTTGAAGCATTACATATTATACACTATTAAATGCTCACCTTAACTTCTAAATTCAAAACATGTGAACTGGAAAATAACATGAACAGCTATCTTATTAAGAAGTACAAAACGCTGAAGGCCAAATGAATCCATGTTATCACTAATATTTTCGTTTTTCAGTTAACAGTCGAAAATTTAAAAAAACAAAATAATGTTATTTGATTTTGAATTGGATATTAAAAACAAAAAGGCTGTGTTTTTAAAAATTATTTTACTTTTAGACTCAGTTCAAAAATATGAAATGGAAAAAGGGGTTGACGGACCAAATTGGATTTTAATATTTTGTTTGTCGGGTTTATGAAACCTGGTTTGATTGTCTATTGAAAAATAAAAGAACAAATGACACATGGATTGAAAAGACTCAGTGCATATTCAAAACTGTGGTTTTGATCGTCTTCTTATAAAACATAAAATAGTTTTTTTGTACTCCTGTATTTTATAGTGTGATCAACAGTGCTGGCGGGCCGCATATTGTTGATATTTATGACAGAGGCTGTGAGCCAGTGGAAATTTGAACATAGGTTGCAATTGGCCCCCGGGCTAGATTTCGGACATGACTGTTCTAGAAGTTGATTCTACAGTAGAGTCTCACTTATCCAACACTCGCTTATCCAACATTCTGGATTATCCAATGCATTTTTGTAGTCAATGTTTTCAATACATCATGATATTTTGGTGCTAAATTCGTTAATACAGTAATTACTACGTAGCATTACTGCATATTGAACTACTTTTTCTGTCAAATTTGTTGTATAACATGATGTTTTGGTGCTTAATCTGTAAAATCATAACCTAATTTGATGTTCAATAGGCTTCTCCTTAATCTCTCCTTATTATCCAACATATTTGCTTATCCAACATTCTGCCCGCCCATTTATGTTGGATAAGTGAGACTCTACTGTATATACAATTACTTTATTTCAGAAATAGCAACATTTTCTTATGACCAAGAGCTGTTCATCTTTTTACCTTCTCTTATCTTCCTTTACGTAGTCCCCAGTTTTTCTAGTGCAAGCCTGAATGACATGCCATCCACTATGCTGGTTATTCTGCCAGCCAGCCAGTGATCATTTCCACTTTTGCTACTTGCCAGAGACTTCACAAACAGATTTAACATCAATAGGCTATAACAGTGTTTCTCAAACTCTGCTCCTTCAGGTGTTTTGGACTTCAGCTCCAAGAAATCTAAGCCAGTTTACCAGCTGTTAGGGATTGTGGGAGCTGAAGTCCAAAACATCTGGAGGAGCACAGATTGAGAAACACTGGACTATAAGATCCATGGGCCATGCTTGACCTGATATATACTTTCTTTTAGATTGTCTGAACATTTCCCCAAATTCCAGAAAGTGTCAAATGGGAATGTTATATGAAATTTCAGATGTGTGCATCGGTGGGTGCCTATGTACTGAGATTTAAATTACTGTACAGTATTTCTAATTTTCTAATATGAATTTCTAGCAGGTTTTTTGCTTTCATGATATATGTCTGGTGGAACATCCTAATGGGTTTTGTTCCTATTCCCAGGCAGCTGTGTGCTCATGGCTCTCCAGTGGGAACCAGGCGTGAAATATGATTGAAACAATTCCAGTGCATGGTTTCTTCTTTCTCATGTATCCTTTCTCCACTCTTTTCTTACCCCTCCCTTCTCTCTTTGTCTTTGCTCTTGTTCTTTGTTTTGTTCCTTTGCCTCATTCCAGGGTATGCTCCTGTCACTGGCATGTGCCACCCTCTGCGCAGTTGCACCCTCAACCATGAAGATGGATTCTCCTCTGCATTTGTGGTTGCTCACGAGACTGGACATGTGTAAGTTGCTGGGGGTGGGTGGGGATTGTTCACTGGTGGTCACGTTTCTTTGCAGTGAGTGTGAATGCTTTGCAGGAGTCTTGGCAGGACATTCTGTGCAGTTAGTTCCAGCTGTTGTTCAAGTTGCCAGCTTAATTAGAACTTTTAATAGCAGGCCTGTTTTCCAGAACAACAAACTTCTGATTCCTTAGCAATATATTATGCAGTCTCTTCTTTTTGACCTTTTTGGAGGTGAAGCTCTAGTAATGTAGCCTCATGCATATTTAGAGAACATGAAATACCTGGGCCTGGATCAGCTCAGTTTCTGCCATGAGCTCCAAATAAGTGAAATTGTACATAGCCATGTTATAAGGCCACTCATTTCATTACACTGACAATGAGGGTTTGATGACACATCTCTGGAACCTGATAGGTGAACCATGACACTCATTCTTAACAAACCACCTTCAGAGATTGGCTGGTCAAGAAGCTCCATATGATGGTAGGTCTCTCTGTAAACCTCTATTACAGTGGTTCCCTTATTTTGGCCAGGGACTACTCTCCAACATTAGTACCAAAAGGGTTACGAATCAGTTTTTAGTCAACTTTAGATTCGGTTTGGACTGGGCTATGGCACAGCTGGTTAGTAGCTAGCTGCAATAAATTACTACTGACCGAGAGGTCATGAGATCAAAGCCCGGGTCGGATTAAGCTCCCAACTATTAATAGCCTAGCTTGCTGTTGACCTAAGCAGCTTGAAAGCCAGTTGCATCTGTCAAGTAGAAAATTTAGGTTCCGCTTTATGCGGAATTTAACTAATTTATGACACCATTAAAAAAAACTTCCAGCAGCATGCAGAAAGGAATGAGGAAGTACTCAATCAAGGACTCGGTGTCACAAATGAATCGAGCATACCCTCATGAAGCCGGAAGTGGGAAAATGTTAAATTGCCTCTGTGTCTGTCTATATGTCCTATGTCTAATGGCACTGAATGTTTGCCATGTATATGTGCATTGTGATCCACCCTAAGTCACCTTTGGGGTGAGAAGGGTGGAATATAAATACTGCAAATAAATAAATAAATAAATATGGCATCCAGTAGTCGCTATCTGCTCACCCACAGAAAACCATATTTAATAATCTAGAGCTGATGTGGTCTATTCAATGCAATTTTCTGAATCAGAACCTCTAATAACTCCAGGAACAGCCCTAAAAACGAAGATACCAAGGCACCCCCGCTTCCAGGCGTCACATGGAACGGTTCTGCTCAGGGGGAGGAGGAGGAGAAGCAGCAGTCAGGAGGCTTGTTGTCGCGCCTTTCATGGGTAGTCAGCTTCTCCCTCCCTGCATCCCTATTACCTTGGCACTATAAGAGGATTTTGCAAGACCAGTCACCCTCATTGCAACAATGTAGTAACATTGAAGCCGTGAACCATATTTTAGTTCTTGGGGACCACTGGTGGTCCATGAACCATGGGTTGGGAACCACTGCTATATTAGGATAAGAGCTTGTTCCTTCTCTTCTTGAATATAAAAATAGATTTCTTTTGAAGAGGATGTCAGATGATGCTTTCTTTGGAAGATGATGCCAGGTAATGGTTCTACTATGTTACCAATGAACTAAGGAAGGATATCTGTCATTGAGGTCATCTCATGTCTCTGATCAGATAGATTTTTCACCTTCAAGACAAACCTGAGACTAGTTGCTTAGAATGTTTGGCCAAATTAAAATGTTCATCAGCATTGCTTTTTTACACATTGCAAAGGACAAACAAGAGGATGGAATAGGTGTTCAAAATATTACTTCTATTTCACTATTCGATGTTGTTTCACAGTCCTTGGGAAACACTGCTTACAGACTTTTTTAACAGGTTAGGTATGGAACATGATGGCCAAGGAAACCGATGTGCTGATGAGACCAGCATGGGGAGTATTATGGCACCACTTGTGCAAGCAGCATTCCACCGTTACCACTGGTCCCGATGTAGCAAGCAGGAGTTGAACCGTTACATACAGTAGGTCTACTTAATTTAAAAACAAATTCCTGGGCTTTAAAACTGCTCTTTGTTTTGTAAAGACTAAATTGGTGGGATATGAAAATACTTTGAAGGCAAACATCTTTGGAGTAGCTGAATACAGATGTCAAAGCTGTGAAGAATGTATACATGTGGCAACACACCATCTTTTTTCTCACTTTTGCTTGTAGTTCTTACGACTGCCTCTTAGATGACCCATTTGAGCACAACTGGCCCAAGCTGCCAGAGCTGCCAGGAATCAATTACTCTATGGATGAGCAATGCCGCTTTGACTTTGGTGTGGGCTACAAAACATGTACAGCTGTGAGTATAGAAACCCTGTTGGCAGGGTCCACTGTTTCTTCTCTCTCACACATTTAAGGATAAAGAAGATTTCCCCCAGGGCTGATTCACATGTTTGGGTTGTGTCCACCGGTGACGTCCCCCCATGCAAGTCAGCACATCTGACTTTCACTGATTCCCTCCCACCACATGCCACACATTTTATGTCTAATTCACATCCAAGTGTTCACTTGCCCTCAGCCACAGCTTTTCAGCAATGGTGGGATGTAGGCTGCCTTGTAAAAATTTAATGTTGCTAATTGTGGAAATGTTTAATGTGGGAATCTGATTTATCCATTAAGGTGATTGGATTACACTCAAAAGAAGATGTTCAAAAGGTATCTGTATTTTTGAACACTCAGTGTAGTTGAAGTTGCTTCAATATTTAATAGCTGCATAGGTTATATATAAGTGAAATTTGACAATTCAACAGTTTTGATATTTATCAAGGAAAAAAAACATTTATAGAATGTACAAGTTTCCTATCAGCTATCAAACTGAGGTAGAAAAAGAAGATTAATGTAAACCACCTTGAAATAATACCAGCTATCTAGCTATCAAGGATTACCTAAATACTTAAAAATATAAGTATTTAGGCCCTGCTGCTGTGATTTCAACCATAGTTTGACATGAAGTATTAAGGAGTTGAAGATGTTCCTGGTATATGGATAATGTGAAAAAAGCATAACTTTTGCATCGGGTTGTTGTGTGTTTTCCAGGCTGTATAGTCATGTTCCAGAAATACTCTCTCCTGACATTTCACCCACATCTATGGCAGGCATCCTCAGAGGTTGTGAGATATACCTCGCAACCTCTGAGGATGCCTGCCATAAATGTGGGTGAAACGTCAGGAGAGAATACTTCTGGAACATGGCCATACAGCTCGGAAAACACACAACAACCCTGTGATTCCGGCCATGGAAGCCTTCAACAACAACCTTTGCATCATTAATTTTTGTTATAAGACGTAATGACTCAAATCTGGAGTTTCTTGGCTTTTCCCCTTGTTGCTTCAGATAGTTTTTTAAAATGAGAGTTACAGTAACAAAGATTGTAGATGGTTTGAGAACAAGCTGTTTGTACTTTCTCCCAGCTCAGAAATTGTTTCTCTTTGTGTACATTGCTTTTCTTTCTTCACAGTTCAGAACATTTGACCCCTGCAAGCAGCTGTGGTGTAGTCATCCAGACAATCCCTACTTCTGTAAAACAAAGAAAGGACCACCCTTGGATGGAACAGAGTGTGCTTCAGGCAAGGTACCTATGCTTTAGAATATTTTCATTTTTACCTGAAGGCTGGTATATCTTGTACTTGGTATATCTTGTACTTTAGTCTATGTAGACACACCTTGACATGCCCATGTGGACACACAGACAGCATGCCATGTATATAAATCTTTATGGGCTAGAATGTGTCTTTTCTTGCAGTGGAATACATTTCTGTGAATATACCTTTTATTGTCCAATAATATTTGCAAACATTGCCCATGAACATACCTCTCCCCCATCGACACTGATGAGCAGAGTTTTAAAACTGAACTTTTCCTTGTCATATGATGATTTGAATTTTCTGTTGTAAAGTCACTTTGAGCATTTTCTAGTGGGAAAGGAATAGAGATAAATTTAGATCAAATGTGGATAAATAAACCTAATGATCTAAATATTTGACTCAATGGTAACTGTTTACTTAGGTTGTTACTTAGGTTGTTAATATGTATTGTTGAAGGCTTTCATGGCTGGAATCACTGGAGTGTTGTGTGGTTTCCAGGCTGTATGGCCGTGTTCTAGCAGCATTTTCTCCTGTCACTTTACCTACCTCTGTGGCTGGCATCTTCAGAGGATCCTCTGAACAGGATCATACAGCCTGGAAACCACATAACACTCCAGTGTTTCCAAAAGACGTGAAAACCATCGAAAATACATGGTTACAGCCTAAGTAACAACCTAAGTAATCAGTCACTATTGAGTCAAATATACACAACAGATTGTTACTGCTTGGCAGTTGTGTTTGATGGTCAATTACATTTCAGTAAGCACTAATGAATCCTGGTGAACATCAAATGCCTGGGGTATATCCACTGTATTGGTAGGAACAAATAATTGATTGATGATGGATTTGCTGTTTGCACTTCATGTTCACTGCAGGCATAGCAAACTTGATCTCAGATTATTCTGTACTTTACTATACCAATTTTTGAGCTGTTCTAGTTAAATACTACACACTTCTGACAGCGAAAAGGCTAAGCAGGCAATAGAAGTAGATCAACCTCAGTGTAGTTTTGGGGTTTTTTTTAAGGTGCTGCAGAAGTGACAGGCTTTTTTCATGAATCCACTGTTCCACCCAGGCTCCCTGAGACCTTTCTCTATTACTTTAAGGTTTCGTGACTTCACAGCCGTCACTGTCCGCCTGACCAATGAGAGCGGGAGAAACAGATTCCGAACCCAATTGTAAAGCCGGGTGCTTCTGTGGCTGTAGAACTGCTCTCCTCACTAACACTGGACAGTTATGAAGAGGCAGGTGTTCAGGTAACCCCTGTTTCTTCTCCTGTTCCAGTGGTGTTTCAAGGGTCACTGCATCTGGAAGACTTCAGAACAACCTTACAGCCAGGATGGCAGCTGGAGTTCCTGGTCCAAATTTGGTTCCTGTTCCAGGACTTGTGGGGGTGGGGTGCGCTCTCGCAGCAGGAACTGCAACAACCCACCGTAAGTTTGGCTTTCGGAGAGACGAGGATGTCATTTGGCAAGTTGTACCTGGGAGGAGAGAGACTATATCCCCTTTCCCTCTCATTTACTAACAATAGGGATGGAAATCTGTAATTGTTCCCTTCTCTCATGCATCAAAGAATGGAGAATTCAAGAAACGTTCTTCTCTAAGGTTGACATTGTGAGAGGTTTTTGCAACTTTAATGCTCTTCTGATTTCTGATAAGAAGAGATATTGTACTTGATCTTAGCCAAAAGTCCAAGACTTTGAGGACTTCTGCAAGAAATATGATTGTGCAAAAGAAAATTGGTATATTTTGTGTAATAAGACTGTTTTCTATGTAATAATGAAGATTTTATGCAAAGACTTTTTCTTGTTATAAAGTCCCCAAAAGCAGAAAAAAGATCTTATGATAGCTATCAATTTTTATAAAATGAGGAATTTTGAAAGGGCCTAGATTCTTTTTCTCAGTGACCATTATGAAATGTGGAAGTATTCTTTATACTTCTAATTGTCAGCGAAGGAGGAGGAGAGAGTTTGTAGCAATTCTTAAGACAAGGAAATGTAGTCATTCTTCCATGCCAAAGCACCGAAGGGGCATTTTTTCCTTTTATAGCCTTTAGGGATATGATTGTCTTTTAAGTAACTAAATAAAAATGTGGATTGTAAATGCTGGGAATTGTTTATTTAGGGGCTGCAGCAGCGCAGCGAGTTAAACCGCTGAGCTGCTGAATTGCTGATCAGAAGGTTTCCTAACCAGTTTTTTGTATATTTTCCAGACCAGCCTATGGAGGTCGTCATTGCCCAGGTGCAACCTATGAATATCAGATTTGCAATACAGAGGATTGCCGGGGTCCCTATGAGGATTTTCGGGCCCAGCAATGTTCCAAGCGAAATTCCTATTACACCCACCAAAGCTTGAAGCACACTTGGCTTCCTTATGAACATCACGATGGTAAGTTACCAAGACATCTAGAATACGTGATGCTTTTAATGGGTCCAGAGTATAGGGTCCAGAGTATAGGGTCCCTTCTACACAGCCATATAAAATCCAGATTATCTGCTTTGAACTGGATTAGATTAGTCTACACTGCCATATAATCCAATTCAAATCAGATAATCTGGATTTTATATGGCCATGTGGAAGGGGCCTTACTTTGTGCCTAAGAGACCGGCTATATGTCTTATGATTTGTTAGGCTCCTGCATCCATCAGCCACATCCAGCATAGCCAGTGGTCTGGATTGATGGGAGCTATAGTCCAGCAACATGTGTAGGTGCAGCAACTTTCCTGGTCCTGGCAGAAAGATTGAGTTGATCATATAAACATTCTATATTGATAAAAGTATAATTTTTAGTATCTCATCAGAAATGGTGGGGCATGAATTCCTAAGCAGTTAAGATTCTCCAGACTAGTTAGAATAGTTAAAATATGGTACATATTTGGTTGAAATCATACATCCAAAGTATTCCAGTCTTAGTTTAATCATATTGGCTAAAAGGGGAGTTCAGGCTTGATTTTACTAAGGACACAGTCAACAATATTCATAGAACTGTTCTCTGGTATCACATTTCAAATGAGTCGATCCTTTTCTTACCAGCTTTTTCCACTGTCCAGCTTTCACAAACATATACACAATGGCATGGGTAATCCTAACTTTAGTATTCAATGATATATCATTACACTTCAGGATCTTGTTTAGCAGCCAACATCAGATTTGGACCAAGCTTGGCACACAGACCCAACATGGCCAATTGCAAATACTACCAGGGTTTGGGGGTGATTGCCCTGTTAATCTCAGAGTTGTAGTTCACCCTTATCCAGAGAGCCATGAACCCAACTGACAATGAATCTGGACCACACCTAAGTGATATTACCTAACATCCCAAAACAAACAATGCCATCTTCTAATAACCTGGGCACCACCAGGTCCCCAAATTAGTATAGAATAAAAATAAAATAAAATTAATTGACCAATTCATTTAATTTATGAAGCAACTTTACATAATTATGCTTCTATGCTTCAGGTTTTCATGCAGGTGAAATCTGGATAATTACTTTCTTTGACAATAGGAAAACATTAATATAGGGGGGGGGGGAAACCCAACAAAAAGCCTTTTAAAAGTATTTCTCAATAGCTATGAAATCCAGAAACTGTATTATGAAAAATACATTTTTTTCTCCTCAGAACACTGAACAAGAAAATATTGACTTCCGCTTTTGTCTAAATTGTCCATAAATAGAACCATTTTTCTATGTTTTTGTTTTCCTGCAGATGCCCAGAAATGCGAGCTGATTTGCCAGTCTGAGGAGACTGGAGATGTGGTGTTTATGAATCAAGTTGTTCATGATGGCACCAGGTGCAGCTATAGAGACCCATACAGTGTTTGTGTGAGAGGGGAGTGTGTGGTATGTAACCGAACCTCTAGGTTCATCTATTTTTCCTTTTTTTTTTTCAAAACAGAAAGGGGATGTCTTTCAAGATGCTGATTGAACCTTCTTGACTTTTGTAGCCTTTCTGAAGGGAACGGGAAGGTTTAAAATAGATCTGGCTCAAATGATGTGATATTTGCCTCCAAAGACCCTCCTGCTGCCTTTACTTTTTCCCTTGTGAACCCCATTTTCCTTTGGAGTCACTTCCCTGACATGCTGATGTCCACTGTATAAATTCAAGCTCTGTTTAATTTCGTAAACATCAGAACAAAGGAATGGTTGCAGGGAGTTCCCATGGGAACTGCTTTCTATTTGTGCTTCCATTTAGCCACCTGTGTGTCCATGGTTCCATTTGTTTACAGCCCTCATCAGCTGTTTTGCAATTTTGAAATACTCACATTTGCTGGAGCAGTCCACACCAGTGTATCACAAAGAAGTCTGTGTTTTCCTTAAGTGCAGTGATGCACATTTTTCGGCTGAAATTGGATTTTAAGTGCATCTTTTAAACACATGTTTTGTGGTCTTTAATGTCCAGCATACATTTTTAGCAAACGTCATTTAGCCACCCTCCCCCCCTTTTATTCTGGTTTTGTTTGCATTTTAAGGCCTGTATAGAAGGGCCCTGAGAGAGCTAAATAAAACAGATTTTCATCTCCAGTGGAGTAAGTCTATCTCATTCTCTTTCTAGCCATTTTTTCAGACAATAATACAATCCCTGTGGGAATGCATTTGCCCATGGCCACCCAAAGAGTTCATGGATGAATTAGTGAGTTGACATTGCTCCTTCGAAACCAAGACCCAAGGCCATCCAACTACATTGGCTTTTTTGTCTGTGGCTGCAGTTAATTTGCATCACATACACTATAATTGTGGCAATGGTTGTCTTCTTTGCCATTTTAATACGTTTAGCAGACTGTTGATGAACCAGAACTGCGATCGCTAGAAGAAATGAACACTCTAATTGTGTCCAGGATAATAGGAAGATCTTAATTTTGAGGATTATTTTCAGTTTGATAGTTTGATAATATGCTCCTGTCCAGTTGTGAATATTATCAAAGTATACTTGTATATGATGTGTGCATATCTGTCATCTTGTTTCATCTTTTGTAGTGCCCTTCTACATTGCCATATAATATGGATTATCAAAGCAGATAATCCACATTATCTGATTTGAACGGGATTATCTGAATCAGCATTGCCATATAATCTAGTTCAAGGCAAATAATCTAGATTTTATATGGCAATGTAGAAGGGGCCTCAATTTCCCCAATACTTACTGGGAGTTCCAACTATAGCTAGCTGTCGAATGGGATCAATACTTCCATAAGTATGGCTTATTATTATTATTATTATTATTATTATTATTATTATTATTATTATGTTAATTATGTTTATTATTATGTTTATTTATATCATGCCTTTTCTCTCCATAAGGAGATTCAAAGCGGCTAACATTAAAATAAGTCCCCAACCCCAAAGTCTATACATTTTTTAAAAAACTACTGAACGAAGTGACATGATTTTAAGAGTGTGCCATTTGGTATCAGAATTTGGTCTACAACTAGAGCTTGTTGCTTCCTCAATGAATGCAGCACCTCCACACCATCTCTGTCACGGAAATGACAGATGATGGCAGTGATGGTAGCTGTCGTATCCTCTGCATATCTCTAGAAAAGAAAAAGAGAAAATGGAGCTGCTAACAACAATATAACTCCCAGACCCTTGGGACTAGTATCCATTGTTTTATCTACTTGTATCTGAAATAATAGGTCCCATCTAGAAGACTTCTAAGTCCTCTGGGAAATTTGAAGATAGGCTTCTGCTGGAAGTTACCATAAAATAGTTATGGACATAGCAAGTTCTTATAATGGATACCACTCTATGAATTGTCTAGGTCTTGCAGTTGGATTTTGTGATAACTTCTGGAAAAAGCATACCATTGAATTGCCAGGAGGACCTAAAAGATGCCTAAATAGGACACTATTATCCATGATTTTCTGTTTCCATGATACGTTCAGGGATATCTCTCTCACAGATACAAGGGTCATACTGTACTTATGTAATTTTTTTATATTTTTCTCCCAAGATGAGTTGGGATGCTAGAGTTTTGCTGTCTTCATCTTTTGCTGTTTTGATGTCTAAGGCCCCATCTATACTGCGTTATAATCAAGATTATCAAAGCAGATATTAATCCACATTATCTGCCTTCAACTGGATTATACGAGTCTATACTGCTAGTTCAAAGCAGATAATCTGGATTTTATAGGCAGTGTAGAAGGGGCCTCTATCTTCTTTTTCCAAAGTCTAGATTTCCAGGTGGTGATTAAATGTCATATTTTGTTTCAGTCACAGGTCTTAGTGTATAGTAGACTTGATTGATTATCAGGGCTTGCATAAATGCATGAAAAAGAATAGTGCTGATCTACTGTTCAGCTGATCTGTATAATTGCTGGTGGCTGATTAAAATCTGTTGATAAAGTTACCATTTTGAAATTTAATCACAGTGCCCATTCTCTTTGTTTGTGTTTCTTCTCATAATGGTCACAGCATGTTGGATGTGATAAAGAAATTGGATCTCTGAAGCAGGATGACAAGTGTGGTGTTTGTGGAGGTGACAACTCCCACTGCCGGACAGTTAAAGGAACTTTGGTGAAATCCCCTAAGCAAGCAGGTAAGAGTAGAGGAGTATCCACTTCCCCCTGCCCTACAGGTCAGGATGATTTTAGTACATTTCTAGAAATTGTACTAGAACCACAGTTAGGGGAAATGGTCCAAATTATAACTGGAGCCCAAAAACAGAGTGGTGATTGACTAAGGCAGGGGTCCTCAAACTTTTTAAGTGGAGAGTTGGTTCATGGTCCCTCAGACTGTTGGGGGGCTGGACTATGATGAAAGAATCCAAAATTAGGATTGTTGTTGTGTGCCTTCAAGTCGTTTCAGACTTAGGTCAACCCTAAGTCTAAAGTTTAGGACAGGGGTCAGGTAAATGACCTTGGAGGGCTGCATCCGGCCCATGGGCCTTAGTTTGGGGACCCCTGGACTAAGATATCTTTGCCCTAACTTTTGACTTAGCATTACTATTAATAATAATAATATACTTTATTGATATTCCGCTCTATCTCCCCGAGGGGACTCAGAGCTGATTACAGGTACATGTATGGCAAACATTCAATGCCGTTATACAATTGATAAAGACAGACAGTACATAAACAGAGGCAAGGCTTCCCTCTTTTTTCATCTTTGGCATCTGGAGGCTGCACTCGACTCAGCCATGAGAGGTGCTGTTGATCCATTCTTCTATGCCGAGGAGCCTGTTGTCCATGGACACCTTCCTGAGCGAACCGCCGGCATGTTTTTCAGGGGTGCCTTTTACCTCCCCGCCAAGGAGGTGCCTATTTATTTACTCACATTGCTGTTTTTGAACTGCTAGGTAGGCAGAATCTAGGCTGACAGTGGGAGCTTAACCCCCCCCCCCCCATGGCTTGAACTGCCATCCTTCCGGTTGGCAAGATTTCTGTAGCTGACAGTTTAACTGTCACGACCCAGGCTGCAGAGCACCAATAACCATACACAGAGGCCAGATTCTATCTAATATCTTTATTAAGGAAATATATAAAGTTAATAAAAGCAAGTGTATGAAATAGTCCAGAAGTAGACCTTTCAGGGAAGGTCAAAATTAGTCCAAGAAAACAATGTCCAATATGAAATATTAAGGTCCAAAGTTGTAATCCAATAACCGAAACACTCACTTTGCCAGGCAAAGTGAGGGGAGATGACAAGGTCCTTTAGTCCATGAACTTGAGCAAGGCTAGGAAATAACTTGAAACAAGGCTTGATACAAGGCAACAAGGAACGAGGAGCGAGAACAAGGTCCGTGGAATTACTTGGCAAAACCCGGGAAACAAGGCAAGGCTGAGTCCTGGAAAACAAGGCAAGGTCCGTGGAGGTAAACAAGGCTGGAAACGGGAGCGAAGGCTTGGAATCAGGAACAAGGCTTGAAACAGGAACGAGGCTTGGAAACGGAGCGCGCTGTCCACACACAACTTACTCCAGTAGCTGACGAATTGACTCCGCAAGATCCCTTTGTGGGTAAAACACCTAAATAGGGTCTAGTTTTCCCACCAAAGAACAGTTCACTGGGGAACCAGAAACGAAAGCTAATCTCTGAGTCCAGATGCATGACTCCTTAAAGTTTCTCATGGAAAACAGGCTTAATCAGCTAAATTCTTAGCAGCTATCCTAGCACTCCTGCGAGAGGCCGCTTGAACTCCTCTCTGTTGTTTACAAAACTCGTGGCGAGAAAACACAGGAGATTTAGGCTCAGGGCTTGTTTGACAGACTTCTGGAAGACAAATCTCTTGCAGGTGCAAGGTTCCCAGATCTGGCTGGGAAGGTTCCAATTCTGACTGAGACGGTGAAAAACCCAAGTTCTCCTCTTCATCTGGGACTACAGTGCCATGAATGGGATTACATGGCCCATGACTCATCACATTAACCCATTGTGCTAGCTGCGGCCCCCTTTGTTGTCAAGAGAACACAGCTTTCTGTTTTTCCTGAAGTTTTTGGATAATCTTGTGTGTTAAATTAGTACCACCTATGTGCCTCTTTCTCACTGTCTGCTTTAATATGCAGTTTTTTTATATTTAATGGATAGATGAGAAACTGTTGTGCCACAGGCCCCTTCCACACAGCTGTATAAAATCCACAATAAACTGGATTTTATGGCAGTGTGGACTCAGATAACCGAGTTCAAAGCAGATATTTTGGATTATCTGTCTTGATATTTTGGGTTATATGGCTGTGTGGAAGTGCCCTTACTATATTTTACAACTGCTAATGTTCACTATTAAGCCTTCTTGGCTGTGTGTGAAAATGCAGTACTGTATATGATGACA